>NW_026527236.1:338437-676875 GCF_022682495.2 Desmodus rotundus | reverse complement strand
GCGAGAGAGGGCTCCTGGGACCCGAGAGAGCCCCGGGGAGAGTCCGAGGCCTGGCCGCAGAGGCCTCCATTGCCTCCTCGGGCTCCTACCATGGGGCCTGACCTTGCTCGCCCGAGGCCCAGATTCACCGCAGGTGAATGCCTTTTGCGGACGCCAAGGACAGGAGGTCGCCGATTCCCTCACAGAGGTGGGGGTTCGAGCTCTGGGGGACTGAGGTCGCAGCGGTCACACTCCATTTTTGGGTGGTTCCGCAGAGACTGGAGGGTTGAAGCGGCTGGGTCCAAGTCTGCCGCCTTGTGGCAGGGTGGGGGCTTTGCAGGCGAAGCAAGGCTCTTAGCCTCCCAGGCGGGGCACAGGCCAGACTCCCCAAGGGAGAACCAGTCTTGGTCGAGGGTCCCGCCCGCCCGCCCGGAACCGCTCCACCTGGCGCGGAACCGTGGCCGGCCCCTCTTCCAGGCACCAGGTCCCTAGTTCTTCCCTGGCACTCTGCCTCTGCGGGGGTGGGAATGTTGCTGGGAAGTGTGGTCCACGGGAAAACGCGCGGTCCTCTGGGTGGCAGGGAGGGCTTCCGTTAACTCTGACCCCAGCCCAGGGACCCTGTGGACCTGGCCTGATATCTCAAGGGGGGGGCACGTTGCCCGGAGGGATGCTCTTGGGGTGGGGCCTGCTTGCGCCTGCGCGGCCCCGCCTCTTGGCCCGAAAACACCCAGCCGCGGCTCGGACAAAAGCCATCTCCTGGGGGCCTCCCCCCTGTTCTTCCATCCGTAAAGGGGGACCCCTTTACGGATGGAAGAACAGGGGGATCTTCGCAGTGGTGGGGACGGGACGGAGGGGTCTGCGGGTTTGCAGCCACGTAGGCCAGTTGCTCGCACCCCGGCCCCATGTGTCCCAGCTCCATGGACGAGGTGGGCCGCTTATGGCGGGATGCAGGCGTCCTGCGGGGCTCAGGGGACGGCGTGGGCACTCCCCGGGCGAGAGAGGGCGCCTGGGACCCGAGAGAGCCCCGGGGAGAGTCCGAGGCCTGGCCGCAGAGGCCTCCATTGCCTCCCCGGGCTCCTACCATGGGGCCTGACCGTGCTCGCCCGAGGCCCAGGTTCACCGCAGGTGAATGCCTTTTGCGGACGCCAAGGACAGGAGGTCGCCGATTCCCTCACAGAGGTGGGGGTTCGAGCTCTGGGGGACTGAGGTCGCAGCGGTCACACTCCATTTTTGGGTGGTTCCGCAGAGACTGGAGGGTTGAAGCGGCTGGGTCCAAGTCTGCCGCCTTGTGGCAGGGTGGGGGCTTTGCAGGCGAAGCAAGGCTCTTAGCCTCCCAGGCGGGGCACAGGCCAGACTCCCCAAGGGAGAACCGGTCCTTGGTCGAGGGTCCCGCCCGCCCGCCCGGAACCGCTCCACCTGGCCCGGAACCGTGGCCGGCCCCTCTTCCCGGCCCCATGTCCCTAGCTCTTCCCTGGCACTCTGCCTCTGGCGGCGTGGGAGACGGGCTGGCAAGTGTGGTCCACGGGAAAACGCGAGGTCCTCTGGGTGGCAGGGAGGGCTTCCGTTAACTCTGACCCCAGCCCAGGGACCCTGTGGACCTGGCCTGATATCTCAAGGGGGGGGCACGTTGCCCGGAGGGATGCTCTTGGGGTGGGGCCTGCTTGCGCCTGCGCGGCCCCGCCTCTTGGCCCGAAACCACCCAGTCGCGGCTCGGACAAAAGCCATCTCCTGGGGGACTCCCCCCTGTTCTTCCATCCGTAAAGGGGGACCCCTTTACGGATGGAAGAACAGGGGGATCTTCGCAGTGGTGGGGACGGGACGGAGGGGTCTGCGGGTTTGCAGCCACGTAGGCCAGTTGCTCGCACCCCGGCCCCATGTGTCCCAGCTCCATGGACGAGGTGGGCCGCTTATGGCGGGATGCAGGCGTCCTGCGGGGCTCAGGGGACGGCGTGGGCACTCCCCGGGCGAGAGAGGGCGCCTGGGACCCGAGAGAGCACCCGGGAAAATGCCCAGCCCTGGCCCCCGTGGCTCCAGTGGCCTCCCCAGGCTCCTGCCGTGGGGCCTGGTCCCGCTCACCGGGGCCCAGGTTCTCCGCAGGTGAATGCCTTTTGCGGACACCAGGGACCACAGGCCGCGGATCCCTTCACGGGCAGGGGGGGTTCGAGCTCTGTGGGACCCAGGTCGCAGCGCACACAGTCCCTTCTCGCAAAGTTCAGCCCAGACTTTAGAGAGTAGAAGCGTGTCGGTCCAAGTTTTCCGCCTCGGGGCAGGGTGGGGCCGTTTGAGCCAAGAGAGACTCTTAGCCCCCCAGGCAGGTCTCAGGCCTGAGACCCCCAGGGAGACCCGGTCCCTGGGCGTGGGTCCCGCCCGCCCGGGACCGCCCCACCTGGCCGGGAACCGTGGCCGGCCCCTCTTCCCGGCCCCATGTCCCTAGCTCTTCCCTGGCACTCTGCCTCTAGGGGTGGGAGACGGGCTGGCAAGTGTGGTCCACGGGAAAACGCGCGGTCCTCTGGGTGGCAGGGAGGGCCTCCGTTAACTCTGACACCAGCCCAGGGACCCTGTGGACCTGGCCTGATATCTCAAGGGGGGGGCACGTTGCCCGGAGGGATGCTCTTGGGGTGGGGCCTGCTTGCGCCTGCGCGGCCCCGCCTCTTGGCCCGAAACCACCCAGCCGCGGCACGGACAAAAGACATCTCCTGGGGGACTCCCCCCTGTTCTTCCATCCGTAAAGGGGGACCCCTTTACGGATGGAAGAACAGGGGGATCTTCGCAGTGGTGGGGACGGGACGGAGGGGTCTGCGGGTTTGCAGCTACGTAGGCCAGTTGCTCGCACCCCGGCCCCATGTGTCCCAGCTCCATGGACGAGGTGGGCCGCTTATGGCGGGATGCAGGCGTCCTGCGGGGCTCAGGGGACGGCGTGGGCACTCCCCGGGCGAGAGAGGGCGCCTGGGACCCGAGAGAGCCCCGGGGAGAGTCCGAGGCCTGGCCGCAGAGGCCTCCATTGCCTCCCCGTGCTCCTACCATGGGGCCAGACCGTGCTCGCCCGAGGCCCAGGTTCACCGCAGGTGAATGCCTTTTGCGGACGCCAAGGACAGGAGGTCGCCGATTCCCTCACAGAGGTGGGGGTTCGAGCTCTGGGGGACTGAGGTCGCAGCGGTCACACTCCATTTTTGGGTGGTTCCGCAGAGACTGGAGGGTTGAAGCGGCTGGGTCCAAGTCTGCCGCCTTGTGGCAGGGTGGGGGCTTTGCAGGCGAAGCAAGGCTCTTAGCCTCCCAGGCGGGGCACAGGCCAGACTCCCCAAGGGAGAACCGGTCCTTGGTCGAGGGTCCCGCCCGCCCGCCCGGAACCGCTCCACCTTGCGCGGAACCGTGGCCGGCCCCTCTTCCAGGCACCAGGTCCCTAGTTCTTCCCTGGCACTCTGCCTATGGCGGGGTGGGAGACGGGCTGGCAAGTGTGGTCCACGGGAAAACGCGCGGTCCTCTGGGTGGCAGGGAGGGCCTCCGTTAACTCTGACACCAGCCCAGGGACCCTGTGGACCTGGCCTGATATCTCAAGGGGGGGGCACGTTGCCCGGAGGGATGCTCTTGGGGTGGGGCCTGCTTGCGCCTGCGCGGCCCCGCCTCTTGGCCCGAAACCACCCAGCCGCGGCTCGGACAAAAGCCATCTCCTGGGGGCCTCCCCCCTGTTCTTCCATCCGTAAAGGGGGACCCCTTTACGGATGGAAGAACAGGGGGATCTTCGCAGTGGTGGGGACGGGACGGAGGGGTCTGCGGGTTTGCAGCCACGTAGGCCAGTTGCTCGCACCCCGGCCCCATGTGTCCCAGCTCCATGGACGAGGTGGGCCGCTTATGGCGGGATGCAGGCGTCCTGCGGGGGTCAGGGGACGGCGTGGGCACTCCCCGGGCGAGAGAGGGCGCCTGGGACCCGAGAGAGCCCCGGGGAGAGTCCGAGGCCTGGCCGCAGAGGCCTCCATTGCCTCCCCGGGCTCCTACCATGGGGCCTGACCGTGCTCGCCCGAGGCCCAGGTTCACCGCAGGTGAATGCCTTTTGCGGACGCCAAGGACAGGAGGTCGCCGATTCCCTCACAGAGGTGGGGGTTCGAGCTCTGGGGGACTGAGGTCGCAGCGGTCACACTCCATTTTTGGGTGGTTCCGCAGAGACTGGAGGGTTGAAGCGGCTGGGTCCAAGTCTGCCGCCTTGTGGCAGGGTGGGGGCTTTGCAGGCGAAGCAAGGCTCTTAGCCTCCCAGGCGGGGCACAGGCCAGACTCCCCAAGGGAGAACCGGTCCTTGGTCGAGGGTCCCGCCCGCCCGCCCCGAACCGCTCCACCTGGCGCGGAACCGTGGCCGGCCCCTCTTCCAGGCACCAGGTCCCTAGTTCTTCCCTGGCACTCTGCCTATGGCGGGGTGGGAGACGGGCTGGCAAGTGTGGTCCACAGGAACACGCGCGGTACTCTGGGTGGCAGGGAGGGCCTCCGTTAACTCTGACACCAGCCCAGGGACCCTGTGGACCTGGCCTGATATCTCAAGGGGGGGGCACGTTGCCCGAAGGGATGCTCTTGGGGTGGGGCCTGCTTGCGCCTGCGCGGCCCCGCCTCTTGGCCCGAAACCACCCAGCCGCGGCTCGGACAAAAGCCATCTCCTGGGGGCCTCCCCCCTGTTCTTCCATCCGTAAAGGGGGACCCCTTTACGGATGGAAGAACAGGGGGATCTTCGCAGTGGTGGGGACGGGACGGAGGGGTCTGAGGGTTTGCAGCCACGTAGGCCAGTTGCTCGCACCCCGGCCCCATGTGTCCCAGCTCCATGGACGAGGTGGGCCGCTTATGGCGGGATGCAGGCGTCCTGCGGGGGTCAGGGGACGGCGTGGGCACTCCCCGGGCGAGAGAGGGCGCCTGGGACCCGAGAGAGCACCCGGGAAAATGCCCAGCCCTGGCCCCCGTGGCTCCAGTGGCCTCCCCAGGCTCCTGCCGTGGGTCCTGGTCCCGCTCACCGGGGCCCAGGTTCTCCGCAGGTGAATGCCTTTTGCGGACACCAGGGACCACAGGCCGCGGATCCCTTCACGGGCAGGGGGGGTTCGAGCTCTGTGGGACCCAGGTCGCAGCGCACACAGTCCCTTCTCGCAAAGTTCAGCCCAGACTTTAGAGAGTAGAAGCGTGTCGGTCCAAGTTTTCCGCCTCGGGGCAGGGTGGGGCCGTTTGAGCCAAGAGAGACTCTTAGCCCCCCAGGCAGGTCTCAGGCCTGAGACCCCCAGGGAGACCCGGTCCCTGGGCGTGGGTCCCGCCCGCCCGGGACCGCCCCACCTGGCCGGGAACCGTGGCCGGCCCCTCTTCCCGGCCCCATGTCCCTAGCTCTTCCCTGGCACTCTGCCTCTGGCGGGGTGGGAGACGGGCTGGCAAGTGTGGTCCACGGGAAAACGCGCGGTCCTCTGGGTGGCAGGGAGGGCCTCCGTTAACTCTGACACCAGCCCAGGGACCCTGTGGACCTGGCCTGATATCTCAAGGGGGGGGCACGTTGCCCGGAGGGATGCTCTTGGGGTGGGGCCTGCTTGCGCCTGCGCGGCCCCGCCTCTTGGCCCGAAACAACCCAGCCGCGGCTCGGACAAAAGCCATCTCCTGGGGGCCTCCCCCCTGTTCTTCCATCCGTAAAGGGGGACCCCTTTACGGATGGAAGAACAGGGGGATCTTCGCAGTGGTGGGGACGGGACGGAGGGGTCTGCGGGTTTGCAGCCACGTAGGCCAGTTGCTCGCACCCCGGCCCCATGTGTCCCAGCTCCATGGACGAGGTGGGCCGCTTATGGCGGGATGCAGGCGTCCTGCGGGGCTCAGGGGACGGCGTGGGCACTCCCCGGGCGAGAGAGGGCGCCTGGGACCCGAGAGAGCCCCGGGGAGAGTCCGAGGCCTGGCCGCAGAGGCCTCCATTGCCTCCCCGGGCTCCTACCATGGGGCCTGACCGTGCTCGCCCGAGGCCCAGGTTCACCGCAGGTGAATGCCTTTTGCGGACGCCAAGGACAGGAGGTCGCCGATTCCCTCACAGAGGTGGGGGTTCGAGCTCTGGGGGACTGAGGTCGCAGCGGTCACACTCCATTTTTGGGTGGTTCCGCAGAGACTGGAGGGTTGAAGCGGCTGGGTCCAAGTCTGCCGCCTTGTGGCAGGGTGGGGGCTTTGCAGGCGAAGCAAGGCTCTTAGCCTCCCAGGCGGGGCACAGGCCAGACTCCCCAAGGGAGAACCGGTCCTTGGTCGAGGGTCCCGCCCGCCCGCCCGGAACCGCTCCACCTGGCCCGGAACCGTGGCCGGCCCCTCTTCCCGGCCCCATGTCCCTAGCTCTTCCCTGGCACTCTGCCTCTGGCGGCGTGGGAGACGGGCTGGCAAGTGTGGTCCACGGGAAAACGCGAGGTCCTCTGGGTGGCAGGGAGGGCTTCCGTTAACTCTGACCCCAGCCCAGGGACCCTGTGACCTGGCCTGATATCTCAAGGGGGGGGCACGTTGCCCAGAGGGATGCTCTTGGGGTGGGGCCTGCTTGCGCCTGCGCGGCCCCGCCTCTTGGCCCGAAACCACCCAGTCGCGGCTCGGACAAAAGCCATCTCCTGGGGGACTCCCCCCTGTTCTTCCATCCGTAAAGGGGGACCCCTTTACGGATGGAAGAACAGGGGGATCTTCGCAGTGGTGGGGACGGGACGGAGGGGTCTGCGGGTTTGCAGCCACGTAGGCCAGTTGCTCGCACCCCGGCCCCATGTGTCCCAGCTCCATGGACGAGGTGGGCCGCTTATGGCGGGATGCAGGCGTCCTGCGGGGCTCAGGGGACGGCGTGGGCACTCCCCGGGCGAGAGAGGGCGCCTGGGACCCGAGAGAGCCCCGGGGAGAGTCCGAGGCCTGGCCGCAGAGGCCTCCATTGCCTCCTCGGGCTCCTACCATGGGGCCTGACCTTGCTCGCCCGAGGCCCAGATTCACCGCAGGTGAATGCCTTTTGCGGACGCCAAGGACAGGAGGTCGCCGATTCCCTCACAGAGGTGGGGGTTCGAGCTCTGGGGGACTGAGGTCGCAGCGGTCACACTCCATTTTTGGGTGGTTCCGCAGAGACTGGAGGGTTGAAGCGGCTGGGTCCAAGTCTGCCGCCTTGTGGCAGGGTGGGGGCTTTGCAGGCGAAGCAAGGCTCTTAGCCTCCCAGGCGGGGCACAGGCCAGACTCCCCAAGGGAGAACCGGTCCTTGGTCGAGGGTCCCGCCCGCCCGCCCGGAACCGCTCCACCTGGCGCGGAACCGTGGCCGGCCCCTCTTCCAGGCACCAGGTCCCTAGTTCTTTCCTGGCACTCTGCCTCTGCGGGGGTGGGAGAGCTGCTGGGAAGTGTGGTCCAAGGGAAAACGCGCGGTACTCTGGGTGGCAGGGAGGGCTTCCGTTAACTCTGACACCAGCCCAGGGACCCTGTGGACCTGGCCTGATATCTCAAGGGGGGGGCCCGTTGCCCGGAGGGATGCTCTTGGGGTGGGGCCTGCTTGCGCCTGCGCGGCCCCGCCTCTTGGCCCGAAACCACCCAGCCGCGGTTCGGACAAAAGCCATCTCCTGGGGGCCTACCCCCTGTTCTTCCATCCGTAAAGGGGGACCCCTTTACGGATGGAAGAACAGGGGGATCTTCGCAGTGGTGGGGACGGGACGGAGGGGTCTGCGGGTTTGCAGCCACGTAGGCCAGTTGCTCGCACCCCGGCCCCATGTGTCCCAGCTCCATGGACGAGGTGGGCCGCTTATGGCGGGATGCAGGCGTCCTGCGGGGCTCAGGGGACGGCGTGGGCACTCCCTGGGCGAGAGAGGGCGCCTGGGACCCGAGAGAGCCCCGGGGAGAGTCCGAGGCCTGGCCGCAGAGGCCTCCATTGCCTCCCCGGGCTCCTACCATGGGGCCTGACCGTGCTCGCCCGAGGCCCAGATTCACCGCACGTGAATGCCTTTTGCGGACGCCAAGGACAGGAGGTCGCCGATTCCCTCACAGAGGTGGGGGTTCGAGCTCTGGGGGACTGAGGTCGCAGCGGTCACACTCCATTTTTGGGTGGTTCCGCAGAGACTGGAGGGTTGAAGCGGCTTGGTCCAAGTCTCCGCCTTGTGGCAGGGTGGGGGCTTTGAGGGCGAAGCAAGGCTCTTAGCCTCCCAGGCGGGGCACAGGCCAGACTCCCCAAGGGAGAACCGGTCCTTGGTCGAGGGTCCCGCCCGCCCGCCCGGAACCGCTCCACCTTGCGCGGAACCGTGGCCGGCCCCTCTTCCAGGCACCAGGTCCCTAGTTCTTCCCTGGCACTCTGCCTATGGCGGGGTGGGAGACGAGCTGGCAAGTGTGGTCCACGGGAAAACGCGCGGTCCTCTGGGTGGCAGGGAGGGCCTCCGTTAACTCTGACACCAGCCCAGGGACCCTGTGGACCTGGCCTGATATCTCAAGGGGGGGGCACGTTGCCCGGAGGGATGCTCTTGGGGTGGGGCCTGCTTGCGCCTGCGCGGCCCCGCCTCTTCGCCCGAAACCACCCAGCCGCGGCTCGGACAAAAGCCATCTCCTGGGGGCCTCCCCCCTGTTCTTCCATCCGTAAAGGGGGACCCCTTTACGGATGGAAGAACAGGGGGATCTTCGCAGTGGTGGGGACGGGACGGAGGGGTCTGCGGGTTTGCAGCCACGTAGGCCAGTTGCTCGCACCCCGGCCCCATGTGTCCCAGCTCCATGGACGAGGTGGGCGCTTATGGCGGGATGCAGGCGTCCTGCGGGGGTCAGGGGACGGCGTGGGCACTCCCCGGGCGAGAGAGGGCGCCTGGGACCCGAGAGAGCCCCGGGGAGAGTCCGAGGCCTGGCCGCAGAGGCCTCCATTGCCTCCCCGGGCTCCTACCATGGGGCCTGACCGTGCTCGCCCGAGGCCCAGATTCACCGCACGTGAATGCCTTTTGCGGACGCCAAGGACAGGAGGTCGCCGATTCCCTCACAGAGGTGGGGGTTCGAGCTCTGGGGGACTGAGGTCGCAGCGGTCACACTCCATTTTTGGGTGGTTCCGCAGAGACTGGAGGGTTGAAGCGGCTGGGTCCAAGTCTGCCGCCTTGTGGCAGGGTGGGGGCTTTGCAGGCGAAGCAAGGCTCTTAGCCTCCCAGGCGGGGCACAGGCCAGACTCCCCAAGGGAGAACCGGTCCTTGGTCGAGGGTCCCGCCCGCCCGCCCCGAACCGCTCCACCTGGCGCGGAACCGTGGCCGGCCCCTCTTCCAGGCACCAGTTCCCTAGTTCTTCCCTGGCACTCTGCCTCTGCGGGGGTGGGAATGCTGCTGGGAAGTGTGGTCCACGGGAAAACGCGCGGTCCTCTGGGTGGCAGGGAGGGCCTCCGTTAACTCTGACACCAGCCCAGGGACCCTGTGGACCTGGCCTGATATCTCAAGGGGGGGGCACGTTGCCCGGAGGGATGCTCTTGGGGTGGGGCCTGCTTGCGCCTGCGCGGCCCCGCCTCTTCGCCCGAAACCACCCAGCCGCGGCTCGGACAAAAGCCATCTCCTGGGGGCCTCCCCCCTGTTCTTCCATCCGTAAAGGGGGACCCCTTTACGGATGGAAGAACAGGGGGATCTTCGCAGTGGTGGGGACGGGACGGAGGGGTCTGCGGGTTTGCAGCCACGTAGGCCAGTTGCTCGCACCCCGGCCCCATGTGTCCCAGCTCCATGGACGAGGTGGGCCGCTTATGGCGGGATGCAGGCGTCCTGCGGGGCTCAGGGGACGGCGTGGGCACTCCCCGGGCGAGAGAGGGCTCCTGGGACCCGAGAGAGCCCCGGGGAGAGTCCGAGGCCTGGCCGCAGAGGCCTCCATTGCCTCCTCGGGCTCCTACCATGGGGCCTGACCTTGCTCGCCCGAGGCCCAGATTCACCGCAGGTGAATGCCTTTTGCGGACGCCAAGGACAGGAGGTCGCCGATTCCCTCACAGAGGTGGGGGTTCGAGCTCTGGGGGACTGAGGTCGCAGCGGTCACACTCCATTTTTGGGTGGTTCCGCAGAGACTGGAGGGTTGAAGCGGCTGGGTCCAAGTCTGCCGCCTTGTGGCAGGGTGGGGGCTTTGCAGGCGAAGCAAGGCTCTTAGCCTCCCAGGCGGGGCACAGGCCAGACTCCCCAAGGGAGAACCAGTCTTGGTCGAGGGTCCCGCCCGCCCGCCCGGAACCGCTCCACCTGGCGCGGAACCGTGGCCGGCCCCTCTTCCAGGCACCAGGTCCCTAGTTCTTCCCTGGCACTCTGCCTCTGCGGGGGTGGGAATGTTGCTGGGAAGTGTGGTCCACGGGAAAACGCGCGGTCCTCTGGGTGGCAGGGAGGGCTTCCGTTAACTCTGACCCCAGCCCAGGGACCCTGTGGACCTGGCCTGATATCTCAAGGGGGGGGCACGTTGCCCGGAGGGATGCTCTTGGGGTGGGGCCTGCTTGCGCCTGCGCGGCCCCGCCTCTTGGCCCGAAAACACCCAGCCGCGGCTCGGACAAAAGCCATCTCCTGGGGGCCTCCCCCCTGTTCTTCCATCCGTAAAGGGGGACCCCTTTACGGATGGAAGAACAGGGGGATCTTCGCAGTGGTGGGGACGGGACGGAGGGGTCTGCGGGTTTGCAGCCACGTAGGCCAGTTGCTCGCACCCCGGCCCCATGTGTCCCAGCTCCATGGACGAGGTGGGCCGCTTATGGCGGGATGCAGGCGTCCTGCGGGGCTCAGGGGACGGCGTGGGCACTCCCCGGGCGAGAGAGGGCGCCTGGGACCCGAGAGAGCCCCGGGGAGAGTCCGAGGCCTGGCCGCAGAGGCCTCCATTGCCTCCCCGGGCTCCTACCATGGGGCCTGACCGTGCTCGCCCGAGGCCCAGGTTCACCGCAGGTGAATGCCTTTTGCGGACGCCAAGGACAGACTCCCCAAGGGAGAACCGGTCCTTGGTCGAGGGTCCCGCCCGCCCGCCCGGAACCGCTCCACCTGGCCCGGAACCGTGGCCGGCCCCTCTTCCCGGCCCCATGTCCCTAGCTCTTCCCTGGCACTCTGCCTCTGGCGGCGTGGGAGACGGGCTGGCAAGTGTGGTCCACGGGAAAACGCGAGGTCCTCTGGGTGGCAGGGAGGGCTTCCGTTAACTCTGACCCCAGCCCAGGGACCCTGTGGACCTGGCCTGATATCTCAAGGGGGGGGCACGTTGCCCGGAGGGATGCTCTTGGGGTGGGGCCTGCTTGCGCCTGCGCGGCCCCGCCTCTTGGCCCGAAAACACCCAGCCGCGGCTCGGACAAAAGCCATCTCCTGGGGGCCTCCCCCCTGTTCTTCCATCCGTAAAGGGGGACCCCTTTACGGATGGAAGAACAGGGGGATCTTCGCAGTGGTGGGGACGGGACGGAGGGGTCTGCGGGTTTGCAGCCACGTAGGCCAGTTGCTCGCACCCCGGCCCCATGTGTCCCAGCTCCATGGACGAGGTGGGCCGCTTATGGCGGGATGCAGGCGTCCTGCGGGGCTCAGGGGACGGCGTGGGCACTCCCCGGGCGAGAGAGGGCGCCTGGGACCCGAGAGAGCCCCGGGGAGAGTCCGAGGCCTGGCCGCAGAGGCCTCCATTGCCTCCCCGGGCTCCTACCATGGGGCCTGACCGTGCTCGCCCGAGGCCCAGGTTCACCGCAGGTGAATGCCTTTTGCGGACGCCAAGGACAGGAGGTCGCCGATTCCCTCACAGAGGTGGGGGTTCGAGCTCTGGGGGACTGAGGTCGCAGCGGTCACACTCCATTTTTGGGTGGTTCCGCAGAGACTGGAGGGTTGAAGCGGCTGGGTCCAAGTCTGCCGCCTTGTGGCAGGGTGGGGGCTTTGCAGGCGAAGCAAGGCTCTTAGCCTCCCAGGCGGGGCACAGGCCAGACTCCCCAAGGGAGAACCGGTCCTTGGTCGAGGGTCCCGCCCGCCCGCCCGGAACCGCTCCACCTGGCCCGGAACCGTGGCCGGCCCCTCTTCCCGGCCCCATGTCCCTAGCTCTTCCCTGGCACTCTGCCTCTGGCGGCGTGGGAGACGGGCTGGCAAGTGTGGTCCACGGGAAAACGCGAGGTCCTCTGGGTGGCAGGGAGGGCTTCCGTTAACTCTGACCCCAGCCCAGGGACCCTGTGGACCTGGCCTGATATCTCAAGGGGGGGGCACGTTGCCCGGAGGGATGCTCTTGGGGTGGGGCCTGCTTGCGCCTGCGCGGCCCCGCCTCTTGGCCCGAAACCACCCAGTCGCGGCTCGGACAAAAGCCATCTCCTGGGGGACTCCCCCCTGTTCTTCCATCCGTAAAGGGGGACCCCTTTACGGATGGAAGAACAGGGGGATCTTCGCAGTGGTGGGGACGGGACGGAGGGGTCTGCGGGTTTGCAGCCACGTAGGCCAGTTGCTCGCACCCCGGCCCCATGTGTCCCAGCTCCATGGACGAGGTGGGCCGCTTATGGCGGGATGCAGGCGTCCTGCGGGGCTCAGGGGACGGCGTGGGCACTCCCCGGGCGAGAGAGGGCGCCTGGGACCCGAGAGAGCACCCGGGAAAATGCCCAGCCCTGGCCCCCGTGGCTCCAGTGGCCTCCCCAGGCTCCTGCCGTGGGGCCTGGTCCCGCTCACCGGGGCCCAGGTTCTCCGCAGGTGAATGCCTTTTGCGGACACCAGGGACCACAGGCCGCGGATCCCTTCACGGGCAGGGGGGGTTCGAGCTCTGTGGGACCCAGGTCGCAGCGCACACAGTCCCTTCTCGCAAAGTTCAGCCCAGACTTTAGAGAGTAGAAGCGTGTCGGTCCAAGTTTTCCGCCTCGGGGCAGGGTGGGGCCGTTTGAGCCAAGAGAGACTCTTAGCCCCCCAGGCAGGTCTCAGGCCTGAGACCCCCAGGGAGACCCGGTCCCTGGGCGTGGGTCCCGCCCGCCCGGGACCGCCCCACCTGGCCGGGAACCGTGGCCGGCCCCTCTTCCCGGCCCCATGTCCCTAGCTCTTCCCTGGCACTCTGCCTCTAGGGGTGGGAGACGGGCTGGCAAGTGTGGTCCACGGGAAAACGCGCGGTCCTCTGGGTGGCAGGGAGGGCCTCCGTTAACTCTGACACCAGCCCAGGGACCCTGTGGACCTGGCCTGATATCTCAAGGGGGGGGCACGTTGCCCGGAGGGATGCTCTTGGGGTGGGGCCTGCTTGCGCCTGCGCGGCCCCGCCTCTTGGCCCGAAACCACCCAGCCGCGGCACGGACAAAAGACATCTCCTGGGGGACTCCCCCCTGTTCTTCCATCCGTAAAGGGGGACCCCTTTACGGATGGAAGAACAGGGGGATCTTCGCAGTGGTGGGGACGGGACGGAGGGGTCTGCGGGTTTGCAGCTACGTAGGCCAGTTGCTCGCACCCCGGCCCCATGTGTCCCAGCTCCATGGACGAGGTGGGCCGCTTATGGCGGGATGCAGGCGTCCTGCGGGGCTCAGGGGACGGCGTGGGCACTCCCCGGGCGAGAGAGGGCGCCTGGGACCCGAGAGAGCCCCGGGGAGAGTCCGAGGCCTGGCCGCAGAGGCCTCCATTGCCTCCCCGTGCTCCTACCATGGGGCCAGACCGTGCTCGCCCGAGGCCCAGGTTCACCGCAGGTGAATGCCTTTTGCGGACGCCAAGGACAGGAGGTCGCCGATTCCCTCACAGAGGTGGGGGTTCGAGCTCTGGGGGACTGAGGTCGCAGCGGTCACACTCCATTTTTGGGTGGTTCCGCAGAGACTGGAGGGTTGAAGCGGCTGGGTCCAAGTCTGCCGCCTTGTGGCAGGGTGGGGGCTTTGCAGGCGAAGCAAGGCTCTTAGCCTCCCAGGCGGGGCACAGGCCAGACTCCCCAAGGGAGAACCGGTCCTTGGTCGAGGGTCCCGCCCGCCCGCCCGGAACCGCTCCACCTTGCGCGGAACCGTGGCCGGCCCCTCTTCCAGGCACCAGGTCCCTAGTTCTTCCCTGGCACTCTGCCTATGGCGGGGTGGGAGACGGGCTGGCAAGTGTGGTCCACGGGAAAACGCGCGGTCCTCTGGGTGGCAGGGAGGGCCTCCGTTAACTCTGACACCAGCCCAGGGACCCTGTGGACCTGGCCTGATATCTCAAGGGGGGGGCACGTTGCCCGGAGGGATGCTCTTGGGGTGGGGCCTGCTTGCGCCTGCGCGGCCCCGCCTCTTGGCCCGAAACCACCCAGCCGCGGCTCGGACAAAAGCCATCTCCTGGGGGCCTCCCCCCTGTTCTTCCATCCGTAAAGGGGGACCCCTTTACGGATGGAAGAACAGGGGGATCTTCGCAGTGGTGGGGACGGGACGGAGGGGTCTGCGGGTTTGCAGCCACGTAGGCCAGTTGCTCGCACCCCGGCCCCATGTGTCCCAGCTCCATGGACGAGGTGGGCCGCTTATGGCGGGATGCAGGCGTCCTGCGGGGGTCAGGGGACGGCGTGGGCACTCCCCGGGCGAGAGAGGGCGCCTGGGACCCGAGAGAGCCCCGGGGAGAGTCCGAGGCCTGGCCGCAGAGGCCTCCATTGCCTCCCCGGGCTCCTACCATGGGGCCTGACCGTGCTCGCCCGAGGCCCAGGTTCACCGCAGGTGAATGCCTTTTGCGGACGCCAAGGACAGGAGGTCGCCGATTCCCTCACAGAGGTGGGGGTTCGAGCTCTGGGGGACTGAGGTCGCAGCGGTCACACTCCATTTTTGGGTGGTTCCGCAGAGACTGGAGGGTTGAAGCGGCTGGGTCCAAGTCTGCCGCCTTGTGGCAGGGTGGGGGCTTTGCAGGCGAAGCAAGGCTCTTAGCCTCCCAGGCGGGGCACAGGCCAGACTCCCCAAGGGAGAACCGGTCCTTGGTCGAGGGTCCCGCCCGCCCGCCCCGAACCGCTCCACCTGGCGCGGAACCGTGGCCGGCCCCTCTTCCAGGCACCAGTTCCCTAGTTCTTCCCTGGCACTCTGCCTATGGCGGGGTGGGAGACGGGCTGGCAAGTGTGGTCCACGGGAAAACGCGCGGTCCTCTGGGTGGCAGGGAGGGCCTCCGTTAACTCTGACACCAGCCCAGGGACCCTGTGGACCTGGCCTGATATCTCAAGGGGGGGGCACGTTGCCCGGAGGGATGCTCTTGGGGTGGGGCCTGCTTGCGCCTGCGCGGCCCCGCCTCTTCGCCCGAAACGACCCAGCCGCGGCACGGACAAAAGACATCTCCTGGGGGCCTCCCCCCTGTTCTTCCATCCGTAAAGGGGGACCCCTTTACGGATGGAAGAACAGGGGGATCTTCGCAGTGGTGGGGACGGGACGGAGGGGTCTGCGGGTTTGCAGCCACGTAGGCCAGTTGCTCGCACCCCGGCCCCATGTGTCCCAGCTCCATGGACGAGGTGGGCCGCTTATGGCGGGATGCAGGCGTCCTGCGGTGGTCAGGGGACGGCGTGGGCACTCCCCGGGCGAGAGAGGGCGCCTGGGACCCGAGAGAGCACCCGGGAAAATGCCCAGCCCTGGCCCCCGTGGCTCCAGTGGCCTCCCCAGGCTCCTGCCGTGGGGCCTGGTCCCGCTCACCGGGCCCAGGTCCTCCGCAGGTGAATGCCTTTTGCGGACACCAGGGACCACAGGCCGCGGATCCCTTCACGGGCAGGGGGGGTTCGAGCTCTGTGGGACCCAGGTCGCAGCGCACACAGTCCCTTCTCGCAAAGTTCAGCCCAGACATTAGAGAGTAGAAGCGTCTCGGTCCAAGTTTTCCGCCTCGGAGCAGGGTGGGGCCGTTTGAGCCAAGAGAGACTCTTAGCCCCCCAGGCAGTCCTCAGGCCCGAGACCCCCAGGGAGACCCGGTCCCTGGGCGTGGGTCCCGCCCGCCCGGGACCGCCCCACCTGGCCCGGAACCGTGGCCGGCCCCTCTTCCCGGCCCCATGTCCCTAGCTCTTCCCTGGCACTCTGCCTCTGGCGGGGTGGGAGACGGGCTGGCAAGTGTGGTCCACGGGAAAACGCGCGGTCCTCTGGGTGGCAGGGAGGGCCTCCGTTAACTCTGACACCAGCCCAGGGACCCTGTGGACCTGGCCTGATATCTCAAGGGGGGGGCACGTTGCCCGGAGGGATGCTCTTGGGGTGGGGCCTGCTTGCGCCTGCGCGGCCCGCCTCTTGGCCCGAAACCACCCAGCCGCGGCTCGGACAAAAGCCATCTCCTGGGGGCCTCCGCCTGTTCTTCCATCCGTAAAGGGGGACCCCTTTACGGATGGAAGAACAGGGGGATCTTCGCAGTGGTGGGGACGGGACGGAGGGGTCTGCGGGTTTGCAGCCACGTAGGCCAGTTGCTCGCACCCCGGCCCCATGTGTCCCAGCTCCATGGACGAGGTGGGCCGCTTATGGCGGGATGCAGGCGTCCTGCGGGGCTCAGGGGACGGCGTGGGCACTCCCCGGGCGAGAGAGGGCGCCTGGGTCCGAGAAAGCCCCGGGGAGAGTCCGAGGCCTGGCCGCAGAGGCCTCCATTGCCTCCCCGGGCTCCTACCATGGGGCCTGACCGTGCTCGCCCGAGGCCCAGATTCACCGCACGTGAATGCCTTTTGCGGACGCGAAGGACAGGAGTTGGCCGATTCCCTCACAGAGGTGGGGGTTCGAGCTCTGGGGGACTGAGGTCGCAGCGGTCACACTCCATTTTTGGGTGGTTCCGCAGAGACTGGAGGGTTGAAGCGGCTGGGTCCAAGTCTGCCGCCTTGTGGCAGGGTGGGGGCTTTGCAGGCGAAGCAAGGCTCTTAGCCTCCCAGGCCGGGCACAGGCCAGACTCCCCAAGGGAGAACCGGTCCTTGGTCGAGGGTCCCGCCCGCCCGCCCGGAACCGCTCCACCTGGCGCGGAACCGTGGCCGGCCCCTCTTCCAGGCACCAGTTCCGTAGTTCTTCCCTGGCACTCTGCCTATGGCGGGGTGGGAGACGGGCTGGCAAGTGTGGTCCACGGGAACACGCGCGGTCCTCTGGGTGGCAGGGAGGGCCTCCGTTAACTCTGACACCAGCCCAGGGACCCTGTGGACCTGGCCTGATATCTCAAGGGGGGGGCACGTTGCCCGGAGGGATGCTCTTGGGGTGGGGCCTGCTTGCGCCTGCGCGGCCCCGCCTCTTGGCCCGAAACCACCCAGCCGCGGCTCGGACAAAAGCCATCTCCTGGGGGCCTCCCCCCTGTTCTTCCATCCGTAAAGGGGGACCCCTTTACGGATGGAAGAACAGGGGGATCTTCGCAGTGGTGGGGACGGGACGGAGGGGTCTGCGGGTTTGCAGCCACGTAGGCCAGTTGCTCGCACCCCGGCCCCATGTGTCCCAGCTCCATGGACGAGGTGGGCCGCTTATGGCGGGATGCAGGCGTCCTGCGGGGGTCAGGGGACGGCGTGGGCACTCCCCGGGCGAGAGAGGGCGCCTGGGACCCGAGAGAGCACCCGGGAAAATGCCCAGCCCTGGCCCCCGTGGCTCCAGTGGCCTCCCCAGGCTCCTGCCGTGGGGCCTGGTCCCGCTCACCGGGGCCCAGGTTCTCCGCAGGTGAATGCCTTTTGCGGACACCAGGGACCACAGGCCGCTGATCCCTTCACGGGCAGGGGGGGTTCGAGCTCTGTGGGACCCAGGTCGCAGCGCACACAGTCCCTTCTCGCAAAGTTCAGCCCAGACTTTAGAGAGTAGAAGCGTGTCGGTCCAAGTTTTCCGCCTCGGGGCAGGGTGGGGCCGTTTGAGCCAAGAGAGACTCTTAGCCCCCCAGGCAGGTCTCAGGCCTGAGACCCCCAGGGAGACCCGGTCCCTGGGCGTGGGTCCCGCCCGCCCGGGACCGCCCCACCTGGCCGGGAACCGTGGCCGGCCCCTCTTCCCGGCCCCATGTCCCTAGCTCTTCCCTGGCACTCTGCCTCTAGGGGTGGGAGACGGGCTGGCAAGTGTGGTCCACGGGAAAACGCGCGGTCCTCTGGGTGGCAGGGAGGGCCTCCGTTAACTCTGACACCAGCCCAGGGACCCTGTGGACCTGGCCTGATATCTCAAGGGGGGGGCACGTTGCCCGGAGGGATGCTCTTGGGGTGGGGCCTGCTTGCGCCTGCGCGGCCCCGCCTCTTGGCCCGAAACCACCCAGCCGCGGCACGGACAAAAGACATCTCCTGGGGGACTCCCCCCTGTTCTTCCATCCGTAAAGGGGGACCCCTTTACGGATGGAAGAACAGGGGGATCTTCGCAGTGGTGGGGACGGGACGGAGGGGTCTGCGGGTTTGCAGCCACGTAGGCCAGTTGCTCGCACCCCGGCCTCATGTGTCCCAGCTCCATGGACGAGGTGGGCCGCTTATGGCGGGATGCAGGCGTCCTGCGGGGCTCAGGGGACGGCGTGGGCACTCCCCGGGCGAGAGAGGGCGCCTGGGACCCGAGAGAGCCCCGGGGAGAGTCCGAGGCCTGGCCGCAGAGGCCTCCATTGCCTCCCCGTGCTCCTACCATGGGGCCTGACCGTGCTCGCCCGAGGCCCAGGTTCACCGCAGGTGAATGCCTTTTGCGGACGCCAAGGACAGGAGGTCGCCGATTCCCTCACAGAGGTGGGGGTTCGAGCTCTGGGGGACTGAGGTCGCAGCGGTCACACTCCATTTTTGGGTGGTTCCGCAGAGACTGGAGGGTTGAAGCGGCTGGGTCCAAGTCTGCCGCCTTGTGGCAGGGTGGGGGCTTTGCAGGCGAAGCAAGGCTCTTAGCCTCCCAGGCGGGGCACAGGCCAGACTCCCCAAGGGAGAACCGGTCCGTGGTCGAGGGTCCCGCCCGCCCGCCCCGAACCGCTCCACCTGGCGCGGAACCGTGGCCGGCCCCTCATCCAGGCACCAGGTCCCTAGCTCTTCCCAGGCACTCTGCCTCTGGCGGGGTGAGAGACGGGCTGGCAAGTGGGGTCCACGGGAAAACGCGCGGTCCTCTGGGTGGCAGGGAGGGCCTCCGTTAACTCTGACACCAGCCCAGGGACCCTGTGGACCTGGCCTGATATCTCAAGGGGGGGGCACGTTGCCTGGAGGGATGCTCTTGGGGTGGGGCCTGCTTGCGCCTGCGCGGCCCCGCCTCTTGGCCCGAAACCACCCAGCCGCGGCTCGGAGAAAAGCCATCTCCTGGGGGCCTCCCCCCTGTTCTTCCATCCGTAAAGGGGGACCCCTTTACGGATGGAAGAACAGGGGGATCTTCGCAGTGGTGGGGACGGGACGGAGGGGTCTGCGGGTTTGCAGCCACGTAGGCCAGTTGCTCGCACCCCGGCCCCATGTGTCCCAGCTCCATGGACGAGGTGGGCCGCTTATGGCGGGATGCAGGCGTCCTGCGGGGGTCAGGGGACGGCGTGGGCACTCCCCGGGCGAGAGAGGGCGCCTGGGACCCGAGAGAGCCCCGGGGAGAGTCCGAGGCCTGGCCGCAGAGGCCTCCATTGCCTCCCCGGGCTCCTACCATGGGGCCTGACCGTGCTCGCCCGAGGCCCAGATTCACCGCAGGTGAATGCCTTTTGCGGACGCCAAGGACAGGAGGTCGCCGATTCCCTCACAGAGGTGGGGGTTCGAGCTCTGGGGGACTGAGGTCGCAGCGGTCACAGTCCATTTTTGGGTGGTTCCGCAGAGACTGGAGGGTTGAAGCGGCTGGGTCCAAGTCTGCCGCCTTGTGGCAGGGTGGGGGCTTTGCAGGCGAAGCAAGGCTCTTAGCCTCCCAGGCCGGGCACAGGCCAGACTCCCCAAGGGAGAACCGGTCCTTGGTCGAGGGTCCCGCCGCCCGCCCGGAACCGCTCCACCTGGCGCGGAACCGTGGCCGGCCCCTCTTCCAGGCACCAGGTCCCTAGCTCTTCCCTGGCACTCTGCCTCTGCGGGGGTGGGAATGCTGCTGGGAAGTGTGGTCCACGGGAAAACGCGCGGTCCTCTGGGTGGCAGGGAGGGCCTCCGTTAACTCTGACACCAGCCCAGGGACCCTGTGGACCTGGCCTGATATCTCAAGGGGGGGGCACGTTGCCCGGAGGGATGCTCTTGGGGTGGGGCCTGCTTGCGCCTGCGCGGCCCCGCCTCTTGGCCCGAAACCACCCAGCCGCGGCACCGACAAAAGCCATCTCCTGGGGGACTCCCCCCTGTTCTTCCATCCGTAAAGGGGGACCCCTTTACGGATGGAAGAACAGGGGGATCTTCGCAGTGGTGGGGACGGGACGGAGGGGTCTGCGGGTTTGCAGCCACGTAGGCCAGTTGCTCGCACCCCGGCCCCATGTGTCCCAGCTCCATGGACGAGGTGGGCCGCTTATGGCGGGATGCAGGCGTCCTGCGGGGCTCAGGGGACGGCGTGGGCACTCCCCGGGCGAGAGAGGGCGCCTGGGACCCGAGAGAGCCCCGGGGAGAGTCCGAGGCCTGGCCGCAGAGGCCTCCATTGCCTCCCCGGGCTCCTACCATGGGGCCTGACCGTGCTCGCCTGAGGCCCAGATTCACCGCAGGTGAATGCCTTTTGCGGACGCCAAGGACAGGAGGTCGCCGATTCCCTCACAGAGGTGGGGGTTCGAGCTCTGGGGGACTGAGGTCGCAGCGGTCACACTCCATTTTTGGGTGGTTCCACAGAGACTGGAGGGTTGAAGCGGCTGGGTCCAAGTCTGCCGCCTTGTGGCAGGGTGGGGGCTTTGCAGGCGAAGCAAGGCTCTTAGCCTCCCAGGCGGGGCACAGGCCAGACTCCCCAAGGGAGAACCGGTCCTTGGTCGAGGGTCCCGCCCGCCCGCCCCGAACCGCTCCACCTGGCGCGGAACCGTGGCCGGCCCCTCTTCCAGGCACCAGGTCCCTAGTTCTTCCCTGGCACTCTGCCTATGGCGGGGTGGGAGACGGGCTGGGAAGTGTGGTCCACGGGAAAACGCGCGGTCCTCTGGGTGGCAGGGAGGGCCTCCGTTAACTCTGACACCAGCCCAGGGACCCTGTGGACCTGGCCTGATATCTCAAGGGGGGGGCACGTTGCCCGGAGGGATGCTCTTGGGGTGGGGCCTGCTTGCGCCTGCGCGGCCCCGCCTCTTGGCCCGAAACCACCCAGCCGCGGCTCGGACAAAAGCCATCTCCTGGGGGCCTCCCCCCTGTTCTTCCATCCGTAAAGGGGGACCCCTTTACGGATGGAAGAACAGGGGGATCTTCCCAGTGGTGGGGACGGGACGGAGGGGTCTGAGGGTTTGCAGCCACGTAGGCCAGTTGCTCGCACCCCGGCCCCATGTGTCCCAGCTCCATGGACGAGGTGGGCCGCTTATGGCGGGATGCAGGCGTCCTGCGGGGGTCAGGGGACGGCGTGGGCACTCCCCGGGCGAGAGAGGGCGCCTGGGACCCGAGAGAGCACCCGGGAAAATGCCCAGCCCTGGCCCCCGTGGCTCCAGTGGCCTCCCCAGGCTCCTGCCGTGGGGCCTGGTCCCGCTCACCGGGGCCCAGGTTCTCCGCAGGTGAATGCCTTTTGCGGACACCAGGGACCACAGGCCGCGGATCCCTTCACGGGCAGGGGGGGTTCGAGCTCTGTGGGACCCAGGTCGCAGCGCACACAGTCCCTTCTCGCAAAGTTCAGCCCAGACTTTAGAGAGTAGAAGCGTGTCGGTCCAAGTTTTCCGCCTCGGGGCAGGGTGGGGCCGTTTGAGCCAAGAGAGACTCTTAGCCCCCCAGGCAGGTCTCAGGCCTGAGACCCCCAGGGAGACCCGGTCCCTGGGCGTGGGTCCCGCCCGCCCTGGACCGCCCCACCTGGCCGGGAACCGTGGCCGGCCCCTCTTCCCGGCCCCATGTCCCTAGCTCTTCCCTGGCACTCTGCCTCTAGGGGTGGGAGACGGGCTGGCAAGTGTGGTCCACGGGAAAACGCGCGGTCCTCTGGGTGGCAGGGAGGGCCTCCGTTAACTCTGACACCAGCCCAGGGACCCTGTGGACCTGGCCTGATATCTCAAGGGGGGGGCACGTTGCCCGGAGGGATGCTCTTGGGGTGGGGCCTGCTTGCGCCTGCGCGGCCCCGCCTCTTGGCCCGAAACCACCCAGCCGCGGCACGGACAAAAGACATCTCCTGGGGGACTCCCCCCTGTTCTTCCATCCGTAAAGGGGGACCCCTTTACGGATGGAAGAACAGGGGGATCTTCGCAGTGGTGGGGACGGGACGGAGGGGTCTGCGGGTTTGCAGCTACGTAGGCCAGTTGCTCGCACCCCGGCCCCATGTGTCCCAGCTCCATGGACGAGGTGGGCCGCTTATGGCGGGATGCAGGCGTCCTGCGGGGCTCAGGGGACGGCGTGGGCACTCCCCGGGCGAGAGAGGGCGCCTGGGACCCGAGAGAGCCCCGGGGAGAGTCCGAGGCCTGGCCGCAGAGGCCTCCATTGCCTCCCCGTGCTCCTACCATGGGGCCTGACCGTGCTCGCCCGAGGCCCAGGTTCACCGCAGGTGAATGCCTTTTGCGGACGCCAAGGACAGGAGGTCGCCGATTCCCTCACAGAGGTGGGGGTTCGAGCTCTGGGGGACTGAGGTCGCAGCGGTCACACTCCATTTTTGGGTGGTTCCGCAGAGACTGGAGGGTTGAAGCGGCTGGGTCCAAGTCTGCCGCCTTGTGGCAGGGTGGGGGCTTTGCAGGCGAAGCAAGGCTCTTAGCCTCCCAGGCGGGGCACAGGCCAGACTCCCCAAGGGAGAACCGGTCCTTGGTCGAGGGTCCCGCCCGCCCGCCCGGAACCGCTCCACCTGGCGCGGAACCGTGGCCGGCCCCTCTTCTCGGCCCCAGGTCCCTAGTTCTTCCCTCGCACTCTGCCTATGGCGGGGTGGGAGACGGGCTGGCAAGTGTGGTCCACGGGAAAACGCGCGGTCCTCTGGGTGGCAGGGAGGGCCTCCGTTAACTCTGACACCAGCCCAGGGACCCTGTGGACCTGGCCTGATATCTCAAGGGGGGGGCACGTTGCCCGGAGGGATGCTCTTGGGGTGGGGCCTGCTTGCGCCTGCGCGGCCCCGCCTCTTGGCCCGAAACCAGCCAGCCGCGGCTCGGACAAAAGCCATCTCCTCGGGGACTCCCCCCTGTTCTTCCATCCGTAAAGGGGGACCCCTTTACGGATGGAAGAACAGGGGGATCTTCGCAGTGGTGGGGACGGGACGGAGGGGTCTGCGGGTTTGCAGCCACGTAGGCCAGTTGCTCGCACCCCGGCCCCATGTGTCCCAGCTCCATGGACGAGGTGGGCCGCTTATGGCGGGATGCAGGCGTCCTGCGGGGGTCAGGGGACGGCGTGGGCACTCCCCGGGCGAGAGAGGGCGCCTGGGACCCGAGAGAGCACCCGGGAAAATGCCCAGCCCTGGCCCCCGTGGCTCCAGTGGCCTCCCCAGGCTCCTGCCGTGGGGCCTGGTCCCGCTCACCGGGCCCAGGTCCTCCGCAGGTGAATGCCTTTTGCGGACACCAGGGACCACAGGCCGCGGATCCCTTCACGGGCAGGGGGGGTTCGAGCTCTGTGGGACCCAGGTCGCAGCGCACACAGTCCCTTCTCGCAAAGTTCAGCCCAGACATTAGAGAGTAGAAGCGTCTCGGTCCAAGTTGTCCGCCTCGGGGCAGGGTGGGGCCGTTTGAGCCAAGAGAGACTCTTAGCCCCCCAGGCAGTCCTCAGGCCCGAGACCCCCAGGGAGACCCGGTCCCTGGGCGTGGGTCCCGCCCGCCCGGGACCGCCCCACCTGGCCGGGAACCGTGGCCGGCCCCTCTTCCCGGCCCCATGTCCCTAGCTCTTCCCTGGCACTCTGCCTCTGGCGGGGTGGGAGACGGGCTGGCAAGTGTGGTCCACGGGAAAACGCGCGGTCCTCTGGGTGGCAGGGAGGGCCTCCGTTAACTCTGACACCAGCCCAGGGACCCTGTGGACCTGGCCTGATATCTCAAGGGGGGGGCACGTTGCCCGGAGGGATGCTCTTGGGGTGGGGCCTGCTTGCGCCTGCGCGGCCCCGCCTCTTGGCCCGAAACCACCCAGCCGCGGCTCGGACAAAAGCCATCTCCTGGGGGCCTCCCCCCTGTTCTTCCATCCGTAAAGGGGGACCCCTTTACGGATGGAAGAACAGGGGGATCTTCGCAGTGGTGGGGACGGGACGGAGGGGTCTGCGGGTTTGCAGCCACGTAGGCCAGTTGCTCGCACCCCGGCCCCATGTGTCCCAGCTCCATGGACGAGGTGGGCCGCTTATGGCGGGATGCAGGCGTCCTGCGGGGCTCAGGGGACGGCGTGGGCACTCCCCGGGCGAGAGAGGGCGCCTGGGACCCGAGAGAGCCACGGGGAGAGTCCGAGGCCTGGCCGCAGAGGCCTCCATTGCCTCCCCGGGCTCCTACCATGGGGCCTGACCGTGCTCGCCCGAGGCCCAGGTTCACCGCAGGTGAATGCCTTTTGCGGACGCCAAGGACAGGAGGTCGCCGATTCCCTCACAGAGGTGGGGGTTCGAGCTCTGGGGGACTGAGGTCGCAGCGGTCACACTCCATTTTTGGGTGGTTCCGCAGAGACTGGAGGGTTGAAGCGGCTGGGTCCAAGTCTGCCGCCTTGTGGCAGGGTGGGGGCTTTGCAGGCGAAGCAAGGCTCTTAGCCTCCCAGGCGGGGCACAGGCCAGACTCCCCAAGGGAGAACCGGTCCTTGGTCGAGGGTCCCGCCCGCCCGCCCGGAACCGCTCCACCTGGCCCGGAACCGTGGCCGGCCCCTCTTCCCGGCCCCATGTCCCTAGCTCTTCCCTGGCACTCTGCCTCTGGCGGCGTGGGAGACGGGCTGGCAAGTGTGGTCCACGGGAAAACGCGCGGTCCTCTGGGTGGCAGGGAGGGCTTCCGTTAACTCTGACCCCAGCCCAGGGACCCTGTGGACCTGGCCTGATATCTCAAGGGGGGGGCACGTTGCCCGGAGGGATGCTCTTGGGGTGGGGCCTGCTTGCGCCTGCGCGGCCCCGCCTCTTGGCCCGAAACCACCCAGTCGCGGCTCGGACAAAAGCCATCTCCTGGGGGACTCCCCCCTGTTCTTCCATCCGTAAAGGGGGACCCCTTTACGGATGGAAGAACAGGGGGATCTTCGCAGTGGTGGGGACGGGACGGAGGGGTCTGCGGGTTTGCAGCCACGTAGGCCAGTTGCTCGCACCCCGGCCCCATGTGTCCCAGCTCCATGGACGAGGTGGGCCGCTTATGGCGGGATGCAGGCGTCCTGCGGGGGTCAGGGGACGACGTGGGCACTCCCTGGGCGAGAGAGGGCGCCTGGGACCCGAGAGAGCCCCGGGGAGAGTCCGAGGCCTGGCCGCAGAGGCCTCCATTGCCTCCCCGGGCTCCTACCATGGGGCCTGACCGTGCTCGCCCGAGGCCCAGGTTCACCGCAGGTGAATGCCTTTTGCGGACCCCAAGGACAGGAGGTCGCCGATTCCCTCACAGAGGTGGGGGTTCGAGCTCTGGGGGACTGAGGTCACAGCGGTCACACTCCATTTTTGGGTGGTTCCGCAGAGACTGGAGGGTTGAAGCGGCTGGGTCCAAGTCTGCCGCCTTGTGGCAGGGTGGGGGCTTTGCAGGCAAAGCTAGGCTCTTAGCCTCCCAGGCGGGGCACAGGCCAGACTCCCCAAGGGAGAACCGGTCCTTGGTCGAGGGTCCCGCCCGCCCGCCCCGAACCGCTCCACCTGGCGCGGAACCGTGGCCGGCCCCTCTTCCAGGCACCAGGTCCCTAGTTCTTTCCTGGCACTCTGCCTCTGCGGGGGTGGGAGAACTGCTGGGAAGTGTGGTCCACGGGAAAACGCGCGGTCCTCTGGGTGGCAGGGAGGGCTTCCGTTAACTCTGACACCAGCCCAGGGACCCTGTGGACCTGGCCTGATATCTCAAGGGGGGGGCACGTTGCCCGGAGGGATGCTCTTGGGGTGGGGCCTGCTTGCGCCTGCGCGGCCCCGCCTCTTGGCCCGAAACCACCCAGCCGCGGCTCGGACAAAAGCCATCTCCTGGGGGCCTCTCCCCTGTTCTTCC
The DNA here is from genome assembly GCF_022682495.2 of Desmodus rotundus. NCBI lineage: Eukaryota > Metazoa > Chordata > Mammalia > Chiroptera > Phyllostomidae > Desmodus > Desmodus rotundus. Next base: position 651,073 of record NW_026527236.1, on the reverse strand, counting down.
ATCCGTAAAGGGGGACCCCTTTACGGATGGAAGAACAGGGGGATCTTCGCAGTGGTGGGGACGGGACGGAGGGGTCTGCGGGTTTGCAGCCACGTAGGCCAGTTGCTCGCACCCCGGCCCCATGTGTCCCAGCTCCATGGACGAGGTGGGCCGCTTATGGCGGGATGCAGGCGTCCTGCGGGGCTCAGGGGACGGCGTGGGCACTCCCCGGGCGAGAGAGGGCGCCTGGGACCCGAGAGAGCCCCGGGGAGAGTCCGAGGCCTGGCCGCAGAGGCCTCCATTGCCTCCCCGGGCTCCTACCATGGGGCCTGACCGTGCTCGCCCGAGGCCCAGATTCACCGCAGGTGAATGCCTTTTGAGGACGCCAAGGACAGGAGGTCGCCGATTCCCTCACAGAGGTGGGGGTTCGAGCTCTGGGGGACTGAGGTCGCAGCGGTCACACTCCATTTTTGGGTGGTTCCGCAGAGACTGGAGGGTTGAAGCGGCTGGGTCCAAGTCTGCCGCCTTGTGGCAGGGTGGGGGCTTTGCAGGCGAAGCAAGGCTCTTAGCCTCCCAGGCGGGGCACAGGCCAGACTCCCCAAGGGAGAACCGGTCCTTGGTCGAGGGTCCCGCCCGCCCGCCCCGAACCGCTCCACCTGGCGCGGAACCGTGGCCGGCCCCTCATCCAGGCACCAGGTCCCTAGCTCTTCCCTGGCACTCTGCCTCTGCGGGGGTGGGAATGCTGCTGGTAAGTGTGGTCCACGGGAAAACGCGCGGTCCTCTGGGTGGCAGGGAGGGCCTCCGTTAACTCTGACACCAGCCCAGGGACCCTGTGGACCTGGCCTGATATCTCAAGGGGGGGGCACGTTGCCCGGAGGGATGCTCTTGGGGTGGGGCCTGCTTGCGCCTGCGCGGCCCCGCCTCTTGGCCCGAAACCACCCAGCCGCGGCACCGACAAAAGCCATCTCCTGGGGGACTCCCCCCTGTTCTTCCATCCGTAAAGGGGGACCCCTTTACGGATGGAAGAACAGGGGGATCTTCGCAGTGGTGGGGACGGGACGGAGGGGTCTGCGGGTTTGCAGCCACGTAGGCCAGTTGCTCGCACCCCGGCCCCATGTGTCCCAGCTCCATGGACGAGGTGGGCCGCTTATGGCGGGATGCAGGCGTCCTGCGGGGCTCAGGGGACGGCGTGGGCACTCCCCGGGCGAGAGAGGGCGCCTGGGACCCGAGAGAGCCCCGGGGAGAGTCCGAGGCCTGGCCGCAGAGGCCTCCATTGCCTCCCCGGGCTCCTACCATGGGGCCTGACCGTGCTCGCCCGAGGCCCAGATTCACCGCTCGTGAATGCCTTTTGCGGACGCCAAGGACAGGAGGTCGCCGATTCCCTCACAGAGGTGGGGGTTCGAGCTCTGGGGGACTGAGGTCGCAGCGGTCACACTCCATTTTTGGGTGGTTCCGCAGAGACTGGAGGGTTGAAGCGGCTGGGTCCAAGTCTGCCGCCTTGTGGCAGGGTGGGGGCTTTGCAGGCGAAGCAAGGCTCTTAGCCTCCCAGGCGGGGCACAGGCCAGACTCCCCAAGGGAGAACCGGTCCTTGGTCGAGGGTCCCGCCCGCCCGCCCCGAACCGCTCCACCTGGCGCGGAACCGTGGCCGGCCCCTCTTCCCGACCCCATGTCCCTAGCTCTTCCCTGGCACTCTGCCTCTAGGGGTGGGAGACGGGCTGGCAAGTGTGGTCCACGGGAAAACGCGCCGTCCTCTGGGTGGCAGGGAGGGCCTCCGTTAACTCTGACACCAGCCCAGGGACCCTGTAGACCTGGCCTGATATCTCAAGGGGGGGGCACGTTGCCCGGAGGGATGCTCTTGGGGTGGGGCCTGCTTGCGCCTGCGCGGCCCCGCCTCTTGGCCCGAAACCACCCAGCCGCGGCTCGGACAAAAGCCATCTCCTGGGGGCCTCCCCCCTGTTCTTCCATCCGTAAAGGGGGACCCCTTTACGGATGGAAGAACAGGGGGATCTTCGCAGTGGTGGGGACGGGACGGAGGGGTCTGCGGGTTTGCAGCCACGTAGGCCAGTTGCTCGCACCCCGGCCCCATGTGTCCCAGCTCCATGGACGAGGTGGGCCGCTTATGGCGGGATGCAGGCGTCCTGCGGGGCTCAGGGGACGGCGTGGGCACTCCCTGGGCGAGAGAGGGCGCCTGGGACCCGAGAGAGCCCCGGGGAGAGTCCGAGGCCTGGCCGCAGAGGCCTCCATTGCCTCCCCGGGCTCCTACCATGGGGCCTGACCGTGCTCGCCCGAGGCCCAGGTTCACCGCAGGTGAATGCCTTTTGCGGACGCCAAGGACAGGAGGTCGCCGATTCCCTCACAGAGGTGGGGGTTCGAGCTCTGGGGGACTGAGGTCGCAGCGGTCACACTCCATTTTTGGGTGGTTCCGCAGAGACTGGAGGGTTGAAGCGGCTGGGTCCAAGTCTGCCGCCTTGTGGCAGGGTGGGGGCTTTGCAGGCGAAGCAAGGCTCTTAGCCTCCCAGGCGGGGCACAGGCCAGACTCCCCAAGGGAGAACCGGTCCTTGGTCGAGGGTCCCGCCCGCCCGCCCCGAACCGCTCCACCTGGCGCGGAACCGTGGCCGGCCCCTCTTCCAGGCACCAGGTCCCTAGTTCTTTCCTGGCACTCTGCCTCTGCGGGGGTGGGAGAGCTGCTGGGAAGTGTGGTCCAAGGGAAAACGCGCGGTACTCTGGGTGGCAGGGAGGGCTTCCGTTAACTCTGACACCAGCCCAGGGACCCTGTGGACCTGGCCTGATATCTCAAGGGGGGGGCACGTTGCCCGGAGGGATGCTCTTGGGGTGGGGCCTGCTTGCGCCTGCGCGGCCCCGCCTCTTGGCCCGAAACCACCCAGCCGCGGCTCGGACAAAAGCCATCTCCTGGGGGCCTACCCCCTGTTCTTCCATCCGTAAAGGGGGACCCCTTTACGGATGGAAGAACAGGGGGATCTTCGCAGTGGTGGGGACGGGACGGAGGGGTCTGCGGGTTTGCAGCCACGTAGGCCAGTTGCTCGCACCCCGGCCCCATGTGTCCCAGCTCCATGGACGAGGTGGGCCGCTTATGGCGGGATGCAGGCGTCCTGCGGGGCTCAGGGGACGGCGTGGGCACTCCCTGGGCGAGAGAGGGCGCCTGGGACCCGAGAGAGCCCCGGGGAGAGTCCGAGGCCTGGCCGCAGAGGCCTCCATTGCCTCCCCGGGCTCCTACCATGGGGCCTGACCGTGCTCGCCCGAGGCCCAGATTCACCGCACGTGAATGCCTTTTGCGGACGCCAAGGACAGGAGGTCGCCGATTCCCTCACAGAGGTGGGGGTTCGAGCTCTGGGGGACTGAGGTCGCAGCGGTCACACTCCATTTTTGGGTGGTTCCGCAGAGACTGGAGGGTTGAAGCGGCTTGGTCCAAGTCTGCCGCCTTGTGGCAGGGTGGGGGCTTTGAGGGCGAAGCAAGGCTCTTAGCCTCCCAGGCGGGGCACAGGCCAGACTCCCCAAGGGAGAACCGGTCCTTGGTCGAGGGTCCCGCCCGCCCGCCCGGAACCGCTCCACCTTGCGCGGAACCGTGGCCGGCCCCTCTTCCAGGCACCAGGTCCCTAGTTCTTCCCTGGCACTCTGCCTATGGCGGGGTGGGAGACGAGCTGGCAAGTGTGGTCCACGGGAAAACGCGCGGTCCTCTGGGTGGCAGGGAGGGCCTCCGTTAACTCTGACACCAGCCCAGGTACCCTGTGGACCTGGCCTGATATCTCAAGGGGGGGGCACGTTGCCCGGAGGGATGCTCTTGGGGTGGGGCCTGCTTGCGCCTGCGCGGCCCCGCCTCTTCGCCCGAAACCACCCAGCCGCGGCTCGGACAAAAGCCATCTCCTGGGGGCCTCCCCCCTGTTCTTCCATCCGTAAAGGGGGACCCCTTTACGGATGGAAGAACAGGGGGATCTTCGCAGTGGTGGGGACGGGACGGAGGGGTCTGCGGGTTTGCAGCCACGTAGGCCAGTTGCTCGCACCCCGGCCCCATGTGTCCCAGCTCCATGGACGAGGTGGGCGCTTATGGCGGGATGCAGGCGTCCTGCGGGGCTCAGGGGACGGCGTGGGCACTCCCCGGGCGAGAGAGGGCGCCTGGGACCCGAGAGAGCCCCGGGGAGAGTCCGAGGCCTGGCCGCAGAGGCCTCCATTGCCTCCCCGGGCTCCTACCATGGGGCCTGACCGTGCTCGCCCGAGGCCCAGATTCACCGCACGTGAATGCCTTTTGCGGACGCCAAGGACAGGAGGTCGCCGATTCCCTCACAGAGGTGGGGGTTCGAGCTCTGGGGGACTGAGGTCGCAGCGGTCACACTCCATTTTTGGGTGGTTCCGCAGAGACTGGAGGGTTGAAGCGGCTGGGTCCAAGTCTGCCGCCTTGTGGCAGGGTGGGGGCTTTGCAGGCGAAGCAAGGCTCTTAGCCTCCCAGGCGGGGCACAGGCCAGACTCCCCAAGGGAGAACCGGTCCTTGGTCGAGGGTCCCGCCCGCCCGCCCCGAACCGCTCCACCTGGCGCGGAACCGTGGCCGGCCCCTCTTCCAGGCACCAGTTCCCTAGTTCTTCCCTGGCACTCTGCCTCTGCGGGGGTGGGAATGCTGCTGGGAAGTGTGGTCCACGGGAAAACGCGCGGTCCTCTGGGTGGCAGGGAGGGCCTCCGTTAACTCTGACACCAGCCCAGGGACCCTGTGGACCTGGCCTGATATCTCAAGGGGGGGGCACGTTGCCCGGAGGGATGCTCTTGGGGTGGGGCCTGCTTGCGCCTGCGCGGCCCCGCCTCTTGGCCCGAAACCACCCAGCCGCGGCACCGACAAAAGCCATCTCCTGGGGGACTCCCCCCTGTTCTTCCATCCGTAAAGGGGGACCCCTTTACGGATGGAAGAACAGGGGGATCTTCGCAGTGGTGGGGACGGGACGGAGGGGTCTGCGGGTTTGCAGCCACGTAGGCCAGTTGCTCGCACCCCGGCCCCATGTGTCCCAGCTCCATGGACGAGGTGGGCCGCTTATGGCGGGATGCAGGCGTCCTGCGGGGCTCAGGGGACGGCGTGGGCACTCCCCGGGCGAGAGAGGGCGCCTGGGACCCGAGAGAGCCCCGGGGAGAGTCCGAGGCCTGGCCGCAGAGGCCTCCATTGCCTCCCCGGGCTCCTACCTTGGGGCCTGACCGTGCTCGCCCGAGGCCCAGGTTCACCGCAGGTGAATGCCTTTTGCGGACGCCAAGGACAGGAGGTCGCCGATTCCCTCACAGAGGTGGGGGTTCGAGCTCTGTGGGACCCATGTCCCAGCGCACACAGTCCCTTCTCGCAAAGTTCAGACCAGACTTTAGAGAGCAGAAGCGTTTCGGTCCAAGTTTTCCGCCTCGGGGCAGGGTGGGGCCGTTTGAGCCAAGAGAGACTCTTAGCCCCCCAGGCAGGTCTCAGGCCCGTGACCCCCAGGGAGACCCGGTCCCTGGGCGTGGGTCCCGCCCGCCCGGGACCGCCCCACGTGGCCCGGAACCGTGGCCGGCCCCTCTTCTCGGCCCCAGGTCCCTAGCTCTTCCCTGGCACTCTGCCTCTGGCGGGGTGGGAGACGGGCTGGCAAGTGTGGTCCACGGGAAAACGCGCGGTCCTCTGGGTGGCAGGGAGGGCCTCCGTTAACTCTGACACCAGCCCAGGGACCCTGTGGACCTGGCCTGATATCTCAAGGGGGGGGCACGTTGCCCGGATGGATGCTCTTGGGGTGGGGCCTGCTTGCGCCTGCGCGGCCCCGCCTCTTGGCCCGAAACCACCCAGCCGCGGCTCGGACAAAAGCCATCTCCTTGGGGACTCCCCCCTGTTCTTCCATCCGTAAAGGGGGACCCCTTTACGGATGGAAGAACAGGGGGATCTTCGCAGTGGTGGGGACGGGACGGAGGGGTCTGCGGGTTTGCTGCCACGTAGGCCAGTTGCTCGCACCCCGGCCCCATGTGTCCCAGCTCCATGGACGAGGTGGGCCGCTTATGGCGGGATGCAGGCGTCCTGCGGGGGTCAGGGGACGGCGTGGGCACTCCCCGGGCGAGAGAGGGCGCCTGGGACCCGAGAGAGCACCCGGGAAAATGCCCAGCCCTGGCCCCCGTGGCTCCAGTGGCCTCCCCAGGCTCCTGCCGTGGGGCCTGGTCCCGCTCACCGGGTCCCAGGTCCTCCGCAGGTGAATGCCTTTTGCGGACACCAGGGACCACAGGCCGCGGATCCCTTCACGGGCAGGGGGGGTTCGAGCTCTGTGGGACCCAGGTCGCAGCGCACACAGTCCCTTCTCGCAAAGTTCAGCCCAGACTTTAGAGAGTAGAAGCGTCTCGGTCCAAGTTTTCCGCCTCGGGGCAGGGTGGGGCCGTTTGAGCCAAGAGAGACTCTTAGCCCCCCAGGCAGTCCTCAGGCCCGAGACCCCCAGGGAGACCCGGTCCCTGGGCGTGGGTCCCGCCCGCCCGGGACCGCCCCACCTGGCCCGGAACCGTGGCCGGCCCCTCTTCCCGGCCCCATGTCCCTAGTTCTTCCCTGGCACTCTGCCTATGGCGGGGTGGGAGACGGGCTGGCACGTGTGGTCCACGGGAAAACGCGCGGTCCTCTGGGTGGCAGGGAGGGCCTCCGTTAACTCTGACACCAGCCCAGGGACCCTGTGGACCTGGCCTGATATCTCAAGGGGGGGGCACGTTGCCCGGAGGGATGCTCTTGGGGTGGGGCCTGCTTGCGCCTGCGCGGCCCCGCCTCTTGGCCCGAAACCACCCTGCCGCGGCTCGGACAAAAGCCATCTCCTGGGGGACTCCCCCCTGTTCTTCCATCCGTAAAGGGGGACCCCTTTACGGATGGAAGAACAGGGGGATCTTCGCAGTAGTGGGGACGGGACGGAGGGGTCTGCGGGTTTGCAGCCACGTAGGCCAGTTGCTCGCACCCCGGCCCCATGTGTCCCAGCTCCATGGACGAGGTGGGCCGCTTATGGCGGGATGCAGGCGTCCTGCGGGGGTCAGGGGACGGCGTGGGCACTCCCCGGGCGAGAGAGGGCGCCTGGGACCCGAGAGAGCCCCGGGGAGAGTCCGAGGCCTGGCCGCAGAGGCCTCCATTGCCTCCCCGGGCTCCTACCATGGGGCCTGACCGTGCTCGCCCAGGGCCAGGTTCACCGCAGGTGAATGCCTTTTGCGGACGCCAAGGACAGGAGGTCGCCGATTCCCTCACAGAGGTGGGGGTTCGAGCTCTGGGGGACTGAGGTCGCAGCGGTCACACTCCATTTTTGGGTGGTTCCGCAGAGACTGGAGGGTTGAAGCGGCTGGGTCCAAGTCTGCCGCCTTGTGGCAGGGTGGGGGCTTTGCAGGCGAAGCAAGGCTCTTAGCCTCCCAGGCGGGGCACAGGCCAGACTCCCCAAGGGAGAACCGGTCCTTGGTCGAGGGTCCCGCCCGCCCGCCCCGAACCGCTCCACCTGGCGCGGAACCGTGGCCGGCCCCTCATCCAGGCACCAGGTCCCTAGCTCTTCCCTGGCACTCTGCCTCTGGCGGGGTGGGAGACGGGCTGGCAAGTGTGGTCCACGGGAAAACGCGCGGTCCTCTGGGTGGCAGGGAGGGCCTCCGTTAACTCTGACACCAGCCCAGGGACCAAGTGGACCTGGCCTGATATCTCAAGGGGGGGGCACGTTGCCCGGAGGGATGCTCTTGGGGTGGGGCCTGCTTGCGCCTGCGCGGCCCCGCCTCTTGGCCCGAAAACACCCAGCCGCGGCTCGGACAAAAGCCATCTCCTGGGGGCCTCCCCCCTGTTCTTCCATCCGTAAAGGGGGACCCCTTTACGGATGGAAGAACAGGGGGATCTTCGCAGTGGTGGGGACGGGACGGAGGGGTCTGCGGGTTTGCAGCCACGTAGGCCAGTTGCTCGCATCCCGGCCCCATGTGTCCCAGCTCCATGGACGAGGTGGGCGGCTTATGGCGGGATGCAGGCGTCCTGCGGGGGTCAGGGGACGACGTGGGCACTCCCTGGGCGAGAGAGGGCGCCTGGGACCCGAGAGAGCCCCGGGGAGAGTCCGAGGCCTGGCCGCAGAGGCCTCCATTGCCTCCCCGGGCTCCTACCATGGGGCCTGACCGTGCTCGCCCGAGGCCCAGGTTCACCGCAGGTGAATGCCTTTTGCGGACGCCAAGGACAGGAGGTCGCCGATTCCCTCACAGAGGTGGGGGTTCGAGCTCTGGGGGACTGAGGTCGCAGCGGTCACACTCCATTTTTGGGTGGTTCCGCAGAGACTGGAGGGTTGAAGCGGCTGGGTCCAAGTCTGCCGCCTTGTGGCAGGGTGGGGGCTTTGCAGGCGAAGCAAGGCTCTTAGCCTCCCAGGCGGGGCACAGGCCAGACTCCCCAAGGGAGAACCGGTCCTTGGTCGAGGGTCCCGCCCGCCCGCCCGGAACCGCTCCACCTGGCCCGGAACCGTGGCCGGCCCCTCTTCCCGGCCCCATGTCCCTAGCTCTTCCCTGGCACTCTGCCTCTGGCGGCGTGGGAGACGGGCTGGCAAGTGTGGTCCACGGGAAAACGCGAGGTCCTCTGGGTGGCAGGGAGGGCTTCCGTTAACTCTGACCCCAGCCCAGGGACCCTGTGACCTGGCCTGATATCTCAAGGGGGGGGCACGTTGCCCAGAGGGATGCTCTTGGGGTGGGGCCTGCTTGCGCCTGCGCGGCCCCGCCTCTTGGCCCGAAACCACCCAGTCGCGGCTCGGACAAAAGCCATCTCCTGGGGGACTCCCCCCTGTTCTTCCATCCGTAAAGGGGGACCCCTTTACGGATGGAAGAACAGGGGGATCTTCGCAGTGGTGGGGACGGGACGGAGGGGTCTGCGGGTTTGCAGCCACGTAGGCCAGTTACTCGCACCCCGGCCCCATGTGTCCCAGCTCCATGGACGAGGTGGGCCGCTTATGGCGGGATGCAGGCGTCCTGCGGGGCTCAGGGGACGGCGTGGGCACTCCCCGGGCGAGAGAGGGCTCCTGGGACCCGAGAGAGCCCCGGGGAGAGTCCGAGGCCTGGCCGCAGAGGCCTCCATTGCCTCCTCGGGCTCCTACCATGGGGCCTGACCTTGCTCGCCCGAGGCCCAGATTCACCGCAGGTGAATGCCTTTTGCGGACGCCAAGGACAGGAGGTCGCCGATTCCCTCACAGAGGTGGGGGTTCGAGCTCTGGGGGACTGAGGTCGCAGCGGTCACACTCCATTTTTGGGTGGTTCCGCAGAGACTGGAGGGTTGAAGCGGCTGGGTCCAAGTCTGCCGCCTTGTGGCAGGGTGGGGGCTTTGCAGGCGAAGCAAGGCTCTTAGCCTCCCAGGCGGGGCACAGGCCAGACTCCCCAAGGGAGAACCGGTCCTTGGTCGAGGGTCCCGCCCGCCCGCCCGGAACCGCTCCACCTGGCCCGGAACCGTGGCCGGCCCCTCTTCCCGGCCCCATGTCCCTAGCTCTTCCCTGGCACTCTGCCTCTGGCGGCGTGGGAGACGGGCTGGCAAGTGTGGTCCACGGGAAAACGCGAGGTCCTCTGGGTGGCAGGGAGGGCTTCCGTTAACTCTGACCCCAGCCCAGGGACCCTGTGGACCTGGCCTGATATCTCAAGGGGGGGGCACGTTGCCCGGAGGGATGCTCTTGGGGTGGGGCCTGCTTGCGCCTGCGCGGCCCCGCCTCTTGGCCCGAAACCACCCAGTCGCGGCTCGGACAAAAGCCATCTCCTGGGGGACTCCCCCCTGTTCTTCCATCCGTAAAGGGGGACCCCTTTACGGATGGAAGAACAGGGGGATCTTCGCAGTGGGGGGACGGGACGGAGGGGTCTGCGGGTTTGCAGCCACGTAGGCCAGTTGCTCGCACCCCGGCCCCATGTGTCCCAGCTCCATGGACGAGGTGGGCCGCTTATGGCGGGATGCAGGCGTCCTGCGGGGCTCAGGGGACGGCGTGGGCACTCCCCGGGCGAGAGAGGGCGCCTGGGACCCGAGAGAGCACCCGGGAAAATGCCCAGCCCTGGCCCCCGTGGCTCCAGTGGCCTCCCCAGGCTCCTGCCGTGGGGCCTGGTCCCGCTCACCGGGGCCCAGGTTCTCCGCAGGTGAATGCCTTTTGCGGACACCAGGGACCACAGGCCGCGGATCCCTTCACGGGCAGGGGGGGTTCGAGCTCTGTGGGACCCAGGTCGCAGCGCACACAGTCCCTTCTCGCAAAGTTCAGCCCAGACTTTAGAGAGTAGAAGCGTGTCGGTCCAAGTTTTCCGCCTCGGGGCAGGGTGGGGCCGTTTGAGCCAAGAGAGACTCTTAGCCCCCCAGGCAGGTCTCAGGCCTGAGACCCCCAGGGAGACCCGGTCCCTGGGCGTGGGTCCCGCCCGCCCGGGACCGCCCCACCTGGCCGGGAACCGTGGCCGGCCCCTCTTCCCGGCCCCATGTCCCTAGCTCTTCCCTGGCACTCTGCCTCTAGGGTTGGGAGACGGGCTGGCAAGTGTGGTCCACGGGAAAACGCGCCGTCCTCTGGGTGGCAGGGAGGGCCTCCGTTAACTCTGACACCAGCCCAGGGACCCTGTAGACCTGGCCTGATATCTCAAGGGGGGGGCACGTTGCCCGGAGGGATGCTCTTGGGGTGGGGCCTGCTTGCGCCTGCGCGGCCCCGCCTCTTGGCCCGAAACCACCCAGCCGCGGCTCGGACAAAAGCCATCTCCTGGGGGCCTCCCCCCTGTTCTTCCATCCGTAAAGGGGGACCCCTTTACGGATGGAAGAACAGGGGGATCTTCGCAGTGGTGGGGACGGGACGGAGGGGTCTGCGGGTTTGCAGCCACGTAGGCCAGTTGCTCGCACCCCGGCCCCATGTGTCCCAGCTCCATGGACGAGGTGGGCCGCTTATGGCGGGATGCAGGCGTCCTGCGGGGCTCAGGGGACGGCGTGGGCACTCCCCGGGCGAGAGAGGGCGCCTGGGACCCGAGAGAGCCCCGGGGAGAGTCCGAGGCCTGGCCGCAGAGGCCTCCATTGCCTCCCCGGGCTCCTACCATGGGGCCTGACCGTGCTCGCCCGAGGCCCAGGTTCACCGCAGGTGAATGCCTTTTGCGGACGCCAAGGACAGGAGGTCGCCGATTCCCTCACAGAGGTGGGGGTTCGAGCTCTGGGGGACTGAGGTCGCAGCGGTCACACTCCATTTTTGGGTGGTTCCGCAGAGACTGGAGGGTTGAAGCGGCTGGGTCCAAGTCTGCCGCCTTGTGGCAGGGTGGGGGCTTTGCAGGCGAAGCAAGGCTCTTAGCCTCCCAGGCGGGGCACAGGCCAGACTCCCCAAGGGAGAACCGGTCCTTGGTCGAGGGTCCCGCCCGCCCGCCCCGAACCGCTCCACCTGGCGCGGAACCGTGGCCGGCCCCTCTTCCAGGCACCAGGTCCCTAGTTCTTTCCTGGCACTCTGCCTCTGCGGGGGTGGGAGAGCTGCTGGGAAGTGTGGTCCAAGGGAAAACGCGCGGTACTCTGGGTGGCAGGGAGGGCTTCCGTTAACTCTGACACCAGCCCAGGGACCCTGTGGACCTGGCCTGATATCTCAAGGGGGGGGCACGTTGCCCGGAGGGATGCTCTTGGGGTGGGGCCTGCTTGCGCCTGCGCGGCCCCGCCTCTTGGCCCGAAACCACCCAGCCGCGGCTCGGACAAAAGCCATCTCCTGGGGGCCTACCCCCTGTTCTTCCATCCGTAAAGGGGGACCCCTTTACGGATGGAAGAACAGGGGGATCTTCGCAGTGGTGGGGACGGGACGGAGGGGTCTGCGGGTTTGCAGCCACGTAGGCCAGTTGCTCGCACCCCGGCCCCATGTGTCCCAGCTCCATGGACGAGGTGGGCCGCTTATGGCGGGATGCAGGCGTCCTGCGGGGCTCAGGGGACGGCGTGGGCACTCCCTGGGCGAGAGAGGGCGCCTGGGACCCGAGAGAGCCCCGGGGAGAGTCCGAGGCCTGGCCGCAGAGGCCTCCATTGCCTCCCCGGGCTCCTACCATGGGGCCTGACCGTGCTCGCCCGAGGCCCAGATTCACCGCACGTGAATGCCTTTTGCGGACGCCAAGGACAGGAGGTCGCCGATTCCCTCACAGAGGTGGGGGTTCGATCTCTGGGGGACTGAGGTCGCAGCGGTCACACTCCATTTTTGGGTGGTTCCGCAGAGACTGGAGGGTTGAAGCGGCTTGGTCCAAGTCTGCCGCCTTGTGGCAGGGTGGGGGCATTGAGGGCGAAGCAAGGCTCTTAGCCTCCCAGGCGGGGCACAGGCCAGACTCCCCAAGGGAGAACCGGTCCTTGGTCGAGGGTCCCGCCCGCCCGCCCGGAACCGCTCCACCTTGCGCGGAACCGTGGCCGGCCCCTCTTCCAGGCACCAGGTCCCTAGTTCTTCCCTGGCACTCTGCCTATGGCGGGGTGGGAGACGGTCTGGCAAGTGTGGTCCACGGGAAAACGCGCGGTCCTCTGGGTGGCAGGGAGGGCCTCCGTTAACTCTGACACCAGCCCAGGGACCCTGTGGACCTGGCCTGATATCTCAAGGGGGGGGCACGTTGCCCGGAGGGATGCTCTTGGGGTGGGGCCTGCTTGCGCCTGCGCGGCCCCGCCTCTTCGCCCGAAACCACCCAGCCGCGGCTCGGACAAAAGCCATCTCCTGGGGGCCTCCCCCCTGTTCTTCCATCCGTAAAGGGGGACCCCTTTACGGATGGAAGAACAGGGGGATCTTCGCAGTGGTGGGGACGGGACGGAGGGGTCTGCGGGTTTGCAGCCACGTAGGCCAGTTGCTCGCACCCCGGCCCCATGTGTCCCAGCTCCATGGACGAGGTGGGCCGCTTATGGCGGGATGCAGGCGTCCTGCGGGGCTCAGGGGACGGCGTGGGCACTCCCCGGGCGAGAGAGGGCGCCTGGGACCCGAGAGAGCCCCGGGGAGAGTCCGAGGCCTGGCCGCAGAGGCCTCCATTGCCTCCCCGGGCTCCTACCATGGGGCCTGACCGTGCTCGCCCGAGGCCCAGATTCACCGCACGTGAATGCCTTTTGCGGACGCCAAGGACAGGAGGTCGCCGATTCCCTCACAGAGGTGGGGGTTCGAGCTCTGGGGGACTGAGGTCACAGCGGTCACACTCCATTTTTGGGTGGTTCCGCAGAGACTGGAGGGTTGAAGCGGCTGGGTCCAAGTCTGCCGCCTTGTGGCAGGGTGGGGGCTTTGCAGGCGAAGCAAGGCTCTTAGCCTCCCAGGCGGGGCACAGGCCAGACTCCCCAAGGGAGAACCGGTCCTTGGTCGAGGGTCCCGCCCGCCCGCCCGGAACCGCTCCACCTGGCGCGGAACCGTGGCCGGCCCCTCTTCCAGGCACCAGGTCCCTAGTTCTTCCCTGGCACTCTGCCTATGGCGGGGTGGGAGACGGGCTGGCAAGTGTGGTCCACAGGAACACGCGCGGTCCTCTGGGTGGCAGGGAGGGCCTCCGTTAACTCTGACACCAGCCCAGGGACCCTGTGGACCTGGCCTGATATCTCAAGGGGGGGGCACGTTGCCCGAAGGGATGCTCTTGGGGTGGGGCCTGCTTGCGCCTGCGCGGCCCCGCCTCTTGGCCCGAAACCACCCAGCCGCGGCTCGGACAAAAGCCATCTCCTGGGGGCCTCCCCCCTGTTCTTCCATCCGTAAAGGGGGACCCCTTTACGGATGGAAGAACAGGGGGATCTTCGCAGTGGTGGGGACGGGACGGAGGGGTCTGAGGGTTTGCAGCCACGTAGGCCAGTTGCTCGCACCCCGGCCCCATGTGTCCCAGCTCCATGGACGAGGTGGGCCGCTTATGGCGGGATGCAGGCGTCCTGCGGGGGTCAGGGGACGGCGTGGGCACTCCCCGGGCGAGAGAGGGCGCCTGGGACCCGAGAGAGCACCCGGGAAAATGCCCAGCCCTGGCCCCCGTGGCTCCAGTGGCCTCCCCAGGCTCCTGCCGTGGGGCCTGGTCCCGCTCACCGGGGCCCAGGTTCTCCGCAGGTGAATGCCTTTTGCGGACACCAGGGACCACAGGCCGCGGATCCCTTCACGGGCAGGGGGGGTTCGAGCTCTGTGGGACCCAGGTCGCAGCGCACACAGTCCCTTCTCGCAAAGTTCAGCCCAGACTTTAGAGAGTAGAAGCGTGTCGGTCCAAGTTTTCCGCCTCGGGGCAGGGTGGGGCCGTTTGAGCCAAGAGAGACTCTTAGCCCCCCAGGCAGGTCTCAGGCCTGAGACCCCCAGGGAGACCCGGTCCCTGGGCGTGGGTCCCGCCCGCCCGGGACCGCCCCACCTGGCCGGGAACCGTGGCCGGCCCCTCTTCCCGGCCCCATGTCCCTAGCTCTTCCCTGGCACTCTGCCTCTGGCGGGGTGGGAGACGGGCTGGCAAGTGTGGTCCACGGGAAAACGCGCGGTCCTCTGGGTGGCAGGGAGGGCCTCCGTTAACTCTGACACCAGCCCAGGGACCCTGTGGACCTGGCCTGATATCTCAAGGGGGGGGCACGTTGCCCGGAGGGATGCTCTTGGGGTGGGGCCTGCTTGCGCCTGCGCGGCCCCGCCTCTTGGCCCGAAACAACCCAGCCGCGGCTCGGACAAAAGCCATCTCCTGGGGGCCTCCCCCCTGTTCTTCCATCCGTAAAGGGGGACCCCTTTACGGATGGAAGAACAGGGGGATCTTCGCAGTGGTGGGGACGGGACGGAGGGGTCTGCGGGTTTGCAGCCACGTAGGCCAGTTGCTCGCACCCCGGCCCCATGTGTCCCAGCTCCATGGACGAGGTGGGCCGCTTATGGCGGGATGCAGGCGTCCTGCGGGGCTCAGGGGACGGCGTGGGCACTCCCCGGGCGAGAGAGGGCGCCTGGGACCCGAGAGAGCCCCGGGGAGAGTCCGAGGCCTGGCCGCAGAGGCCTCCATTGCCTCCCCGGGCTCCTACCATGGGGCCTGACCGTGCTCGCCCGAGGCCCAGGTTCACCGCAGGTGAATGCCTTTTGCGGACGCCAAGGACAGGAGGTCGCCGATTCCCTCACAGAGGTGGGGGTTCGAGCTCTGGGGGACTGAGGTCGCAGCGGTCACACTCCATTTTTGGGTGGTTCCGCAGAGACTGGAGGGTTGAAGCGGCTGGGTCCAAGTCTGCCGCCTTGTGGCAGGGTGGGGGCTTTGCAGGCGAAGCAAGGCTCTTAGCCTCCCAGGCGGGGCACAGGCCAGACTCCCCAAGGGAGAACCGGTCCTTGGTCGAGGGTCCCGCCCGCCCGCCCGGAACCGCTCCACCTGGCCCGGAACCGTGGCCGGCCCCTCTTCCCGGCCCCATGTCCCTAGCTCTTCCCTGGCACTCTGCCTCTGGCGGCGTGGGAGACGGGCTGGCAAGTGTGGTCCACGGGAAAACGCGAGGTCCTCTGGGTGGCAGGGAGGGCTTCCGTTAACTCTGACCCCAGCCCAGGGACCCTGTGACCTGGCCTGATATCTCAAGGGGGGGGCACGTTGCCCAGAGGGATGCTCTTGGGGTGGGGCCTGCTTGCGCCTGCGCGGCCCCGCCTCTTGGCCCGAAACCACCCAGTCGCGGCTCGGACAAAAGCCATCTCCTGGGGGACTCCCCCCTGTTCTTCCATCCGTAAAGGGGGACCCCTTTACGGATGGAAGAACAGGGGGATCTTCGCAGTGGTGGGGACGGGACGGAGGGGTCTGCGGGTTTGCAGCCACGTAGGCCAGTTGCTCGCACCCCGGCCCCATGTGTCCCAGCTCCATGGACGAGGTGGGCCGCTTATGGCGGGATGCAGGCGTCCTGCGGGGCTCAGGGGACGGCGTGGGCACTCCCCGGGCGAGAGAGGGCGCCTGGGACCCGAGAGAGCCCCGGGGAGAGTCCGAGGCCTGGCCGCAGAGGCCTCCATTGCCTCCTCGGGCTCCTACCATGGGGCCTGACCTTGCTCGCCCGAGGCCCAGATTCACCGCAGGTGAATGCCTTTTGCGGACGCCAAGGACAGGAGGTCGCCGATTCCCTCACAGAGGTGGGGGTTCGAGCTCTGGGGGACTGAGGTCGCAGCGGTCACACTCCATTTTTGGGTGGTTCCGCAGAGACTGGAGGGTTGAAGCGGCTGGGTCCAAGTCTGCCGCCTTGTGGCAGGGTGGGGGCTTTGCAGGCGAAGCAAGGCTCTTAGCCTCCCAGGCGGGGCACAGGCCAGACTCCCCAAGGGAGAACCGGTCCTTGGTCGAGGGTCCCGCCCGCCCGCCCGGAACCGCTCCACCTGGCCCGGAACCGTGGCCGGCCCCTCTTCCCGGCCCCATGTCCCTAGCTCTTCCCTGGCACTCTGCCTCTGGCGGCGTGGGAGACGGGCTGGCAAGTGTGGTCCACGGGAAAACGCGAGGTCCTCTGGGTGGCAGGGAGGGCTTCCGTTAACTCTGACCCCAGCCCAGGGACCCTGTGGACCTGGCCTGATATCTCAAGGGGGGGGCACGTTGCCCGGAGGGATGCTCTTGGGGTGGGGCCTGCTTGCGCCTGCGCGGCCCCGCCTCTTGGCCCGAAACCACCCAGTCGCGGCTCGGACAAAAGCCATCTCCTGGGGGACTCCCCCCTGTTCTTCCATCCGTAAAGGGGGACCCCTTTACGGATGGAAGAACAGGGGGATCTTCGCAGTGGTGGGGACGGGACGGAGGGGTCTGCGGGTTTGCAGCCACGTAGGCCAGTTGCTCGCACCCCGGCCCCCTGTGTCCCAGCTCCATGGACGAGGTGGGCCGCTTATGGCGGGATGCAGGCGTCCTGCGGGGCTCAGGGGACGGCGTGGGCACTCCCCGGGCGAGAGAGGGCGCCTGGGACCCGAGAGAGCACCCGGGAAAATGCCCAGCCCTGGCCCCCGTGGCTCCAGTGGCCTCCCCAGGCTCCTGCCGTGGGGCCTGGTCCCGCTCACCGGGGCCCAGGTTCTCCGCAGGTGAATGCCTTTTGCGGACACCAGGGACCACAGGCCGCGGATCCCTTCACGGGCAGGGGGGGTTCGAGCTCTGTGGGACCCAGGTCGCAGCGCACACAGTCCCTTCTCGCAAAGTTCAGCCCAGACTTTAGAGAGTAGAAGCGTGTCGGTCCAAGTTTTCCGCCTCGGGGCAGGGTGGGGCCGTTTGAGCCAAGAGAGACTCTTAGCCCCCCAGGCAGGTCTCAGGCCTGAGACCCCCAGGGAGACCCGGTCCCTGGGCGTGGGTCCCGCCCGCCCGGGACCGCCCCACCTGGCCGGGAACCGTGGCCGGCCCCTCTTCCCGGCCCCATGTCCCTAGCTCTTCCCTGGCACTCTGCCTCTAGGGGTGGGAGACGGGCTGGCAAGTGTGGTCCACGGGAAAACGCGCGGTCCTCTGGGTGGCAGGGAGGGCCTCCGTTAACTCTGACACCAGCCCAGGGACCCTGTAGACCTGGCCTGATATCTCAAGGGGGGGGCACGTTGCCCGGAGGGATGCTCTTGGGGTGGGGCCTGCTTGCGCCTGCGCGGCCCCGCCTCTTGGCCCGAAACCACCCAGCCGCGGCTCGGACAAAAGCCATCTCCTGGGGGCCTCCCCCCTGTTCTTCCATCCGTAAAGGGGGACCCCTTTACGGATGGAAGAACAGGGGGATCTTCGCAGTGGTGGGGACGGGACGGAGGGGTCTGCGGGTTTGCAGCCACGTAGGCCAGTTGCTCGCACCCCGGCCCCATGTGTCCCAGCTCCATGGACGAGGTGGGCCGCTTATGGCGGGATGCAGGCGTCCTGCGGGGCTCAGGGGACGGCGTGGGCACTCCCCGGGCGAGAGAGGGCGCCTGGGACCCGAGAGAGCCCCGGGGAGAGTCCGAGGCCTGGCCGCAGAGGCCTCCATTGCCTCCCCGGGCTCCTACCATGGGGCCTGACCGTGCTCGCCCGAGGCCCAGGTTCACCGTAGGTGAATGCCTTTTGCGGACGCCAAGGACAGGAGGTCGCCGATTCCCTCACAGAGGTGGGGGTTCGAGCTCTGGGGGACTGAGGTCGCAGCGGTCACACTCCATTTTTGGGTGGTTCCGCAGAGACTGGAGGGTTGAAGCGGCTGGGTCCAAGTCTGCCGCCTTGTGGCAGGGTGGGGGCTTTGCAGGCGAAGCAAGGCTCTTAGCCTCCCAGGCGGGGCACAGGCCAGACTCCCCAAGGGAGAACCGGTCCTTGGTCGAGGGTCCCGCCCGCCCGCCCCGAACCGCTCCACCTGGCGCGGAACCGTGGCCGGCCCCTCTTCCAGGCACCAGGTCCCTAGTTCTTTCCTGGCACTCTGCCTCTGCGGGGGTGGGAGAGCTGCTGGGAAGTGTGGTCCAAGGGAAAACGCGCGGTACTCTGGGTGGCAGGGAGGGCTTCCGTTAACTCTGACACCAGCCCAGGGACCCTGTGGACCTGGCCTGATATCTCAAGGGGGGGGCACGTTGCCCGGAGGGATGCTCTTGGGGTGGGGCCTGCTTGCGCCTGCGCGGCCCCGCCTCTTGGCCCGAAACCACCCAGCCGCGGCTCGGACAAAAGCCATCTCCTGGGGGCCTACCCCCTGTTCTTCCATCCGTAAAGGGGGACCCCTTTACGGATGGAAGAACAGGGGGATCTTCGCAGTGGTGGGGACGGGACGGAGGGGTCTGCGGGTTTGCAGCCACGTAGGCCAGTTGCTCGCACCCCGGCCCCATGTGTCCCAGCTCCATGGACGAGGTGGGCCGCTTATGGCGGGATGCAGGCGTCCTGCGGGGCTCAGGGGACGGCGTGGGCACTCCCTGGGCGAGAGAGGGCGCCTGGGACCCGAGAGAGCCCCGGGGAGAGTCCGAGGCCTGGCCGCAGAGGCCTCCATTGCCTCCCCGGGCTCCTACCATGGGGCCTGACCGTGCTCGCCCGAGGCCCAGATTCACCGCACGTGAATGCCTTTTGCGGACGCCAAGGACAGGAGGTCGCCGATTCCCTCACAGAGGTGGGGGTTCGAGCTCTGGGGGACTGAGGTCGCAGCGGTCACACTCCATTTTTGGGTGGTTCCGCAGAGACTGGAGGGTTGAAGCGGCTTGGTCCAAGTCTGCCGCCTTGTGGCAGGGTGGGGGCTTTGAGGGCGAAGCAAGGCTCTTAGCCTCCCAGGCGGGGCACAGGCCAGACTCCCCAAGGGAGAACCGGTCCTTGGTCGAGGGTCCCGCCCGCCCGCCCGGAACCGCTCCACCTTGCGCGGAACCGTGGCCGGCCCCTCTTCCAGGCACCAGGTCCCTAGTTCTTCCCTGGCACTCTGCCTATGGCGGGGTGGGAGACGAGCTGGCAAGTGTGGTCCACGGGAAAACGCGCGGTCCTCTGGGTGGCAGGGAGGGCCTCCGTTAACTCTGACACCAGCCCAGGGACCCTGTGGACCTGGCCTGATATCTCAAGGGGGGGGCACGTTGCCCGGAGGGATGCTCTTGGGGTGGGGCCTGCTTGCGCCTGCGCGGCCCCGCCTCTTCGCCCGAAACCACCCAGCCGCGGCTCGGACAAAAGCCATCTCCTGGGGGCCTCCCCCCTGTTCTTCCATCCGTAAAGGGGGACCCCTTTACGGATGGAAGAACAGGGGGATCTTCGCAGTGGTGGGTACGGGACGGAGGTGTCTGCGGGTTTGCAGCCACGTAGGCCAGTTGCTCGCACCCCGGCCCCATGTGTCCCAGCTCCATGGACGAGGTGGGCGCTTATGGCGGGATGCAGGCGTCCTGCGGGGCTCAGGGGACGGCGTGGGCACTCCCCGGGCGAGAGAGGGCGCCTGGGACCCGAGAGAGCCCCGGGGAGAGTCCGAGGCCTGGCCGCAGAGGCCTCCATTGCCTCCCCGGGCTCCTACCATGGGGCCTGACCGTGCTCGCCCGAGGCCCAGATTCACCGCACGTGAATGCCTTTTGCGGACGCCAAGGACAGGAGGTCGCCGATTCCCTCACAGAGGTGGGGGTTCGAGCTCTGGGGGACTGAGGTCGCAGCGGTCACACTCCATTTTTGGGTGGTTCCGCAGAGACTGGAGGGTTGAAGCGGCTGGGTCCAAGTCTGCCGCCTTGTGGCAGGGTGGGGGCTTTGCAGGCGAAGCAAGGCTCTTAGCCTCCCAGGCGGGGCACAGGCCAGACTCCCCAAGGGAGAACCGGTCCTTGGTCGAGGGTCCCGCCCGCCCGCCCCGAACCGCTCCACCTGGCGCGGAACCGTGGCCGGCCCCTCTTCCAGGCACCAGTTCCCTAGTTCTTCCCTGGCACTCTGCCTCTGCGGGGGTGGGAATGCTGCTGGGAAGTGTGGTCCACGGGAAAACGCGCGGTCCTCTGGGTGGCAGGGAGGGCCTCCGTTAACTCTGACACCAGCCCAGGGACCCTGTGGACCTGGCCTGATATCTCAAGGGGGGGGCACGTTGCCCGGAGGGATGCTCTTGGGGTGGGGCCTGCTTGCGCCTGCGCGGCCCCGCCTCTTGGCCCGAAACCAGCCAGCCGCGGCTCGGACAAAAGCCATCTCCTGGGGGCCTCCCCCCTGTTCTTCCATCCGTAAAGGGGGACCCCTTTACGGATGGAAGAACAGGGGGATCTTCGCAGTGGTGGGGACGGGACGGAGGGGTCTGCGGGTTTGCAGCCACGTAGGCCAGTTGCTCGCACCCCGGCCCCATGTGTCCCAGCTCCATGGACGAGGTGGGCCGCTTATGGCGGGATGCAGGCGTCCTGCGGGGGTCAGGGGACGGCGTGGGCACTCCCCGGGCGAGAGAGGGCGCCTGGGACCCGAGAGAGCACCCGGGAAAATGCCCAGCCCTGGCCCCCGTGGCTCCAGTGGCCTCCCCAGGCTCCTGCCGTGGGGCCTGGTCCCGCTCACCGGGCCCAGGTCCTCCGCAGGTGAATGCCTTTTGCGGACACCAGGGACCACAGGCCGCGGATCCCTTCACGGGCAGGGGGGGTTCGAGCTCTTTGGGACCCAGGTCGCAGCGCACACAGTCCCTTCTCGCAAAGTTCAGCCCAGACTTTAGAGAGTAGAAGCGTGTCGGTCCAAGTTTTCCGCCTCGGGGCAGGGTGGGGCCGTTTGAGCCAAGAGAGACTCTTAGCCCCCCAGGCAGTCCTCAGGCCCGAGACCCCCAGGGAGACCCGGTCCCTGGGCGTGGGTCCCGCCCGCCGAGGACCGCCCCACCTGGCCCGGAACCGTGGCCGGCCCCTCTTCCCGGCCCCATGTCCCTAGCTCTTCCCTGGCACTCTGCCTCTGGCGGGGTGGGAGACGGGCTGGCAAGTGTGGTCCACGGGAAAACGCGCGGTCCTCTGGGTGGCAGGGAGGGCCTCCGTTAACTCTGACACCAGCCCAGGGACCCTGTGGACCTGGCGTGATATCTCAAGGGGGGGGCACGTTGCCCGGAGGGATGCTCTTGGGGTGGGGCCTGCTTGCGCCTGCGCGGCCCCGCCTCTTGGCCCGAAACCACCCAGCCGCGGCTCGGACAAAAGCCATCTCCTGGGGGACTCCCCCCTGTTCTTCCATCCGTAAAGGGGGACCCCTTTACGGATGGAAGAACAGGGGGATCTTCGCAGTGGTGGGGACGGGACGGAGGGGTCTGCGGGTTTGCAGCCACGTAGGCCAGTTGCTCGCACCCCTGCCCCATGTGTCCCAGCTCCATGGACGAGGTGGGCCGCTTATGGCGGGATGCAGGCGTCCTGCGGGGCTCAGGGGACGGTGTGGGCACTCCCCGGGCGAGAGAGGGCTCCTGGGACGCGAGAGAGCCCCGGGGAGAGTCCGAGGCCTGGCCGCAGAAGCCTCCATTGCCTCCCCGGGCTCCTACCATGGGGCCTGACCGTGCTCGCCCGAGGCCCAGATTCACCGCAGGTGAATGCCTTTTGCGGACGCCAAGGACAGGACGTCGCCGATTCCCTCACAGAGGTGGGGGTTCGAGCTCTGGGGGACTGAGGTCGCAGCAGTCACACTCCATTTTTGGGTGGTTCCGCAGAGACTGGAGGGTTGAAGCGGCTGGGTCCAAGTCTGCCGCCTTGTGGCAGGGTGGGGGCTTTGCAGGCGAATCAAGGCTCTTAGCCTCCCAGGCGGGGCACAGGCCAGACTCCCCAAGGGAGAACCGGTCCTTGGTCGAGGGTCCCGCCCGCCCGCCCCGAACCGCTCCACCTGGCGCGGAACCGTGGCCGGCCCCTCATCCAGGCACCAGGTCCCTAGCTCTTCCCTGGCACTCTGCCTCTGCGGGGGTGGGAATGCTGCTGGGAAGTGTGGTCCACGGGAAAACGCGCGGTCCTCTGGGTGGCAGGGAGGGCCTCCGTTAACTCTGACACCAGCCCAGGGACCCTGTGGACCTGGCCTGATATCTCAAGGGGGGGGCACGTTGCCCGGAGGGATGCTCTTGGGCTGGGGCCTGCTTAAGCCTGCGCGGCCCCGCCTCTTGGCTCGAAACCACCCAGCCGCGGCACCGACAAAAGCCATCTCCTGGGGGACTCCCCCCTGTTCTTCCATCCGTAAAGGGGGACCCCTTTACGGATGGAAGAACAGGGGGATCTTCGCAGTGGTGGGGACAGGACGGAGGGGTCTGCGGGTTTGCAGCCACGTAGGCCAGTTGCTCGCACCCCGGCCCCATGTGTCCCAGCTCCATGGACGAGGTGGGCCGCTTATGGCGGGATGCAGGCGTCCTGCGGGGGTCAGGGGACGGCGTGGGCACTCCCCGGGCGAGAGAGGGCGCCTTGGACCCGAGAGAGCCCCGGGGAGAGTCCGAGGCCTGGCCGCAGAGGCCTCCATTGCCTCCCCGGGCTCCTACCATGGGGCCTGACCGTGCTCGCCCGAGGCCCAGATTCACCGCACGTGAATGCCTTTTGCGGACGCCAAGGACAGGAGGTCGCCGATTCCCTCACAGAGGTGGGGGTTCGAGCTCTGGGGGACTGAGGTCGCAGCGGTCACACTCCATTTTTGGGTGGTTCCGCAGAGACTGGAGGGTTGAAGCGGCTGGGTCCAAGTCTGCCGCCTTGTGGCAGGGTGGGGGCTTTGCAGGCGAAGCAAGGCTCTTAGCCTCCCAGGCGGGGCACAGGCCAGACTCCCCAAGGGAGAACCGGTCCTTGGTCGAGGGTCCCGCCCGCCCGCCCCGAACCGCTCCACCTGGCGCGGAACCGTGGCCGGCCCCTCTTCCAGGCACCAGTTCCCTAGTTCTTCCCTGGCACTCTGCCTCTGCGGGGGTGGGAATGCTGCTGGGAAGTGTGGTCCACGGGAAAACGCGCGGTCCTCTGGGTGGCAGGGAGGGCCTCCGTTAACTCTGACACCAGCCCAGGGACCCTGTGGACCTGGCCTGATATCTCAAGGGGGGGGCACGTTGCCCGGAGGGATGCTCTTGGGGTGGGGCCTGCTTGCGCCTGCGCGGCCCCGCCTCTTGGCCCGAAACCACCCAGCCGCGGCTCGGACAAAAGCCATCTCCTCAGGGACTCCCCCCTGTTCTTCCATCCGTAAAGGGGGACCCCTTTACGGATGGAAGAACAGGGGGATCTTCGCAGTGGTGGGGACGGGACGGAGGGGTCTGCGGGTTTGCAGCCACGTAGGCCAGTTGCTCGCACCCCGGCCCCATCTGTCCCAGCTCCATGGACGAGGTGGGCCGCTTATGGCGGGATGCAGGCGTCCTGCGGGGCTCAGGGGACGGCGTGGGCACTCCCCGGGCGAGAGAGGGCGCCTGGGACCCGAGAGAGCCCCGGGGAGAGTCCGAGGCCTGGCCGCAGAGGCCTCCATTGCCTCCCCGGGCTCCTACCTTGGGGCCTGACCGTGCTCGCCCGAGGCCCAGGTTCACCGCAGGTGAATGCCTTTTGCGGACGCCAAGGACAGGAGGTCGCCGATTCCCTCACAGAGGTGGGGGTTCGAGCTCTGTGGGACCCATGTCCCAGCGCACACAGTCCCTTCTCGCAAAGTTCAGACCAGACTTTAGAGAGCAGAAGCGTTTCGGTCCAAGTTTTCCGCCTCGGGGCAGGGTGGGGCCGTTTGAGCCAAGAGAGACTCTTAGCCCCCCAGGCAGGTCTCAGGCCCGTGACCCCCAGGGAGACCCGGTCCCTGGGCGTGGGTCCCGCCCGCCCGGGACCGCCCCACGTGGCCCGGAACCGTGGCCGGCCCCTCTTCTCGGCCCCAGGTCCCTAGCTCTTCCCTGGCACTCTGCCTCTGGCGGGGTGGGAGACGGGCTGGCAAGTGTGGTCCACGGGAAAACGCGCGGTCCTCTGGGTGGCAGGGAGGGCCTCCGTTAACTCTGACACCAGCCCAGGGACCCTGTGGACCTGGCCTGATATCTCAAGGGGGGGGCACGTTGCCCGGATGGATGCTCTTGGGGTGGGGCCTGCTTGCGCCTGCGCGGCCCCGCCTCTTGGCCCGAAACCACCCAGCCGCGGCTCGGACAAAAGCCATCTCCTTGGGGACTCCCCCCTGTTCTTCCATCCGTAAAGGGGGACCCCTTTACGGATGGAAGAACAGGGGGATCTTCGCAGTGGTGGGGACGGGACGGAGGGGTCTGCGGGTTTGCTGCCACGTAGGCCAGTTGCTCGCACCCCGGCCCCATGTGTCCCAGCTCCATGGACGAGGTGGGCCGCTTATGGCGGGATGCAGGCGTCCTGCGGGGGTCAGGGGACGGCGTGGGCACTCCCCGGGCGAGAGAGGGCGCCTGGGACCCGAGAGAGCACCCGGGAAAATGCCCAGCCCTGGCCCCCGTGGCTCCAGTGGCCTCCCCAGGCTCCTGCCGTGGGGCCTGGTCCCGCTCACCGGGGCCCAGGTCCTCCGCAGGTGAATGCCTTTTGCGGACACCAGGGACCACAGGCCGCGGATCCCTTCACGGGCAGGGGGGGTTCGAGCTCTGTGGGACCCAGGTCGCAGCGCACACAGTCCCTTCTCGCAAAGTTCAGCCCAGACTTTAGAGAGTAGAAGCGTCTCGGTCCAAGTTTTCCGCCTCGGGGCAGGGTGGGGCCGTTTGAGCCAAGAGAGACTCTTAGCCCCCCAGGCAGTCCTCAGGCCCGAGACCCCCAGGGAGACCCGGTCCCTGGGCGTGGGTCCCGCCCGCCCGGGACCGCCCCACCTGGCCCGGAACCGTGGCCGGCCCCTCTTCCCGGCCCCATGTCCCTAGCTCTTCCCTGGCACTCTGCCTCTGGCGGCGTGGGAGACGGGCTGGCAAGTGTGGTCCACGGGAAAACGCGAGGTCCTCTGGGTGGCAGGGAGGGCTTCCGTTAACTCTGACCCCAGCCCAGGGACCCTGTGGACCTGGCCTGATATCTCAAGGGGGGGGCACGTTGCCCGGAGGGATGCTCTTGGGGTGGGGCCTGCTTGCGCCTGCGCGGCCCCGCCTCTTGGCCCGAAACCACCCAGTCGCGGCTCGGACAAAAGCCATCTCCTGGGGGACTCCCCCCTGTTCTTCCATCCGTAAAGGGGGACCCCTTTACGGATGGAAGAACAGGGGGATCTTCGCAGTGGTGGGGACGGGACGGAGGGGTCTGCGGGTTTGCAGCCACGTAGGCCAGTTGCTCGCACCCCGGCCCCATGTGTCCCAGCTCCATGGACGAGGTGGGCCGCTTATGGCGGGATGCAGGCGTCCTGCGGGGCTCAGGGGACGGCGTGGGCACTCCCCGGGCGAGAGAGGGCGCCTGGGACCCGAGAGAGCACCCGGGAAAATGCCCAGCCCTGGCCCCCGTGGCTCCAGTGGCCTCCCCAGGCTCCTGCCGTGGGGCCTGGTCCCGCTCACCGGGGCCCAGGTTCTCCGCAGGTGAATGCCTTTTGCGGACACCAGGGACCACAGGCCGCGGATCCCTTCACGGGCAGGGGGGGTTCGAGCTCTGTGGGACCCAGGTCGCAGCGCACACAGTCCCTTCTCGCAAAGTTCAGCCCAGACTTTAGAGAGTAGAAGCGTGTCGGTCCAAGTTTTCCGCCTCGGGGCAGGGTGGGGCCGTTTGAGCCAAGAGAGACTCTTAGCCCCCCAGGCAGGTCTCAGGCCTGAGACCCCCAGGGAGACCCGGTCCCTGGGCGTGGGTCCCGCCCGCCCGGGACCGCCCCACCTGGCCGGGAACCGTGGCCGGCCCCTCTTCCCGGCCCCATGTCCCTAGCTCTTCCCTGGCACTCTGCCTCTAGGGTTGGGAGACGGGCTGGCAAGTGTGGTCCACGGGAAAACGCGCCGTCCTCTGGGTGGCAGGGAGGGCCTCCGTTAACTCTGACACCAGCCCAGGGACCCTGTAGACCTGGCCTGATATCTCAAGGGGGGGGCACGTTGCCCGGAGGGATGCTCTTGGGGTGGGGCCTGCTTGCGCCTGCGCGGCCCCGCCTCTTGGCCCGAAACCACCCAGCCGCGGCTCGGACAAAAGCCATCTCCTGGGGGCCTCCCCCCTGTTCTTCCATCCGTAAAGGGGGACCCCTTTACGGATGGAAGAACAGGGGGATCTTCGCAGTGGTGGGGACGGGACGGAGGGGTCTGCGGGTTTGCAGCCACGTAGGCCAGTTGCTCGCACCCCGGCCCCATGTGTCCCAGCTCCATGGACGAGGTGGGCCGCTTATGGCGGGATGCAGGCGTCCTGCGGGGCTCAGGGGACGGCGTGGGCACTCCCCGGGCGAGAGAGGGCGCCTGGGACCCGAGAGAGCCCCGGGGAGAGTCCGAGGCCTGGCCGCAGAGGCCTCCATTGCCTCCCCGGGCTCCTACCATGGGGCCTGACCGTGCTCGCCCGAGGCCCAGGTTCACCGCAGGTGAATGCCTTTTGCGGACGCCAAGGACAGGAGGTCGCCGATTCCCTCACAGAGGTGGGGGTTCGAGCTCTGGGGGACTGAGGTCGCAGCGGTCACACTCCATTTTTGGGTGGTTCCGCAGAGACTGGAGGGTTGAAGCGGCTGGGTCCAAGTCTGCCGCCTTGTGGCAGGGTGGGGGCTTTGCAGGCGAAGCAAGGCTCTTAGCCTCCCAGGCGGGGCACAGGCCAGACTCCCCAAGGGAGAACCGGTCCTTGGTCGAGGGTCCCGCCCGCCCGCCCCGAACCGCTCCACCTGGCGCGGAACCGTGGCCGGCCCCTCTTCCAGGCACCAGGTCCCTAGTTCTTTCCTGGCACTCTGCCTCTGCGGGGGTGGGAGAGCTGCTGGGAAGTGTGGTCCAAGGGAAAACGCGCGGTACTCTGGGTGGCAGGGAGGGCTTCCGTTAACTCTGACACCAGCCCAGGGACCCTGTGGACCTGGCCTGATATCTCAAGGGGGGGGCACGTTGCCCGGAGGGATGCTCTTGGGGTGGGGCCTGCTTGCGCCTGCGCGGCCCCGCCTCTTGGCCCGAAACCACCCAGCCGCGGCTCGGACAAAAGCCATCTCCTGGGGGCCTACCCCCTGTTCTTCCATCCGTAAAGGGGGACCCCTTTACGGATGGAAGAACAGGGGGATCTTCGCAGTGGTGGGGACGGGACGGAGGGGTCTGCGGGTTTGCAGCCACGTAGGCCAGTTGCTCGCACCCCGGCCCCATGTGTCCCAGCTCCATGGACGAGGTGGGCCGCTTATGGCGGGATGCAGGCGTCCTGCGGGGCTCAGGGGACGGCGTGGGCACTCCCTGGGCGAGAGAGGGCGCCTGGGACCCGAGAGAGCCCCGGGGAGAGTCCGAGGCCTGGCCGCAGAGGCCTCCATTGCCTCCCCGGGCTCCTACCATGGGGCCTGACCGTGCTCGCCCGAGGCCCAGATTCACCGCACGTGAATGCCTTTTGCGGACGCCAAGGACAGGAGGTCGCCGATTCCCTCACAGAGGTGGGGGTTCGATCTCTGGGGGACTGAGGTCGCAGCGGTCACACTCCATTTTTGGGTGGTTCCGCAGAGACTGGAGGGTTGAAGCGGCTTGGTCCAAGTCTGCCGCCTTGTGGCAGGGTGGGGGCATTGAGGGCGAAGCAAGGCTCTTAGCCTCCCAGGCGGGGCACAGGCCAGACTCCCCAAGGGAGAACCGGTCCTTGGTCGAGGGTCCCGCCCGCCCGCCCGGAACCGCTCCACCTTGCGCGGAACCGTGGCCGGCCCCTCTTCCAGGCACCAGGTCCCTAGTTCTTCCCTGGCACTCTGCCTATGGCGGGGTGGGAGACGGTCTGGCAAGTGTGGTCCACGGGAAAACGCGCGGTCCTCTGGGTGGCAGGGAGGGCCTCCGTTAACTCTGACACCAGCCCAGGGACCCTGTGGACCTGGCCTGATATCTCAAGGGGGGGGCACGTTGCCCGGAGGGATGCTCTTGGGGTGGGGCCTGCTTGCGCCTGCGCGGCCCCGCCTCTTCGCCCGAAACCACCCAGCCGCGGCTCGGACAAAAGCCATCTCCTGGGGGCCTCCCCCCTGTTCTTCCATCCGTAAAGGGGGACCCCTTTACGGATGGAAGAACAGGGGGATCTTCGCAGTGGTGGGGACGGGACGGAGGGGTCTGCGGGTTTGCAGCCACGTAGGCCAGTTGCTCGCACCCCGGCCCCATGTGTCCCAGCTCCATGGACGAGGTGGGCCGCTTATGGCGGGATGCAGGCGTTCTGCGGGGCTCAGGGGACGGCGTGGGCACTCCCCGGGCGAGAGAGGGCGCCTGGGACCCGAGAGAGCCCCGGGGAGAGTCCGAGGCCTGGCCGCAGAGGCCTCCATTGCCTCCCCGGGCTCCTACCATGGGGCCTGACCGTGCTCGCCCGAGGCCCAGATTCACCGCACGTGAATGCCTTTTGCGGACGCCAAGGACAGGAGGTCGCCGATTCCCTCACAGAGGTGGGGGTTCGAGCTCTGGGGGACTGAGGTCACAGCGGTCACACTCCATTTTTGGGTGGTTCCGCAGAGACTGGAGGGTTGAAGCGGCTGGGTCCAAGTCTGCCGCCTTGTGGCAGGGTGGGGGCTTTGCAGGCGAAGCAAGGCTCTTAGCCTCCCAGGCGGGGCACAGGCCAGACTCCCCAAGGGAGAACCGGTCCTTGGTCGAGGGTCCCGCCCGCCCGCCCGGAACCGCTCCACCTGGCGCGGAACCGTGGCCGGCCCCTCTTCCAGGCACCAGGTCCCTAGTTCTTCCCTGGCACTCTGCCTATGGCGGGGTGGGAGACGGGCTGGCAAGTGTGGTCCACAGGAACACGCGCGGTCCTCTGGGTGGCAGGGAGGGCCTCCGTTAACTCTGACACCAGCCCAGGGACCCTGTGGACCTGGCCTGATATCTCAAGGGGGGGGCACGTTGCCCGAAGGGATGCTCTTGGGGTGGGGCCTGCTTGCGCCTGCGCGGCCCCGCCTCTTGGCCCGAAACCACCCAGCCGCGGCTCGGACAAAAGCCATCTCCTGGGGGCCTCCCCCCTGTTCTTCCATCCGTAAAGGGGGACCCCTTTACGGATGGAAGAACAGGGGGATCTTCGCAGTGGTGGGGACGGGACGGAGGGGTCTGAGGGTTTGCAGCCACGTAGGCCAGTTGCTCGCACCCCGGCCCCAGGTGTCCCAGCTCCATGGACGAGGTGGGCCGCTTATGGCGGGATGCAGGCGTCCTGCGGGGGTCAGGGGACGGCGTGGGCACTCCCCGGGCGAGAGAGGGCGCCTGGGACCCGAGAGAGCACCCGGGAAAATGCCCAGCCCTGGCCCCCGTGGCTCCAGTGGCCTCCCCAGGCTCCTGCCGTGGGTCCTGGTCCCGCTCACCGGGGCCCAGGTTCTCCGCAGGTGAATGCCTTTTGCGGACACCAGGGACCACAGGCCGCGGATCCCTTCACGGGCACGGGGGGTTCGAGCTCTGTGGGACCCAGGTCGCAGCGCACACAGTCCCTTCTCGCAAAGTTCAGCCCAGACTTTAGAGAGTAGAAGCGTGTCGGTCCAAGTTTTCCGCCTCGGGGCAGGGTGGGGCCGTTTGAGCCAAGAGAGACTCTTAGCCCCCCAGGCAGGTCTCAGGCCTGAGACCCCCAGGGAGACCCGGTCCCTGGGCGTGGGTCCCGCCCGCCCGGGACCGCCCCACCTGGCCGGGAACCGTGGCCGGCCCCTCTTCCCGGCCCCATGTCCCTAGCTCTTCCCTGGCACTCTGCCTCTGGCGGGGTGGGAGACGGGCTGGCAAGTGTGGTCCACGGGAAAACGCGCGGTCCTCTGGGTGGCAGGGAGGGCCTCCGTTAACTCTGACACCAGCCCAGGGACCCTGTGGACCTGGCCTGATATCTCAAGGGGGGGGCACGTTGCCCGGAGGGATGCTCTTGGGGTGGGGCCTGCTTGCGCCTGCGCGGCCCCGCCTCTTGGCCCGAAACAACCCAGCCGCGGCTCGGACAAAAGCCATCTCCTGGGGGCCTCCCCCCTGTTCTTCCATCCGTAAAGGGGGACCCCTTTACGGATGGAAGAACAGGGGGATCTTCGCAGTGGTGGGGACGGGACGGAGGGGTCTGCGGGTTTGCAGCCACGTAGGCCAGTTGCTCGCACCCCGGCCCCATGTGTCCCAGCTCCATGGACGAGGTGGGCCGCTTATGGCGGGATGCAGGCGTCCTGCGGGGCTCAGGGGACGGCGTGGGCACTCCCCGGGCGAGAGAGGGCGCCTGGGACCCGAGAGAGCCCCGGGGAGAGTCCGAGGCCTGGCCGCAGAGGCCTCCATTGCCTCCCCGGGCTCCTACCATGGGGCCTGACCGTGCTCGCCCGAGGCCCAGGTTCACCGCAGGTGAATGCCTTTTGCGGACGCCAAGGACAGGAGGTCGCCGATTCCCTCACAGAGGTGGGGGTTCGAGCTCTGGGGGACTGAGGTCGCAGCGGTCACACTCCATTTTTGGGTGGTTCCGCAGAGACTGGAGGGTTGAAGCGGCTGGGTCCAAGTCTGCCGCCTTGTGGCAGGGTGGGGGCTTTGCAGGCGAAGCAAGGCTCTTAGCCTCCCAGGCGGGGCACAGGCCAGACTCCCCAAGGGAGAACCGGTCCTTGGTCGAGGGTCCCGCCCGCCCGCCCGGAACCGCTCCACCTGGCCCGGAACCGTGGCCGGCCCCTCTTCCCGGCCCCATGTCCCTAGCTCTTCCCTGGCACTCTGCCTCTGGCGGCGTGGGAGACGGGCTGGCAAGTGTGGTCCACGGGAAAACGCGAGGTCCTCTGGGTGGCAGGGAGGGCTTCCGTTAACTCTGACCCCAGCCCAGGGACCCTGTGACCTGGCCTGATATCTCAAGGGGGGGGCACGTTGCCCAGAGGGATGCTCTTGGGGTGGGGCCTGCTTGCGCCTGCGCGGGCCCGCCTCTTGGCCCGAAACCACCCAGTCGCGGCTCGGACAAAAGCCATCTCCTGGGGGACTCCCCCCTGTTCTTCCATCCGTAAAGGGGGACCCCTTTACGGATGGAAGAACAGGGGGATCTTCGCAGTGGTGGGGACGGGACGGAGGGGTCTGCGGGTTTGCAGCCACGTAGGCCAGTTGCTCGCACCCCGGCCCCATGTGTCCCAGCTCCATGGACGAGGTGGGCCGCTTATGGCGGGATGCAGGCGTCCTGCGGGGCTCAGGGGACGGCGTGGGCACTCCCCGGGCGAGAGAGGGCGCCTGGGACCCGAGAGAGCCCCGGGGAGAGTCCGAGGCCTGGCCGCAGAGGCCTCCATTGCCTCCTCGGGCTCCTACCATGGGGCCTGACCTTGCTCGCCCGAGGCCCAGATTCACCGCAGGTGAATGCCTTTTGCGGACGCCAAGGACAGGAGGTCGCCGATTCCCTCACAGAGGTGGGGGTTCGAGCTCTGGGGGACTGAGGTCGCAGCGGTCACACTCCATTTTTGGGTGGTTCCGCAGAGACTGGAGGGTTGAAGCGGCTGGGTCCAAGTCTGCCGCCTTGTGGCAGGGTGGGGGCTTTGCAGGCGAAGCAAGGCTCTTAGCCTCCCAGGCGGGGCACAGGCCAGACTCCCCAAGGGAGAACCGGTCCTTGGTCGAGGGTCCCGCCCGCCCGCCCGGAACCGCTCCACCTGGCCCGGAACCGTGGCCGGCCCCTCTTCCCGGCCCCATGTCCCTAGCTCTTCCCTGGCACTCTGCCTCTGGCGGCGTGGGAGACGGGCTGGCAAGTGTGGTCCACGGGAAAACGCGAGGTCCTCTGGGTGGCAGGGAGGGCTTCCGTTAACTCTGACCCCAGCCCAGGGACCCTGTGGACCTGGCCTGATATCTCAAGGGGGGGGCACGTTGCCCGGAGGGATGCTCTTGGGGTGGGGCCTGCTTGCGCCTGCGCGGCCCCGCCTCTTGGCCCGAAACCACCCAGTCGCGGCTCGGACAAAAGCCATCTCCTGGGGGACTCCCCCCTGTTCTTCCATCCGTAAAGGGGGACCCCTTTACGGATGGAAGAACAGGGGGATCTTCGCAGTGGTGGGGACGGGACGGAGGGGTCTGCGGGTTTGCAGCCACGTAGGCCAGTTGCTCGCACCCCGGCCCCATGTGTCCTAGCTCCATGGACGAGGTGGGCCGCTTATGGCGGGATGCAGGCGTCCTGCGGGGCTCAGGGGACGGCGTGGGCACTCCCCGGGCGAGAGAGGGCGCCTGGGACTCGAGAGAGCACCCGGGAAAATGCCCAGCCCTGGCCCCCGTGGCTCCAGTGGCCTCCCCAGGCTCCTGCCGTGGGGCCTGGTCCCGCTCACCGGGGCCCAGGTTCTCCGCAGGTGAATGCCTTTTGCGGACACCAGGGACCACAGGCCGCGGATCCCTTCACGGGCAGGGGGGGTTCGAGCTCTGTGGGACCCAGGTCGCAGCGCACACAGTCCCTTCTCGCAAAGTTCAGCCCAGACTTTAGAGAGTAGAAGCGTGTCGGTCCAAGTTTTCCGCCTCGGGGCAGGGTGGGGCCGTTTGAGCCAAGAGAGACTCTTAGCCCCCCAGGCAGGTCTCAGGCCTGAGACCCCCAGGGAGACCCGGTCCCTGGGCGTGGGTCCCGCCCGCCCGGGACCGCCCCACCTGGCCGGGAACCGTGGCCGGCCCCTCTTCCCGGCCCCATGTCCCTAGCTCTTCCCTGGCACTCTGCCTCTAGGGGTGGGAGACGGGCTGGCAAGTGTGGTCCACGGGAAAACGCGCGGTCCTCTGGGTGGCAGGGAGGGCCTCCGTTAACTCTGACACCAGCCCAGGGACCCTGTAGACCTGGCCTGATATCTCAAGGGGGGGGCACGTTGCCCGGAGGGATGCTCTTGGGGTGGGGCCTGCTTGCGCCTGCGCGGCCCCGCCTCTTGGCCCGAAACCACCCAGCCGCGGCTCGGACAAAAGCCATCTCCTGGGGGCCTCCCCCCTGTTCTTCCATCCGTAAAGGGGGACCCCTTTACGGATGGAAGAACAGGGGGATCTTCGCAGTGGTGGGGACGGGACGGAGGGGTCTGCGGGTTTGCAGCCACGTAGGCCAGTTGCTCGCACCCCGGCCCCATGTGTCCCAGCTCCATGGACGAGGTGGGCCGCTTATGGCGGGATGCAGGCGTCCTGCGGGGCTCAGGGGACGGCGTGGGCACTCCCCGGGCGAGAGAGGGCGCCTGGGACCCGAGAGAGCCCCGGGGAGAGTCCGAGGCCTGGCCGCAGAGGCCTCCATTGCCTCCCCGGGCTCCTACCATGGGGCCTGACCGTGCTCGCCCGAGGCCCAGGTTCACCGCAGGTGAATGCCTTTTGCGGACGCCAAGGACAGGAGGTCGCCGATTCCCTCACAGAGGTGGGGGTTCGAGCTCTGGGGGACTGAGGTCGCAGCGGTCACACTCCATTTTTGGGTGGTTCCGCAGAGACTGGAGGGTTGAAGCGGCTGGGTCCAAGTCTGCCGCCTTGTGGCAGGGTGGGGGCTTTGCAGGCGAAGCAAGGCTCTTAGCCTCCCAGGCGGGGCACAGGCCAGACTCCCCAAGGGAGAACCGGTCCTTGGTCGAGGGTCCCGCCCGCCCGCCCCGAACCGCTCCACCTGGCGCGGAACCGTGGCCGGCCCCTCTTCCAGGCACCAGGTCCCTAGTTCTTTCCTGGCACTCTGCCTCTGCGGGGGTGGGAGAGCTGCTGGGAAGTGTGGTCCAAGGGAAAACGCGCGGTACTCTGGGTGGCAGGGAGGGCTTCCGTTAACTCTGACACCAGCCCAGGGACCCTGTGGACCTGGCCTGATATCTCAAGGGGGGGGCACGTTGCCCGGAGGGATGCTCTTGGGGTGGGGCCTGCTTGCGCCTGCGCGGCCCCGCCTCTTGGCCCGAAACCACCCAGCCGCGGCTCGGACAAAAGCCATCTCCTGGGGGCCTACCCCCTGTTCTTCCATCCGTAAAGGGGGACCCCTTTACGGATGGAAGAACAGGGGGATCTTCGCAGTGGTGGGGACGGGACGGAGGGGTCTGCGGGTTTGCAGCCACGTAGGCCAGTTGCTCGCACCCCGGCCCCATGTGTCCCAGCTCCATGGACGAGGTGGGCCGCTTATGGCGGGATGCAGGCGTCCTGCGGGGCTCAGGGGACGGCGTGGGCACTCCCTGGGCGAGAGAGGGCGCCTGGGACCCGAGAGAGCCCCGGGGAGAGTCCGAGGCCTGGCCGCAGAGGCCTCCATTGCCTCCCCGGGCTCCTACCATGGGGCCTGACCGTGCTCGCCCGAGGCCCAGATTCACCGCACGTGAATGCCTTTTGCGGACGCCAAGGACAGGAGGTCGCCGATTCCCTCACAGAGGTGGGGGTTCGAGCTCTGGGGGACTGAGGTCGCAGCGGTCACACTCCATTTTTGGGTGGTTCCGCAGAGACTGGAGGGTTGAAGCGGCTTGGTCCAAGTCTCCGCCTTGTGGCAGGGTGGGGGCTTTGAGGGCGAAGCAAGGCTCTTAGCCTCCCAGGCGGGGCACAGGCCAGACTCCCCAAGGGAGAACCGGTCCTTGGTCGAGGGTCCCGCCCGCCCGCCCCGAACCGCTCCACCTGGCGCGGAACCGTGGCCGGCCCCTCTTCCAGGCACCAGTTCCCTAGTTCTTCCCTGGCACTCTGCCTCTGCGGGGGTGGGAATGCTGCTGGGAAGTGTGGTCCATGGGAAAACGCGCGGTCCTCTGGGTGGCAGGGAGGGCCTCCGTTAACTCTGACACCAGCCCAGGGACCCTGTGGACCTGGCCTGATATCTCAAGGGGGGGGCACGTTGCCCGGAGGGATGCTCTTGGGGTGGGGCCTGCTTGCGCCTGCGCGGCCCCGCCTCTTCGCCCGAAACCACCCAGCCGCGGCTCGGACAAAAGCCATCTCCTGGGGGCCTCCCCCCTGTTCTTCCATCCGTAAAGGGGGACCCCTTTACGGATGGAAGAACAGGGGGATCTTCGCAGTGGTGGGGACGGGACGGAGGGGTCTGCGGGTTTGCAGCCACGTAGGCCAGTTGCTCGCACCCCGGCCCCATGTGTCCCAGCTCCATGGACGAGGTGGGCGCTTATGGCGGGATGCAGGCGTCCTGCGGGGGTCAGGGGACGGCGTGGGCACTCCCCGGGCGACAGAGGGCGCCTGGGACCCGAGAGAGCCCCGGGGAGAGTCCGAGGCCTGGCCGCAGAGGCCTCCATTGCCTCCCCGGGCTCCTACCATGGGGCCTGACCGTGCTCGCCCGAGGCCCAGATTCACCGCACGTGAATGCCTTTTGCGGACGCCAAGGACAGGAGGTCGCCGATTCCCTCACAGAGGTGGGGGTTCGAGCTCTGGGGGACTGAGGTCGCAGCGGTCACACTCCATTTTTGGGTGGTTCCGCAGAGACTGGAGGGTTGAAGCGGCTGGGTCCAAGTCTGCCGCCTTGTGGCAGGGTGGGGGCTTTGCAGGCGAAGCAAGGCTCTTAGCCTCCCAGGCGGGGCACAGGCCAGACTCCCCAAGGGAGAACCGGTCCTTGGTCGAGGGTCCCGCCCGCCCGCCCCGAACCGCTCCACCTGGCGCGGAACCGTGGCCGGCCCCTCTTCCAGGCACCAGTTCCCTAGTTCTTCCCTGGCACTCTGCCTCTGCGGGGGTGGGAATGCTGCTGGGAAGTGTGGTCCACGGGAAAACGCGCGGTCCTCTGGGTGGCAGGGAGGGCCTCCGTTAACTCTGACACCAGCCCAGGGACCCTGTGGACCTGGCCTGATATCTCAAGGGGGGGGCACGTTGCCCGGAGGGATGCTCTTGGGGTGGGGCCTGCTTGCGCCTGCGCGGCCCCGCCTCTTGGCCCGAAACCACCCAGCCGCGGCTCGGACAAAAGCCATCTCCTGGGGGCCTCCCCCCTGTTCTTCCATCCGTAAAGGGGGACCCCTTTACGGATGGAAGAACAGGGGGATCTTCGCAGTGGTGGGGACGGGACGGAGGGGTCTGCGGGTTTGCAGCCACGTAGGCCAGTTGCTCGCACCCCGGCCCCATGTGTCCCAGCTCCATGGACGAGGTGGGCCGCTTATGGCGGGATGCAGGCGTCCTGCGGGGGTCAGGGGACGGCGTGGGCACTCCCCGGGCGAGAGAGGGCGCCTGGGACCCGAGAGAGCACCCGGGAAAATGCCCAGCCCTGGCCCCCGTGGCTCCAGTGGCCTCCCCAGGCTCCTGCCGTGGGGCCTGGTCCCGCTCACCGGGCCCAGGTCCTCCGCAGGTGAATGCCTTTTGCGGACACCAGGGACCACAGGCCGCGGATCCCTTCACGGGCAGGGGGGGTTCGAGCTCTGTGGGACCCAGGTCGCAGCGCACACAGTCCCTTCTCGCAAAGTTCAGCCCAGTCTTTAGAGAGTAGAAGCGTGTCGGTCCAAGTTTTCCGCCTCGGGGCAGGGTGGGGCCGTTTGAGCCAAGAGAGACTCTTAGCCCCCCAGGCAGTCCTCAGGCCCGAGACCCCCAGGGAGACCCGGTCCCTGGGCGTGGGTCCCGCCCGCCGAGGACCGCCCCACCTGGCCCGGAACCGTGGCCGGCCCCTCTTCCCGGCCCCATGTCCCTAGCTCTTCCCTGGCACTCTGCCTCTGGCGGGGTGGGAGACGGGCTGGCAAGTGTGGTCCACGGGAAAACGCGCGGTCCTCTGGGTGGCAGGGAGGGCCTCCGTTAACTCTGACACCAGCCCAGGGACCCTGTGGACCTGGCGTGATATCTCAAGGGGGGGGCACGTTGCCCGGAGGGATGCTCTTGGGGTGGGGCCTGCTTGCGCCTGCGCGGCCCCGCCTCTTGGCCCGAAACCACCCAGCCGCGGCTCGGACAAAAGCCATCTCCTGGGGGACTCCCCCCTGTTCTTCCATCCGTAAAGGGGGACCCCTTTACGGATGGAAGAACAGGGGGATCTTCGCAGTGGTGGGGACGGGACGGAGGGGTCTGCGGGTTTGCAGCCACGTAGGCCAGTTGCTCGCACCCCGGCCCCATGTGTCCCAGCTCCATGGACGAGGTGGGCCGCTTATGGCGGGATGCAGGCGTCCTGCGGGGCTCAGGGGACGGTGTGGGCACTCCCCGGGCGAGAGAGGGCTCCTGGGACCCGAGAGAGCCCCGGGGAGAGTCCGAGGCCTGGCCGCAGAGGCCTCCATTGCCTCCCCGGGCTCCTACCATGGGGCCTGACCGTGCTCGCCCGAGGCCCAGATTCACCGCAGGTGAATGCCTTTTGCGGACGCCAAGGACAGGACGTCGCCGATTCCCTCACAGAGGTGGGGGTTCGAGCTCTGGGGGACTGAGGTCGCAGCAGTCACACTCCATTTTTGGGTGGTTCCGCAGAGACTGGAGGGTTGAAGCGGCTGGGTCCAAGTCTGCCGCCTTGTGGCAGGGTGGGGGCTTTGCAGGCGAATCAAGGCTCTTAGCCTCCCAGGCGGGGCACAGGCCAGACTCCCCAAGGGAGAACCGGTCCTTGGTCGAGGGTCCCGCCCGCCCGCCCCGAACCGCTCCACCTGGCGCGGAACCGTGGCCGGCCCCTCATCCAGGCACCAGGTCCCTAGCTCTTCCCTGGCACTCTGCCTCTGCGGGGGTGGGAGAGCTGCTGGGAAGTGTGGTCCACGGGAAAACGCGCGGTCCTCTGGGTGGCAGGGAGGGCCTCCGTTAACTCTGACACCAGCCCAGGGACCCTGTGGACCTGGCCTGATATCTCAAGGGGGGGGCACGTTGCCCGGAGGGATGCTCTTGGGCTGGGGCCTGCTTAAGCCTGCGCGGCCCCGCCTCTTGGCCCGAAACCACCCAGCCGCGGCACCGACAAAAGCCATCTCCTGGGGGACTCCCCCCTGTTCTTCCATCCGTAAAGGGGGACCCCTTTACGGATGGAAGAACAGGGGGATCTTCGCAGTGGTGGGGACAGGACGGAGGGGTCTGCGGGTTTGCAGCCACGTAGGCCAGTTGCTCGCACCCCGGCCCCATGTGTCCCAGCTCCATGGACGAGGTGGGCCGCTTATGGCGGGATGCAGGCGTCCTGCGGGGGTCAGGGGACGGCGTGGGCACTCCCCGGGCGAGAGAGGGCGCCTTGGACCCGAGAGAGCCCCGGGGAGAGTCCGAAGCCTGGCCGCAGAGGCCTCCATTGCCTCCCCGGGCTCCTACCTTGGGGCCTGACCGTGCTCGCCCGAGGCCCAGGTTCTCCGCAGGTGAATGCCTTTTGCGGACGCCAAGCACAGGAGGTCGCCGATTCCCTCACAGAGGTGGGGGTTCGAGCTCTGTGGGACCCAGGTCGCAGCGCACACAGTCCCTTCTCGCAAAGTTCAGCCCAGACTTTAGAGAGTAGAAGCGTTTCGGTCCAAGTTTTCCGCCTCGGGGCAGGGTGGGGCCGTTTGAGCCAAGAGAGACTCTTAGCCCCCCAGGCAGGTCTCAGGCCCGTGACCCCCAGGGAGACCCGGTCCCTGAGCGTGGGTCCCGCGCGCCCGGGACCGCCCCACGTGGCCCGGAACCGTGGCCGGCCCCTCTTCTCGGCCCCAGGTCCCTAGCTCTTCCCTGGCACTCTGCCTCTGGCGGGGTGGGAGACGGGCTGGCAAGTGTGGTCCACGGAAAAACGCGCGGTCCTCTGGGTGGCAGGGAGGGCCTCCGTTAACTCTGACACCAGCCCAGGGACCCTGTGGACCTGGCCTGATATCTCAAGGGGGGGGCACGTTGCCCGGAGGGATGCTCTTGGGGTGGGGCCTGCTTGCGCCTGCGCGGCCCCGCCTCTTGGCCCGAAACCACCCAGCCGCGGCTCGGACAAAAGCCATCTCCTGGGGGACTCCCCCCTGTTCTTCCATCCGTAAAGGGGGACCCATTTACGGATGGAAGAACAGGGGCATCTTCGCAGTGGTGGGGACGGGACGGAGGGGTCTGCGGGTTTGCAGCCACGTAGGCCAGTTGCTCGCACCCCGGCCCCATGTGTCCCAGCTCCATGGACGAGGTGGGCCGCTTATGGCGGGATGCAGGCGTCCTACCGGGCTCAGGGGACGGCGTGGGCACTCCGCGTGCGAGAGAGGGCGCCTGGGTCCCGAGAGAGCCCCGGGGAGAGTCCGAGGCCTGGCCGCAGAGGCCTCCATTGCCTCCCCGGGCTCCTACCATGGGGCCTGACCGTGCTCGCCCGAGGCCCAGATTCACCGCAGGTGAATGCCTTTTGCGGACGCCAAGGACAGGACGTCGCCGATTCCCTCACAGAGGTGGGGGTTCGAGCTCTGGGGGACTGAGGTCGCAGCAGTCACACTCCATTTTTGGGTGGTTCCGCAGAGACTGGAGGGTTGAAGCGGCTGGGTCCAAGTCTGCCGCCTTGTGGCAGGGTGGGGGCTTTGCAGGCGAAGCAAGGCTCTTAGCCTCCCAGGCGGGGCACAGGCCAGACTCCCCAAGGGAGAACCGGTCCTTGGTCGAGGGTCCCGCCCGCCCGCCCCGAACCGCTCCACCTGGCGCGGAACCGTGGCCGGCCCCTCATCCAGGCACCAGGTCCCTAGCTCTTCCCTGGCACTCTGCCTCTGCGGGGGTGGGAATGCTGCTGGGAAGTGTGGTCCACGGGAAAACGCGCGGTCCTCTGGGTGGCAGGGAGGGCCTCCGTTAACTCTGACACCAGCCCAGGGACCCTGTGGACCTGGCCTGATATCTCAAGGGGGGGGCACGTTGCCCGGAGGGATGCTCTTGGGGTGGGGCCTGCTTGCGCCTGCGCGGCCCCGCCTCTTGGCCCGAAACCACCCAGCCGCGGCACCGACAAAAGCCATCTCCTGGGGGACTCCCCCCTGTTCTTCCATCCGTAAAGGGGGACCCCTTTACGGATGGAAGAACAGGGGGATCTTCGCAGTGGTGGGGACGGGACGGAGGGGTCTGCGGGTTTGCAGCCACGTAGGCCAGTTGCTCGCACCCCGGCCCCATGTGTCCCAGCTCCATGGACGAGGTGGGCCGCTTATGGCGGGATGCAGGCGTCCTGCGGGGCTCAGGGGACGGCGTGGGCACTCCCCGGGCGAGAGAGGGCGCCTGGGACCCGAGAGAGCCCCGGGGAGAGTCCGAGGCCTGGCCGCAGAGGCCTCCATTGCCTCCCCGGGCTCCTACCTTGGGGCCTGACCGTGCTCGCCCGAGGCCCAGGTTCACCGCAGGTGAATGCCTTTTGCGGACGCCAAGGACAGGAGGTCGCCGATTCCCTCACAGAGGTGGGGGTTCGAGCTCTGTGGGACCCATGTCGCAGCGCACACAGTCCCTTCTCGCAAAGTTCAGCCCAGACTTTAGAGAGCAGAAGCGTTTCGGTCCAAGTTTTCCGCCTCGGGGCAGGGTGGGGCCGTTTGAGCCAAGAGAGACTCTTAGCCCCCCAGGCAGGTCTCAGGCCCGTGACCCCCAGGGAGACCCGGTCCCTGGGCGTGGGTCCCGCCCGCCCGGGACCGCCCCACCTAGCCCGGAACCGTGGCCGGCCCCTCTTCTCGGCCCCAGGTCCCTAGCTCTTCCCTGGCACTCTGCCTCTGGCGGGGTGGGAGACGGGCTGGCAAGTGTGGTCCACGGGAAAACGCGCGGTCCTCTGGGTGGCAGGGAGGGCCTCCGTTAACTCTGACACCAGCCCAGGGACCCTGTGGACCTGGCCTGATATCTCAAGGGGGGGGCACGTTGCCCGGATGGATGCTCTTGGGGTGGGGCCTGCTTGCGCCTGCGCGGCCCCGCCTCTTGGCCCGAAACCACCCAGCCGCGGCTCGGACAAAAGCCATCTCCTGGGGGCCTCCCCCCTGTTCTTCCATCCGTAAAGGGGGACCCCTTTACGGATGGAAGAACAGGGGGATCTTCGCAGTGGTGGGGACGGGACGGAGGGGTCTGCGGGTTTGCAGCCACGTAGGCCAGTTGCTCGCACCCCGGCCCCATGTGTCCCAGCTCCATGGAGGAGGTGGGCCGCTTATGGCGGGATGCAGGCGTCCTGCGGGGGTCAGGGGACGGCGTGGGCACTCCCCGGGCGAGAGAGGGCGCCTGGGACCCGAGAGAGCACCCGGGAAAATGCCCAGCCCTGGCCCCCGTGGCTCCAGTGGCCTCCCCAGGCTCCTGCCGTGGGGCCTGGTCCCGCTCACCGGGGCCCAGGTTCTCCGCAGGTGAATGCCTTTTGCGGACACCAGGGACCACAGGCCGCTGATCCCTTCACGGGCAGGGGGGGTTCGAGCTCTGTGGGACCCAGGTCGCAGCGCACACAGTCCCTTCTCGCAAAGTTCAGCCCAGACTTTAGAGAGTAGAAGCGTGTCGGTCCAAGTTTTCCGCCTCGGGGCAGGGTGGGGCCGTTTGAGCCAAGAGAGACTCTTAGCCCCCCAGGCAGGTCTCAGGCCTGAGACCCCCAGGGAGACCCGGTCCCTGGGCGTGGGTCCCGCCCGCCCGGGACCGCCCCACCTGGCCGGGAACCGTGGCCGGCCCCTCTTCCCGGCCCCATGTCCCTAGCTCTTCCCTGGCACTCTGCCTCTAGGGGTGGGAGACGGGCTGGCAAGTGTGGTCCACGGGAAAACGCGCGGTCCTCTGGGTGGCAGGGAGGGCCTCCGTTAACTCTGACACCAGCCCAGGGACCCTGTGGACCTGGCCTGATATCTCAAGGGGGGGGCACGTTGCCCGGAGGGATGCTCTTGGGGTGGGGCCTGCTTGCGCCTGCGCGGCCCCGCCTCTTGGCCCGAAACGACCCAGCCGCGGCACGGACAAAAGACATCTCCTGGGGGCCTACCCCTGTTCTTCCATCCGTAAAGGGGGACCCCTTTACGGATGGAAGAACAGGGGGATCTTCGCAGTGGTGGGGACGGGACGGAGGGGTCTGCGGGTTTGCAGCCACGTAGGCCAGTTGCTCGCACCCCGGCCCCATGTGTCCCAGCTCCATGGACGAGGTGGGCCGCTTATGGCGGGATGCAGGCGTCCTGCGGGGCTCAGGGGACGGCGTGGGCACTCCCCGGGCGAGAGAGGGCGCCTGGGACCCGAGAGAGCCCCGGGGAGAGTCCGAGGCCTGGCCGCAGAGGCCTCCATTGCCTCCCCGTGCTCCTACCATGGGGCCTGACCGTGCTCGCCCGAGGCACAGGTTCACCGCAGGTGAATGCCTTTTGCGGACGCCAAGGACAGGAGGTCGCCGATTCCCTCACAGAGGTGGGGGCTCGAGCTCTGGGGGACTGAGGTCGCAGCGGTCACACTCCATTTTTGGGTGGTTCCGCAGAGACTGGAGGGTTGAAGCGGCTGGGTCCAAGTCTGCCCCCTTGTGGCAGGGTGGGGGCTTTGCAGGCGAAGCAAGGCTCTTAGCCTCCCAGGCGGGGCACAGGCCAGACTCCCCAAGGGAGACCCGGTCCCTGGGCGTGGGTCCC
This sequence comes from Desmodus rotundus, assembly GCF_022682495.2. Classification (NCBI taxonomy): domain Eukaryota; kingdom Metazoa; phylum Chordata; class Mammalia; order Chiroptera; family Phyllostomidae; genus Desmodus; species Desmodus rotundus. Next base: position 608,725 of record NW_026527236.1, on the reverse strand, counting down.
GCCCGCCAGGGACCGCCCCACCTGGCCCGGAACCGTGGCCGGCCCCTCTTCTCGGCCCCAGGTCCCTAGCTCTTCCCTGGCACTCTGCCTCTGGCGGGGTGGGAGACGGGCTGACAAGTGTGGTCCACGGGAAAACGCGCGGTCCTCTGGGTGGCAGGGAGGGCCTCCGTTAACTCTGACACCAGCCCAGGGACCCTGTGGACCTGGCCTGATATCTCAAGGGGGGGGCACGTTGCCCGGAGGGATGCTCTTGGGGTGGGGCCTGCTTGCGCCTGCGCGGCCCCTTCCTCTTGGCCCGAAACCACCCAGCCGCGGCTCGGACAAAAGCCATCTCCTGGGGGCCTCCCCCCTGTTCTTCCATCCGTAAAGGGGGACCCCTTTACGGATGGAAGAACAGGGGGATCTTCGCAGTGGTGGGGACGGGACGGAGGGGTCTGCGGGTTTGCAGCCACGTAGGCCAGTTGCTCGCACCCCGGCCCCATGTGTCCCAGCTCCATGGACGAGGTGGGCCGCTTATGGCGGGATGCAGGCGTCCTGCGGGGGTCAGGGGACGGCGTGGGCACTCCCCGGGCGAGAGAGGGCGCCTGGGACCCGAGAGAGCCCCGGGGAGAGTAGGAGGCCTGGCCGCAGAGGCCTCCATTGCCTCCCCGGGCTCCTACCATGGGGCCTGACCGTGCTCGCCCGAGGCCCAGGTTCACCGCAGGTGAATGCCTTTTGCGGACGCCAAGGACAGGAGGTCGCCGATTCCCTCACAGAGGTGGGGGTTCGAGCTCTGGGGGACTGAGGTCGCAGCGGTCACACTCCATTTTTGGGTGGTTCCGCAGAGACTGGAGGATTGAAGCGGCTGGGTCCAAGACTGCCGCCTTGTGGCAGGGTGGGGGCTTTGCAGGCGAAGCAAGGCTCTTAGCCTCCCAGGCGGGGCACAGGCCAGACTCCCCAAGGGAGAACCGGTCCTTGGTCGAGGGTCCCGCCCGCCCTCCCCGAACCGCTCCACCTGGCGCGGAACCGTGGCCGGCCCCTCTTCCAGGCACCAGTTCCCTAGTTCTTCCCTGGCACTCTGCCTATGGCGGGGTGGGAGACGGGCTGGCAAGTGTGGTCCACGGGAAAACGCGCGGTCCTCTGGGTGGCAGGGAGGGCCTCCGTTAACTCTGACACCAGCCCAGGGACCCTGTGGACCTGGCCTGATATCTCAAGGGGGGGGCACGTTGCCCGGAGGGATGCTCTTGGGGTGGGGCCTGCTTGCGCCTGCGCGGCCCCGCCTCTTGGCCCGAAACCAGCCAGCCGCGGCTCGGACAAAAGCCATCTCCTCAGGGACTCCCCCCTGTTCTTCCATCCGTAAAGGGGGACCCCTTTACGGATGGAAGAACAGGGGGATCTTCGCAGTTGTGGGGACGGGACGGAGGGGTCTGCGGGTTTGCAGCCACGTAGGCCAGTTGCTCGCACCCCGGCCCCATGTGTCCCAGCTCCATGGACGAGGTGGGCCGCTTATGGCGGGATGCAGGCGTCCTGCGGGGGTCAGGGGACGGCGTGGGCACTCCCCGGGCGAGAGAGGGCGCCTGGGACCCGAGAGAGCACCCGGGAAAATGCCCCGCCCTGGCCCCCGTGGCTCCAGTGGCCTCCCCAGGCTCCTGCCGTGGGGCCTGGTCCCGCTCACCGGGCCCAGGTCCTCCGCAGGTGAATGCCTTTTGCGGACACCAGGGACCACAGGCCGCGGATCCCTTCACGGGCAGGGGGGGTTCGAGCTCTTTGGGACCCAGGTCGCAGCGCACACAGTCCCTTCTCGCAAAGTTCAGCCCAGACTTTAGAGTGTAGAAGCGTCTCGGTCCAAGTTTTCCGCCTCGGGGCAGGGTGGGGCCGTTTGAGCCAAGAGAGACTCTTAGCCCCCCAGCCAGTCCTCAGGCCCGAGACCCCCAGGGAGACTCGGTCCCTGGGCGTGGGTCCCGCCCGCCGAGGACCGCCCCACCTGGCCCGGAACCGTGCCGGCCCCTCTTCCCGGCCCCATGTCCCTAGCTCTTCCCTGGCACTCTGCCTCTGGCGGGGTGGGAGACGGGCTGGCAAGTGTGGTCCACGGGAAAACGCGCGGTCCTCTGGGTGGCAGGGAGGGCCTCCGTTAACTCTGACACCAGCCCAGGGACCCTGTGGACCTGGCCTGATATCTCAAGGGGGGGGCACGTTGCCCGGAGGGATGCTCTTGGGGTGGGGCCTGCTTGCGCCTGCGCGGCCCCGCCTCTTGGCCCGAAACCACCCAGCCGCGGCTCGGACAAAAGCCATCTCCTGGGGGACTCCCCCCTGTTCTTCCATCCGTAAAGGGGGACCCCTTTACGGATGGAAGAACAGGGGGATCTTCGCAGTGGTGGGGACGGGACGGAGGGGTCTGCGGGTTTGCAGCCACGTAGGCCAGTTGCTCGCACCCCGGCCCCATGTGTCCCAGCTCCATGGACGAGGTGGGCCGCTTATGGCGGGATGCAGGCGTCCTGCGGGGCTCAGGGGACGGTGTGGGCACTCCCCGGGCGAGAGAGGGCTCCTGGGACCCGAGAGAGCCCCGGGGAGAGTCCGAGGCCTGGCCGCAGAGGCCTCCATTGCCTCCCCGGGCTCCTACCATGGGGCCTGACCGTGCTCGCCCGAGGCCCAGATTCACCGCCGGTGAATGCCTTTTGCGGACGCCAAGGACAGGAGGTCGCCGATTCCCTCACAGAGGTGGGGGTTCGAGCTCTGGGGGACTGAGGTCGCAGCAGTCACACTCCATTTTTGGGTGGTTCCGCAGAGACTGGAGGGTTGAAGCGGCTGGGTCCAAGTCTGCCGCCTTGTGGCAGGGTGGGGGCTTTGCAGGCGAAGCAAGGCTCTTAGCCTCCCAGGCGGGGCACAGGCCAGACTCCCCAAGGGAGAACCGGTCCTTGGTCGAGGGTCCCGCCCGCCCGCCCCGAACCGCTCCACCTGGCGCAGGACCGTGGCCGGCCCCTCATCCAGGCACCAGGTCCCTAGCTCTTCCCTGGCACTCTGCCTCTGCGGGGGTGGGAATGCTGCTGGGAAGTGTGGTCCACGGGAAAACGCGCGGTCCTCTGGGTGGCAGGGAGGGCCTCCGTTAACTCTGACACCAGCCCAGGGACCCTGTGGACCTGGCCTGATATCTCAAGGGGGGGGCACGTTGCCCGGAGGGATGCTCTTGGGGTGGGGCCTGCTTGCGCCTGCGCGGCCCCGCCTCTTGGCCCGAAACAACCCAGCCGCGGCTCGGACAAAAGCCATCTCCTGGGGGCCTCCCCCCTGTTCTTCCATCCGTAAAGGGGGACCCCTTTACGGATGGAAGAACAGGGGGATCTTCGCAGTGGTGGGGACGGGACGGAGGGGTCTGCGGGTTTGCAGCCACGTAGGCCAGTTGCTCGCACCCCGGCCCCATGTGTCCCAGCTCCATGGACGAGGTGGGCCGCTTATGGCGGGATGCAGGCGTCCTGCGGGGCTCAGGGGACGGCGTGGGCACTCCCCGGGCGAGAGAGGGCGCCTGGGACCCGAGAGAGCCCCGGGGAGAGTCCGAGGCCTGGCCGCAGAGGCCTCCATTGCCTCCCCGGGCTCCTACCATGGGGCCTGACCGTGCTCGCCCGAGGCCCAGGTTCACCGCAGGTGAATGCCTTTTGCGGACGCCAAGGACAGGAGGTCGCCGATTCCCTCACAGAGGTGGGGGTTCGAGCTCTGGGGGACTGAGGTCGCAGCGGTCACACTCCATTTTTGGGTGGTTCCGCAGAGACTGGAGGGTTGAAGCGGCTGGGTCCAAGTCTGCCGCCTTGTGGCAGGGTGGGGGCTTTGCAGGCGAAGCAAGGCTCTTAGCCTCCCAGGCGGGGCACAGGCCAGACTCCCCAAGGGAGAACCGGTCCTTGGTCGAGGGTCCCGCCCGCCCGCCCGGAACCGCTCCACCTGGCCCGGAACCGTGGCCGGCCCCTCTTCCCGGCGCCATGTCCCTAGCTCTTCCCTGGCACTCTGCCTCTGGCGGCGTGGGAGACGGGCTGGCAAGTGTGGTCCACGGGAAAACGCGAGGTCCTCTGGGTGGCAGGGAGGGCTTCCGTTAACTCTGACCCCAGCCCAGGGACCCTGTGGACCTGGCCTGATATCTCAAGGGGGGGGCACGTTGCCCGGAGGGATGCTCTTGGGGTGGGGCCTGCTTGCGCCTGCGCGGCCCCGCCTCTTGGCCCGAAACCACCCAGTCGCGGCTCGGACAAAAGCCATCTCCTGGGGGACTCCCCCCTGTTCTTCCATCCGTAAAGGGGGACCCCTTTACGGATGGAAGAACAGGGGGATCTTCGCAGTGGTGGGGACGGGACGGAGGGGTCTGCGGGTTTGCAGCCACGTAGGCCAGTTGCTCGCACCCCGGCCCCATGTGTCCTAGCTCCATGGACGAGGTGGGCCGCTTATGGCGGGATGCAGGCGTCCTGCGGGGCTCAGGGGACGGCGTGGGCACTCCCCGGGCGAGAGAGGGCGCCTGGGACCCGAGAGAGCACCCGGGAAAATGCCCAGCCCTGGCCCCCGTGGCTCCAGTGGCCTCCCCAGGCTCCTGCCGTGGGGCCTGGTCCCGCTCACCGGGGCCCAGGTTCTCCGCAGGTGAATGCCTTTTGCGGACACCAGGGACCACAGGCCGCGGATCCCTTCACGGGCAGGGGGGGTTCGAGCTCTGTGGGACCCAGGTCGCAGCGCACACAGTCCCTTCTCGCAAAGTTCAGCCCAGACTTTAGAGAGTAGAAGCGTGTCGGTCCAAGTTTTCCGCCTCGGGGCAGGGTGGGGCCGTTTGAGCCAAGAGAGACTCTTAGCCCCCCAGGCAGGTCTCAGGCCTGAGACCCCCAGGGAGACCCGGTCCCTGGGCGTGGGTCCCGCCCGCCCGGGACCGCCCCACCTGGCCGGGAACCGTGGCCGGCCCCTCTTCCCGGCCCCATGTCCCTAGCTCTTCCCTGGCACTCTGCCTCTAGGGGTGGGAGACGGGCTGGCAAGTGTGGTCCACGGGAAAACGCGCGGTCCTCTGGGTGGCAGGGAGGGCCTCCGTTAACTCTGACACCAGCCCAGGGACCCTGTAGACCTGGCCTGATATCTCAAGGGGGGGGCACGTTGCCCGGAGGGATGCTCTTGGGGTGGGGCCTGCTTGCGCCTGCGTGGCCCCGCCTCTTGGCCCGAAACCACCCAGCCGCGGCTCGGACAAAAGCCATCTCCTGGGGGCCTCCCCCCTGTTCTTCCATCCGTAAAGGGGGACCCCTTTACGGATGGAAGAACAGGGGGATCTTCGCAGTGGTGGGGACGGGACGGAGGGGTCTGCGGGTTTGCAGCCACGTAGGCCAGTTGCTCGCACCCCGGCCCCATGTGTCCCAGCTCCATGGACGAGGTGGGCCGCTTATGGCGGGATGCAGGCGTCCTGCGGGGCTCAGGGGACGGCGTGGGCACTCCCCGGGCGAGAGAGGGCGCCTGGGACCCGAGAGAGCCCCGGGGAGAGTCCGAGGCCTGGCCGCAGAGGCCTCCATTGCCTCCCCGGGCTCCTACCATGGGGCCTGACCGTGCTCGCCCGAGGCCCAGGTTCACCGCAGGTGAATGCCTTTTGCGGACGCCAAGGACAGGAGGTCGCCGATTCCCTCACAGAGGTGGGGGTTCGAGCTCTGGGGGACTGAGGTCGCAGCGGTCACACTCCATTTTTGGGTGGTTCCGCAGAGACTGGAGGGTTGAAGCGGCTGGGTCCAAGTCTGCCGCCTTGTGGCAGGGTGGGGGCTTTGCAGGCGAAGCAAGGCTCTTAGCCTCCCAGGCGGGGCACAGGCCAGACTCCCCAAGGGAGAACCGGTCCTTGGTCGAGGGTCCCGCCCGCCCGCCCCGAACCGCTCCACCTGGCGCGGAACCGTGGCCGGCCCCTCTTCCAGGCACCAGGTCCCTAGTTCTTTCCTGGCACTCTGCCTCTGCGGGGGTGGGAGAGCTGCTGGGAAGTGTGGTCCAAGGGAAAACGCGCGGTACTCTGGGTGGCAGGGAGGGCTTCCGTTAACTCTGACACCAGCCCAGGGACCCTGTGGACCTGGCCTGATATCTCAAGGGGGGGGCACGTTGCCCGGAGGGATGCTCTTGGGGTGGGGCCTGCTTGCGCCTGCGCGGCCCCGCCTCTTGGCCCGAAACCACCCAGCCGCGGCTCGGACAAAAGCCATCTCCTGGGGGCCTACCCCCTGTTCTTCCATCCGTAAAGGGGGACCCCTTTACGGATGGAAGAACAGGGGGATCTTCGCAGTGGTGGGGACGGGACGGAGGGGTCTGCGGGTTTGCAGCCACGTAGGCCAGTTGCTCGCACCCCGGCCCCATGTGTCCCAGCTCCATGGACGAGGTGGGCCGCTTATGGCGGGATGCAGGCGTCCTGCGGGGCTCAGGGGACGGCGTGGGCACTCCCTGGGCGAGAGAGGGCGCCTGGGACCCGAGAGAGCCCCGGGGAGAGTCCGAGGCCTGGCCGCAGAGGCCTCCATTGCCTCCCCGGGCTCCTACCATGGGGCCTGACCGTGCTCGCCCGAGGCCCAGATTCACCGCACGTGAATGCCTTTTGCGGACGCCAAGGACAGGAGGTCGCCGATTCCCTCACAGAGGTGGGGGTTCGAGCTCTGGGGGACTGAGGTCGCAGCGGTCACACTCCATTTTTGGGTGGTTCCGCAGAGACTGGAGGGTTGAAGCGGCTTGGTCCAAGTCTCCGCCTTGTGGCAGGGTGGGGGCTTTGAGGGCGAAGCAAGGCTCTTAGCCTCCCAGGCGGGGCACAGGCCAGACTCCCCAAGGGAGAACCGGTCCTTGGTCGAGGGTCCCGCCCGCCCGCCCGGAACCGCTCCACCTTGCGCGGAACCGTGGCCGGCCCCTCTTCCAGGCACCAGGTCCCTAGTTCTTCCCTGGCACTCTGCCTATGGCGGGGTGGGAGACGAGCTGGCAAGTGTGGTCCACGGGAAAACGCGCGGTCCTCTGGGTGGCAGGGAGGGCCTCCGTTAACTCTGACACCAGCCCAGGGACCCTGTGGACCTGGCCTGATATCTCAAGGGGGGGGCACGTTGCCCGGAGGGATGCTCTTGGGGTGGGGCCTGCTTGCGCCTGCGCGGCCCCGCCTCTTGGCCCGAAACCACCCAGCCGCGGCACGGACAAAAGACATCTCCTGGGGGACTCCCCCCTGTTCTTCCATCCGTAAAGGGGGACCCCTTTACGGATGGAAGAACAGGGGGATCTTCGCAGTGGTGGGGACGGGACGGAGGGGTCTGCGGGTTTGCAGCCACGTAGGCCAGTTGCTCGCACCCCGGCCCCATGTGTCCCAGCTCCATGGACGAGGTGGGCCGCTTATGGCGGGATGCAGGCGTCCTGCGGGGCTCAGGGGACGGCGTGGGCACTCCCCGGGCGAGAGAGGGCGCCTGGGACCCGAGAGAGCCCCGGGGAGAGTCCGAGGCCTGGCCGCAGAGGCCTCCATTGCCTCCCCGTGCTCCTACCATGGGGCCTGACCGTGCTCGCCCGAGGCCCAGGTTCACCGCAGGTGAATGCCTTTTGCGGACGCCAAGGACAGGAGGTCGCCGATTCCCTCACAGAGGTGGGGGTTCGAGCTCTGGGGGACTGAGGTCGCAGCGGTCACACTCCATTTTTGGGTGGTTCCGCAGAGACTGGAGGGTTGAAGCGGCTGGGTCCAAGTCTGCCGCCTTGTGGCAGGGTGGGGGCTTTGCAGGCGAAGCAAGGCTCTTAGCCTCCCAGGCGGGGCACAGGCCAGACTCCCCAAGGGAGAACCGGTCCTTGGTCGAGGGTCCCGCCCGCCCGCCCGGAACCGCTCCACCTGGCGCGGAACCGTGGCCGGCCCCTCTTCTCGGCCCCAGGTCCCTAGTTCTTCCCTCGCACTCTGCCTATGGCGGGGTGGGAGACGGGCTGGCAAGTGTGGTCCACGGGAAAACGCGCGGTCCTCTGGGTGGCAGGGAGGGCCTCCGTTAACTCTGACACCAGCCCAGGGACCCTGTGGACCTGGCCTGATATCTCAAGGGGGGGGCACGTTGCCCGGAGGGATGCTCTTGGGGTGGGGCCTGCTTGCGCCTGCGCGGCCCCGCCTCTTGGCCCGAAACCAGCCAGCCGCGGCTCGGACAAAAGCCATCTCCTCGGGGACTCCCCCCTGTTCTTCCATCCGTAAAGGGGGACCCCTTTACGGATGGAAGAACAGGGGGATCTTCGCAGTGGTGGGGACGGGACGGAGGGGTCTGCGGGTTTGCAGCCACGTAGGCCAGTTGCTCTCACCCCGGCCCCATGTGTCCCAGCTCCATGGACGAGGTGGGCCGCTTATGGCGGGATGCAGGCGTCCTGCGGGGGTCAGGGGACGGCGTGGGCACTCCCCGGGCGAGAGAGGGCGCCTGGGACCCGAGAGAGCACCCGGGAAAATGCCCAGCCCTGGCCCCCGTGGCTCCAGTGGCCTCCCCAGGCTCCTGCCGTGGGGCCTGGTCCCGCTCACCGGGCCCAGGTCCTCCGCAGGTGAATGCCTTTTGCGGACACCAGGGACCACAGGCCGCGGATCCCTTCACGGGCAGGGGGGGTTCGAGCTCTGTGGGACCCAGGTCGCAGCGCACACAGTCCCTTCTCGCAAAGTTCAGCCCAGACATTAGAGAGTAGAAGCGTCTCGGTCCAAGTTTTCCGCCTCGGGGCAGGGTGGGGCCGTTTGAGCCAAGAGAGACTCTTAGCCCCCCAGGCAGTCCTCAGGCCCGAGACCCCCAGGGAGACCCGGTCCCTGGGCGTGGGTCCCGCCCGCCCGGGACCGCCCCACCTGGCCGGGAACCGTGGCCGGCCCCTCTTCCCGGCCCCATGTCCCTAGCTCTTCCCTGGCACTCTGCCTCTGGCGGGGTGGGAGACGGGCTGGCAAGTGTGGTCCACGGGAAAACGCGCGGTCCTCTGGGTGGCAGGGAGGGCCTCCGTTAACTCTGACACCAGCCCAGGGACCCTGTGGACCTGGCCTGATATCTCAAGGGGGGGGCACGTTGCCCGGAGGGATGCTCTTGGGGTGGGGCCTGCTTGCGCCTGCGCGGCCCCGCCTCTTGGCCCGAAACCACCCAGCCGCGGCTCGGACAAAAGCCATCTCCTGGGGGCCTCCCCCCTGTTCTTCCATCCGTAAAGGGGGACCCCTTTACGGATGGAAGAACAGGGGGATCTTCGCAGTGGTGGGGACGGGACGGAGGGGTCTGCGGGTTTGCAGCCACGTAGGCCAGTTGCTCGCACCCCGGCCCCATGTGTCCCAGCTCCATGGACGAGGTGGGCCGCTTATGGCGGGATGCAGGCGTCCTGCGGGGCTCAGGGGACGGCGTGGGCACTCCCCGGGCGAGAGAGGGCGCCTGGGACCCGAGAGAGCCACGGGGAGAGTCCGAGGCCTGGCCGCAGAGGCCTCCATTGCCTCCCCGGGCTCCTACCATGGGGCCTGACCGTGCTCGCCCGAGGCCCAGGTTCACCGCAGGTGAATGCCTTTTGCGGACGCCAAGGACAGGAGGTCGCCGATTCCCTCACAGAGGTGGGGGTTCGATCTCTGGGGGACTGAGGTCGCAGCGGTCACACTCCATTTTTGGGTGGTTCCGCAGAGACTGGAGGGTTGAAGCGGCTGGGTCCAAGTCTGCCGCCTTGTGGCAGGGTGGGGGCTTTGCAGGCGAAGCAAGGCTCTTAGCCTCCCAGGCGGGGCACAGGCCAGACTCCCCAAGGGAGAACCGGTCCTTGGTCGAGGGTCCCGCCCGCCCGCCCGGAACCGCTCCACCTGGCCCGGAACCGTGGCCGGCCCCTCTTCCCGGCCCCATGTCCCTAGCTCTTCCCTGGCACTCTGCCTCTGGCGGCGTGGGAGACGGGCTGGCAAGTGTGGTCCACGGGAAAACGCGCGGTCCTCTGGGTGGCAGGGAGGGCTTCCGTTAACTCTGACCCCAGCCCAGGGACCCTGTGGACCTGGCCTGATATCTCAAGGGGGGGGCACGTTGCCCGGAGGGATGCTCTTGGGGTGGGGCCTGCTTGCGCCTGCGCGGCCCCGCCTCTTGGCCCGAAACCACCCAGTCGCGGCTCGGACAAAAGCCATCTCCTGGGGGACTCCCCCCTGTTCTTCCATCCGTAAAGGGGGACCCCTTTACGGATGGAAGAACAGGGGGATCTTCGCAGTGGTGGGGACGGGACGGAGGGGTCTGCGGGTTTGCAGCCACGTAGGCCAGTTGCTCGCACCCCGGCCCCATGTGTCCCAGCTCCATGGACGAGGTGGGCCGCTTATGGCGGGATGCAGGCGTCCTGCGGGGGTCAGGGGACGACGTGGGCACTCCCTGGGCGAGAGAGGGCGCCTGGGACCCGAGAGAGCCCCGGGGAGAGTCCGAGGCCTGGCCGCAGAGGCCTCCATTGCCTCCCCGGGCTCCTACCATGGGGCCTGACCGTGCTCGCCCGAGGCCCAGGTTCACCGCAGGTGAATGCCTTTTGCGGACCCCAAGGACAGGAGGTCGCCGATTCCCTCACAGAGGTGGGGGTTCGAGCTCTGGGGGACTGAGGTCACAGCGGTCACACTCCATTTTTGGGTGGTTCCGCAGAGACTGGAGGGTTGAAGCGGCTGGGTCCAAGTCTGCCGCCTTGTGGCAGGGTGGGGGCTTTGCAGGCAAAGCTAGGCTCTTAGCCTCCCAGGCGGGGCACAGGCCAGACTCCCCAAGGGAGATCCGGTCCTTGGTCGAGGGTCCCGCCCGCCCGCCCCGAACCGCTCCACCTGGCGCGGAACCGTGGCCGGCCCCTCTTCCAGGCACCAGGTCCCTAGTTCTTTCCTGGCACTCTGCCTCTGCGGGGGTGGGAGAACTGCTGGGAAGTGTGGTCCACGGGAAAACGCGCGGTCCTCTGGGTGGCAGGGAGGGCTTCCGTTAACTCTGACACCAGCCCAGGGACCCTGTGGACCTGGCCTGATATCTCAAGGGGGGGGCACGTTGCCCGGAGGGATGCTCTTGGGGTGGGGCCTGCTTGCGCCTGCGCGGCCCCGCCTCTTGGCCCGAAACCACCCAGCCGCGGCTCGGACAAAAGCCATCTCCTGGGGGCCTCTCCCCTGTTCTTCCATCCGTAAAGGGGGACCCCTTTACGGATGGAAGAACAGGGGGATCTTCGCAGTGGTGGGGACGGGACGGAGGGGTCTGCGGGTTTGCAGCCACGTAGGCCAGTTGCTCGCACCCCGGCCCCATGTGTCCCAGCTCCATGGACGAGGTGGGCCGCTTATGGCGGGATGCAGGCGTCCTGCGGGGCTCAGGGGACGGCGTGGGCACTCCCCGGCGAGAGAGGGCGCCTGGGACCCGAGAGAGCCCCGGGGAGAGTCCGAGGCCTGGCCGCAGAGGCCTCCATTGCCTCCCCGGGCTCCTACCATGGGGCCTGACCGTGCTCGCCCGAGGCCCAGATTCACCGCAGGTGAATGCCTTTTGAGGACGCCAAGGACAGGAGGTCGCCGATTCCCTCACAGAGGTGGGGGTTCGAGCTCTGGGGGACTGAGGTCGCAGCGGTCACACTCCATTTTTGGGTGGTTCCGCAGAGACTGGAGGGTTGAAGCGGCTGGGTCCAAGTCTGCCGCCTTGTGGCAGGGTGGGGGCTTTGCAGGCGAAGCAAGGCTCTTAGCCTCCCAGGCGGGGCACAGGCCAGACTCCCCAAGGGAGAACCGGTCCTTGGTCGAGGGTCCCGCCCGCCCGCCCCGAACCGCTCCACCTGGCGCGGAACCGTGGCCGGCCCCTCATCCAGGCACCAGGTCCCTAGCTCTTCCCTGGCACTCTGCCTCTGCGGGGGTGGGAATGCTGCTGGTAAGTGTGGTCCACGGGAAAACGCGCGGTCCTCTGGGTGGCAGGGAGGGCCTCCGTTAACTCTGACACCAGCCCAGGGACCCTGTGGACCTGGCCTGATATCTCAAGGGGGGGGCACGTTGCCCGGAGGGATGCTCTTGGGGTGGGGCCTGCTTGCGCCTGCGCGGCCCCGCCTCTTGGCCCGAAACCACCCAGCCGCGGCACCGACAAAAGCCATCTCCTGGGGGACTCCCCCCTGTTCTTCCATCCGTAAAGGGGGACCCCTTTACGGATGGAAGAACAGGGGGATCTTCGCAGTGGTGGGGACGGGACGGAGGGGTCTGCGGGTTTGCAGCCACGTAGGCCAGTTGCTCGCACCCCGGCCCCATGTGTCCCAGCTCCATGGACGAGGTGGGCCGCTTATGGCGGGATGCAGGCGTCCTGCGGGGCTCAGGGGACGGCGTGGGCACTCCCCGGGCGAGAGAGGGCGCCTGGGACCCGAGAGAGCCCCGGGGAGAGTCCGAGGCCTGGCCGCAGAGGCCTCCATTGCCTCCCCGGGCTCCTACCATGGGGCCTGACCGTGCTCGCCCGAGGCCCAGGTTCACCGCAGGTGAATGCCTTTTGCGGACGCCAAGGACAGGAGGTCGCCGATTCCCTCACAGAGGTGGGGGTTCGAGCTCTGGGGGACTGAGGTCGCAGCGGTCACACTCCATTTTTGGGTGGTTCCGCAGAGACTGGAGGGTTGAAGCGGCTGGGTCCAAGTCTGCCGCCTTGTGGCAGGGTGGGGGCTTTGCAGGCGAAGCAAGGCTCTTAGCCTCCCAGGCGGGGCACAGGCCAGACTCCCCAAGGGAGAACCGGTCCTTGGTCGAGGGTCCCGCCCGCCCGCCCCGAACCGCTCCACCTGGCGCGGAACCGTGGCCGGCCCCTCTTCCAGGCACCAGGTCCCTAGTTCTTTCCTGGCACTCTGCCTCTGCGGGGGTGGGAGAGCTGCTGGGAAGTGTGGTCCAAGGGAAAACGCGCGGTACTCTGGGTGGCAGGGAGGGCTTCCGTTAACTCTGACACCAGCCCAGGGACCCTGTGGACCTGGCCTGATATCTCAAGGGGGGGGCACGTTGCCCGGAGGGATGCTCTTGGGGTGGGGCCTGCTTGCGCCTGCGCGGCCCCGCCTCTTGGCCCGAAACCACCCAGCCGCGGCTCGGACAAAAGCCATCTCCTGGGGGCCTACCCCCTGTTCTTCCATCCGTAAAGGGGGACCCCTTTACGGATGGAAGAACAGGGGGATCTTCGCAGTGGTGGGGACGGGACGGAGGGGTCTGCGGGTTTGCAGCCACGTAGGCCAGTTGCTCGCACCCCGGCCCCATGTGTCCCAGCTCCATGGACGAGGTGGGCCGCTTATGGCGGGATGCAGGCGTCCTGCGGGGCTCAGGGGACGGCGTGGGCACTCCCTGGGCGAGAGAGGGCGCCTGGGACCCGAGAGAGCCCCGGGGAGAGTCCGAGGCCTGGCCGCAGAGGCCTCCATTGCCTCCCCGGGCTCCTACCATGGGGCCTGACCGTGCTCGCCCGAGGCCCAGATTCACCGCACGTGAATGCCTTTTGCGGACGCCAAGGACAGGAGGTCGCCGATTCCCTCACAGAGGTGGGGGTTCGAGCTCTGGGGGACTGAGGTCGCAGCGGTCACACTCCATTTTTGGGTGGTTCCGCAGAGACTGGAGGGTTGAAGCGGCTTGGTCCAAGTCTCCGCCTTGTGGCAGGGTGGGGGCTTTGAGGGCGAAGCAAGGCTCTTAGCCTCCCAGGCGGGGCACAGGCCAGACTCCCCAAGGGAGAACCGGTCCTTGGTCGAGGGTCCCGCCCGCCCGCCCGGAACCGCTCCACCTTGCGCGGAACCGTGGCCGGCCCCTCTTCCAGGCACCAGGTCCCTAGTTCTTCCCTGGCACTCTGCCTATGGCGGGGTGGGAGACGAGCTGGCAAGTGTGGTCCACGGGAAAACGCGCGGTCCTCTGGGTGGCAGGGAGGGCCTCCGTTAACTCTGACACCAGCCCAGGGACCCTGTGGACCTGGCCTGATATCTCAAGGGGGGGGCACGTTGCCCGGAGGGATGCTCTTGGGGTGGGGCCTGCTTGCGCCTGCGCGGCCCCGCCTCTTGGCCCGAAACCACCCAGCCGCGGCACGGACAAAAGACATCTCCTGGGGGACTCCCCCCTGTTCTTCCATCCGTAAAGGGGGACCCCTTTACGGATGGAAGAACAGGGGGATCTTCGCAGTGGTGGGGACGGGACGGAGGGGTCTGCGGGTTTGCAGCCACGTAGGCCAGTTGCTCGCACCCCGGCCCCATGTGTCCCAGCTCCATGGACGAGGTGGGCCGCTTATGGCGGGATGCAGGCGTCCTGCGGGGCTCAGGGGACGGCGTGGGCACTCCCCGGGCGAGAGAGGGCGCCTGGGACCCGAGAGAGCCCCGGGGAGAGTCCGAGGCCTGGCCGCAGAGGCCTCCATTGCCTCCCCGTGCTCCTACCATGGGGCCTGACCGTGCTCGCCCGAGGCCCAGGTTCACCGCAGGTGAATGCCTTTTGCGGACGCCAAGGACAGGAGGTCGCCGATTCCCTCACAGAGGTGGGGGTTCGAGCTCTGGGGGACTGAGGTCGCAGCGGTCACACTCCATTTTTGGGTGGTTCCGCAGAGACTGGAGGGTTGAAGCGGCTGGGTCCAAGTCTGCCGCCTTGTGGCAGGGTGGGGGCTTTGCAGGCGAAGCAAGGCTCTTAGCCTCCCAGGCGGGGCACAGGCCAGACTCCCCAAGGGAGAACCGGTCCTTGGTCGAGGGTCCCGCCCGCCCGCCCGGAACCGCTCCACCTGGCGCGGAACCGTGGCCGGCCCCTCTTCTCGGCCCCAGGTCCCTAGTTCTTCCCTCGCACTCTGCCTATGGCGGGGTGGGAGACGGGCTGGCAAGTGTGGTCCACGGGAAAACGCGCGGTCCTCTGGGTGGCAGGGAGGGCCTCCGTTAACTCTGACACCAGCCCAGGGACCCTGTGGACCTGGCCTGATATCTCAAGGGGGGGGCACGTTGCCCGGAGGGATGCTCTTGGGGTGGGGCCTGCTTGCGCCTGCGCGGCCCCGCCTCTTGGCCCGAAACCAGCCAGCCGCGGCTCGGACAAAAGCCATCTCCTCGGGGACTCCCCCCTGTTCTTCCATCCGTAAAGGGGGACCCCTTTACGGATGGAAGAACAGGGGGATCTTCGCAGTGGTGGGGACGGGACGGAGGGGTCTGCGGGTTTGCAGCCACGTAGGCCAGTTGCTCTCACCCCGGCCCCATGTGTCCCAGCTCCATGGACGAGGTGGGCCGCTTATGGCGGGATGCAGGCGTCCTGCGGGGGTCAGGGGACGGCGTGGGCACTCCCCGGGCGAGAGAGGGCGCCTGGGACCCGAGAGAGCACCCGGGAAAATGCCCAGCCCTGGCCCCCGTGGCTCCAGTGGCCTCCCCAGGCTCCTGCCGTGGGGCCTGGTCCCGCTCACCGGGCCCAGGTCCTCCGCAGGTGAATGCCTTTTGCGGACACCAGGGACCACAGGCCGCGGATCCCTTCACGGGCAGGGGGTTTCGAGCTCTGTGGGACCCAGGTCGCAGCGCACACAGTCCCTTCTCGCAAAGTTCAGCCCAGACATTAGAGAGTAGAAGCGTCTCGGTCCAAGTTTTCCGCCTCGGGGCAGGGTGGGGCCGTTTGAGCCAAGAGAGACTCTTAGCCCCCCAGGCAGTCCTCAGGCCCGAGACCCCCAGGGAGACCCGGTCCCTGGGCGTGGGTCCCGCCCGCCCGGGACCGCCCCACCTGGCCGGGAACCGTGGCCGGCCCCTCTTCCCGGCCCCATGTCCCTAGCTCTTCCCTGGCACTCTGCCTCTGGCGGGGTGGGAGACGGGCTGGCAAGTGTGGTCCACGGGAAAACGCGCGGTCCTCTGGGTGGCAGGGAGGGCCTCCGTTAACTCTGACACCAGCCCAGGGACCCTGTGGACCTGGCCTGATATCTCAAGGGGGGGGCACGTTGCCCGGAGGGATGCTCTTGGGGTGGGGCCTGCTTGCGCCTGCGCGGCCCCGCCTCTTGGCCCGAAACCACCCAGCCGCGGCTCGGACAAAAGCCATCTCCTGGGGGCCTCCCCCCTGTTCTTCCATCCGTAAAGGGGGACCCCTTTACGGATGGAAGAACAGGGGGATCTTCGCAGTGGTGGGGACGGGACGGAGGGGTCTGCGGGTTTGCAGCCACGTAGGCCAGTTGCTCGCACCCCGGCCCCATGTGTCCCAGCTCCATGGACGAGGTGGGCCGCTTATGGCGGGATGCAGGCGTCCTGCGGGGCTCAGGGGACGGCGTGGGCACTCCCCGGGCGAGAGAGGGCGCCTGGGACCCGAGAGAGCCACGGGGAGAGTCCGAGGCCTGGCCGCAGAGGCCTCCATTGCCTCCCCGGGCTCCTACCATGGGGCCTGACCGTGCTCGCCCGAGGCCCAGGTTCACCGCAGGTGAATGCCTTTTGCGGACGCCAAGGACAGGAGGTCGCCGATTCCCTCACAGAGGTGGGGGTTCGATCTCTGGGGGACTGAGGTCGCAGCGGTCACACTCCATTTTTGGGTGGTTCCGCAGAGACTGGAGGGTTGAAGCGGCTGGGTCCAAGTCTGCCGCCTTGTGGCAGGGTGGGGGCTTTGCAGGCGAAGCAAGGCTCTTAGCCTCCCAGGCGGGGCACAGGCCAGACTCCCCAAGGGAGAACCGGTCCTTGGTCGAGGGTCCCGCCCGCCCGCCCGGAACCGCTCCACCTGGCCCGGAACCGTGGCCGGCCCCTCTTCCCGGCCCCATGTCCCTAGCTCTTCCCTGGCACTCTGCCTCTGGCGGCGTGGGAGACGGGCTGGCAAGTGTGGTCCACGGGAAAACGCGCGGTCCTCTGGGTGGCAGGGAGGGCTTCCGTTAACTCTGACCCCAGCCCAGGGACCCTGTGGACCTGGCCTGATATCTCAAGGGGGGGGCACGTTGCCCGGAGGGATGCTCTTGGGGTGGGGCCTGCTTGCGCCTGCGCGGCCCCGCCTCTTGGCCCGAAACCACCCAGTCGCGGCTCGGACAAAAGCCATCTCCTGGGGGACTCCCCCCTGTTCTTCCATCCGTAAAGGGGGACCCCTTTACGGATGGAAGAACAGGGGGATCTTCGCAGTGGTGGGGACGGGACGGAGGGGTCTGCGGGTTTGCAGCCACGTAGGCCAGTTGCTCGCACCCCGGCCCCATGTGTCCCAGCTCCATGGACGAGGTGGGCCGCTTATGGCGGGATGCAGGCGTCCTGCGGGGGTCAGGGGACGACGTGGGCACTCCCTGGGCGAGAGAGGGCGCCTGGGACCCGAGAGAGCCCCGGGGAGAGTCCGAGGCCTGGCCGCAGAGGCCTCCATTGCCTCCCCGGGCTCCTACCATGGGGCCTGACCGTGCTCGCCCGAGGCCCAGGTTCACCGCAGGTGAATGCCTTTTGCGGACCCCAAGGACAGGAGGTCGCCGATTCCCTCACAGAGGTGGGGGTTCGAGCTCTGGGGGACTGAGGTCACAGCGGTCACACTCCATTTTTGGGTGGTTCCGCAGAGACTGGAGGGTTGAAGCGGCTGGGTCCAAGTCTGCCGCCTTGTGGCAGGGTGGGGGCTTTGCAGGCAAAGCTAGGCTCTTAGCCTCCCAGGCGGGGCACAGGCCAGACTCCCCAAGGGAGATCCGGTCCTTGGTCGAGGGTCCCGCCCGCCCGCCCCGAACCGCTCCACCTGGCGCGGAACCGTGGCCGGCCCCTCTTCCAGGCACCAGGTCCCTAGTTCTTTCCTGGCACTCTGCCTCTGCGGGGGTGGGAGAACTGCTGGGAAGTGTGGTCCACGGGAAAACGCGCGGTCCTCTGGGTGGCAGGGAGGGCTTCCGTTAACTCTGACACCAGCCCAGGGACCCTGTGGACCTGGCCTGATATCTCAAGGGGGGGGCACGTTGCCCGGAGGGATGCTCTTGGGGTGGGGCCTGCTTGCGCCTGCGCGGCCCCGCCTCTTGGCCCGAAACCACCCAGCCGCGGCTCGGACAAAAGCCATCTCCTGGGGGCCTCTCCCCTGTTCTTCCATCCGTAAAGGGGGACCCCTTTACGGATGGAAGAACAGGGGGATCTTCGCAGTGGTGGGGACGGGACGGAGGGGTCTGCGGGTTTGCAGCCACGTAGGCCAGTTGCTCGCACCCCGGCCCCATGTGTCCCAGCTCCATGGACGAGGTGGGCCGCTTATGGCGGGATGCAGGCGTCCTGCGGGGCTCAGGGGACGGCGTGGGCACTCCCCGGCGAGAGAGGGCGCCTGGGACCCGAGAGAGCCCCGGGGAGAGTCCGAGGCCTGGCCGCAGAGGCCTCCATTGCCTCCCCGGGCTCCTACCATGGGGCCTGACCGTGCTCGCCCGAGGCCCAGATTCACCGCAGGTGAATGCCTTTTGAGGACGCCAAGGACAGGAGGTCGCCGATTCCCTCACAGAGGTGGGGGTTCGAGCTCTGGGGGACTGAGGTCGCAGCGGTCACACTCCATTTTTGGGTGGTTCCGCAGAGACTGGAGGGTTGAAGCGGCTGGGTCCAAGTCTGCCGCCTTGTGGCAGGGTGGGGGCTTTGCAGGCGAAGCAAGGCTCTTAGCCTCCCAGGCGGGGCACAGGCCAGACTCCCCAAGGGAGAACCGGTCCTTGGTCGAGGGTCCCGCCCGCCCGCCCCGAACCGCTCCACCTGGCGCGGAACCGTGGCCGGCCCCTCATCCAGGCACCAGGTCCCTAGCTCTTCCCTGGCACTCTGCCTCTGCGGGGGTGGGAATGCTGCTGGTAAGTGTGGTCCACGGGAAAACGCGCGGTCCTCTGGGTGGCAGGGAGGGCCTCCGTTAACTCTGACACCAGCCCAGGGACCCTGTGGACCTGGCCTGATATCTCAAGGGGGGGGCACGTTGCCCGGAGGGATGCTCTTGGGGTGGGGCCTGCTTGCGCCTGCGCGGCCCCGCCTCTTGGCCCGAAACCACCCAGCCGCGGCACCGACAAAAGCCATCTCCTGGGGGACTCCCCCCTGTTCTTCCATCCGTAAAGGGGGACCCCTTTACGGATGGAAGAACAGGGGGATCTTCGCAGTGGTGGGGACGGGACGGAGGGGTCTGCGGGTTTGCAGCCACGTAGGCCAGTTGCTCGCACCCCGGCCCCATGTGTCCCAGCTCCATGGACGAGGTGGGCCGCTTATGGCGGGATGCAGGCGTCCTGCGGGGCTCAGGGGACGGCGTGGGCACTCCCCGGGCGAGAGAGGGCGCCTGGGACCCGAGAGAGCCCCGGGGAGAGTCCGAGGCCTGGCCGCAGAGGCCTCCATTGCCTCCCCGGGCTCCTACCATGGGGCCTGACCGTGCTCGCCCGAGGCCCAGATTCACCGCTCGTGAATGCCTTTTGCGGACGCCAAGGACAGGAGGTCGCCGATTCCCTCACAGAGGTGGGGGTTCGAGCTCTGGGGGACTGAGGTCGCAGCGGTCACACTCCATTTTTGGGTGGTTCCGCAGAGACTGGAGGGTTGAAGCGGCTGGGTCCAAGTCTGCCGCCTTGTGGCAGGGTGGGGGCTTTGCAGGCGAAGCAAGGCTCTTAGCCTCCCAGGCGGGGCACAGGCCAGACTCCCCAAGGGAGAACCGGTCCTTGGTCGAGGGTCCCGCCCGCCCGCCCCGAACCGCTCCACCTGGCGCGGAACCGTGGCCGGCCCCTCTTCCCGGCCCCATGTCCCTAGCTCTTCCCTGGCACTCTGCCTCTAGGGGTGGGAGACGGGCTGGCAAGTGTGGTCCACGGGAAAACGCGCCGTCCTCTGGGTGGCAGGGAGGGCCTCCGTTAACTCTGACACCAGCCCAGGGACCCTGTAGACCTGGCCTGATATCTCAAGGGGGGGGCACGTTGCCCGGAGGGATGCTCTTGGGGTGGGGCCTGCTTGCGCCTGCGCGGCCCCGCCTCTTGGCCCGAAACCACCCAGCCGCGGCTCGGACAAAAGCCATCTCCTGGGGGCCTCCCCCCTGTTCTTCCATCCGTAAAGGGGGACCCCTTTACGGATGGAAGAACAGGGGGATCTTCGCAGTGGTGGGGACGGGACGGAGGGGTCTGCGGGTTTGCAGCCACGTAGGCCAGTTGCTCGCACCCCGGCCCCATGTGTCCCAGCTCCATGGACGAGGTGGGCCGCTTATGGCGGGATGCAGGCGTCCTGCGGGGCTCAGGGGACGGCGTGGGCACTCCCCGGGCGAGAGAGGGCGCCTGGGACCCGAGAGAGCCCCGGGGAGAGTCCGAGGCCTGGCCGCAGAGGCCTCCATTGCCTCCCCGGGCTCCTACCATGGGGCCTGACCGTGCTCGCCCGAGGCCCAGGTTCACCGCAGGTGAATGCCTTTTGCGGACGCCAAGGACAGGAGGTCGCCGATTCCCTCACAGAGGTGGGGGTTCGAGCTCTGGGGGACTGAGGTCGCAGCGGTCACACTCCATTTTTGGGTGGTTCCGCAGAGACTGGAGGGTTGAAGCGGCTGGGTCCAAGTCTGCCGCCTTGTGGCAGGGTGGGGGCTTTGCAGGCGAAGCAAGGCTCTTAGCCTCCCAGGCGGGGCACAGGCCAGACTCCCCAAGGGAGAACCGGTCCTTGGTCGAGGGTCCCGCCCGCCCGCCCCGAACCGCTCCACCTGGCGCGGAACCGTGGCCGGCCCCTCTTCCAGGCACCAGGTCCCTAGTTCTTTCCTGGCACTCTGCCTCTGCGGGGGTGGGAGAGCTGCTGGGAAGTGTGGTCCAAGGGAAAACGCGCGGTACTCTGGGTGGCAGGGAGGGCTTCCGTTAACTCTGACACCAGCCCAGGGACCCTGTGGACCTGGCCTGATATCTCAAGGGGGGGGCACGTTGCCCGGAGGGATGCTCTTGGGGTGGGGCCTGCTTGCGCCTGCGCGGCCCCGCCTCTTGGCCCGAAACCACCCAGCCGCGGCTCGGACAAAAGCCATCTCCTGGGGGCCTACCCCCTGTTCTTCCATCCGTAAAGGGGGACCCCTTTACGGATGGAAGAACAGGGGGATCTTCGCAGTGGTGGGGACGGGACGGAGGGGTCTGCGGGTTTGCAGCCACGTAGGCCAGTTGCTCGCACCCCGGCCCCATGTGTCCCAGCTCCATGGACGAGGTGGGCCGCTTATGGCGGGATGCAGGCGTCCTGCGGGGCTCAGGGGACGGCGTGGGCACTCCCTGGGCGAGAGAGGGCGCCTGGGACCCGAGAGAGCCCCGGGGAGAGTCCGAGGCCTGGCCGCAGAGGCCTCCATTGCCTCCCCGGGCTCCTACCATGGGGCCTGACCGTGCTCGCCCGAGGCCCAGATTCACCGCACGTGAATGCCTTTTGCGGACGCCAAGGACAGGAGGTCGCCGATTCCCTCACAGAGGTGGGGGTTCGAGCTCTGGGGGACTGAGGTCGCAGCGGTCACACTCCATTTTTGGGTGGTTCCGCAGAGACTGGAGGGTTGAAGCGGCTTGGTCCAAGTCTGCCGCCTTGTGGCAGGGTGGGGGCTTTGAGGGCGAAGCAAGGCTCTTAGCCTCCCAGGCGGGGCACAGGCCAGACTCCCCAAGGGAGAACCGGTCCTTGGTCGAGGGTCCCGCCCGCCCGCCCGGAACCGCTCCACCTTGCGCGGAACCGTGGCCGGCCCCTCTTCCAGGCACCAGGTCCCTAGTTCTTCCCTGGCACTCTGCCTATGGCGGGGTGGGAGACGAGCTGGCAAGTGTGGTCCACGGGAAAACGCGCGGTCCTCTGGGTGGCAGGGAGGGCCTCCGTTAACTCTGACACCAGCCCAGGTACCCTGTGGACCTGGCCTGATATCTCAAGGGGGGGGCACGTTGCCCGGAGGGATGCTCTTGGGGTGGGGCCTGCTTGCGCCTGCGCGGCCCCGCCTCTTGGCCCGAAACCACCCAGCCGCGGCACCGACAAAAGCCATCTCCTGGGGGACTCCCCCCTGTTCTTCCATCCGTAAAGGGGGACCCCTTTACGGATGGAAGAACAGGGGGATCTTCGCAGTGGTGGGGACGGGACGGAGGGGTCTGCGGGTTTGCAGCCACGTAGGCCAGTTGCTCGCACCCCGGCCCCATGTGTCCCAGCTCCATGGACGAGGTGGGCCGCTTATGGCGGGATGCAGGCGTCCTGCGGGGCTCAGGGGACGGCGTGGGCACTCCCCGGGCGAGAGAGGGCGCCTGGGACCCGAGAGAGCCCCGGGGAGAGTCCGAGGCCTGGCCGCAGAGGCCTCCATTGCCTCCCCGGGCTCCTACCTTGGGGCCTGACCGTGCTCGCCCGAGGCCCAGGTTCACCGCAGGTGAATGCCTTTTGCGGACGCCAAGGACAGGAGGTCGCCGATTCCCTCACAGAGGTGGGGGTTCGAGCTCTGTGGGACCCATGTCCCAGCGCACACAGTCCCTTCTCGCAAAGTTCAGACCAGACTTTAGAGAGCAGAAGCGTTTCGGTCCAAGTTTTCCGCCTCGGGGCAGGGTGGGGCCGTTTGAGCCAAGAGAGACTCTTAGCCCCCCAGGCAGGTCTCAGGCCCGTGACCCCCAGGGAGACCCGGTCCCTGGGCGTGGGTCCCGCCCGCCCGGGACCGCCCCACGTGGCCCGGAACCGTGGCCGGCCCCTCTTCTCGGCCCCAGGTCCCTAGCTCTTCCCTGGCACTCTGCCTCTGGCGGGGTGGGAGACGGGCTGGCAAGTGTGGTCCACGGGAAAACGCGCGGTCCTCTGGGTGGCAGGGAGGGCCTCCGTTAACTCTGACACCAGCCCAGGGACCCTGTGGACCTGGCCTGATATCTCAAGGGGGGGGCACGTTGCCCGGATGGATGCTCTTGGGGTGGGGCCTGCTTGCGCCTGCGCGGCCCCGCCTCTTGGCCCGAAACCACCCAGCCGCGGCTCGGACAAAAGCCATCTCCTTGGGGACTCCCCCCTGTTCTTCCATCCGTAAAGGGGGACCCCTTTACGGATGGAAGAACAGGGGGATCTTCGCAGTGGTGGGGACGGGACGGAGGGGTCTGCGGGTTTGCTGCCACGTAGGCCAGTTGCTCGCACCCCGGCCCCATGTGTCCCAGCTCCATGGACGAGGTGGGCCGCTTATGGCGGGATGCAGGCGTCCTGCGGGGGTCAGGGGACGGCGTGGGCACTCCCCGGGCGAGAGAGGGCGCCTGGGACCCGAGAGAGCACCCGGGAAAATGCCCAGCCCTGGCCCCCGTGGCTCCAGTGGCCTCCCCAGGCTCCTGCCGTGGGGCCTGGTCCCGCTCACCGGGGCCCAGGTCCTCCGCAGGTGAATGCCTTTTGCGGACACCAGGGACCACAGGCCGCGGATCCCTTCACGGGCAGGGGGGGTTCGAGCTCTGTGGGACCCAGGTCGCAGCGCACACAGTCCCTTCTCGCAAAGTTCAGCCCAGACTTTAGAGAGTAGAAGCGTGTCGGTCCAAGTTTTCCGCCTCGGGGCAGGGTGGGGCCGTTTGAGCCAAGAGAGACTCTTAGCCCCCCAGGCAGTCCTCAGGCCCGAGACCCCCAGGGAGACCCGGTCCCTGGGCGTGGGTCCCGCCCGCCCGGGACCGCCCCACCTGGCCCGGAACCGTGGCCGGCCCCTCTTCCCGGCCCCATGTCCCTAGTTCTTCCCTGGCACTCTGCCTATGGCGGGGTGGGAGACGGGCTGGCACGTGTGGTCCACGGGAAAACGCGCGGTCCTCTGGGTGGCAGGGAGGGCCTCCGTTAACTCTGACACCAGCCCAGGGACCCTGTGGACCTGGCCTGATATCTCAAGGGGGGGGCACGTTGCCCGGAGGGATGCTCTTGGGGTGGGGCCTGCTTGCGCCTGCGCGGCCCCGCCTCTTGGCCCGAAACCACCCTGCCGCGGCTCGGACAAAAGCCATCTCCTGGGGGACTCCCCCCTGTTCTTCCATCCGTAAAGGGGGACCCCTTTACGGATGGAAGAACAGGGGGATCTTCGCAGTAGTGGGGACGGGACGGAGGGGTCTGCGGGTTTGCAGCCACGTAGGCCAGTTGCTCGCACCCCGGCCCCATGTGTCCCAGCTCCATGGACGAGGTGGGCCGCTTATGGCGGGATGCAGGCGTCCTGCGGGGGTCAGGGGACGGCGTGGGCACTCCCCGGGCGAGAGAGGGCGCCTGGGACCCGAGAGAGCCCCGGGGAGAGTCCGAGGCCTGGCCGCAGAGGCCTCCATTGCCTCCCCGGGCTCCTACCATGGGGCCTGACCGTGCTCGCCCAGGGCCAGGTTCACCGCAGGTGAATGCCTTTTGCGGACGCCAAGGACAGGAGGTCGCCGATTCCCTCACAGAGGTGGGGGTTCGAGCTCTGGGGGACTGAGGTCGCAGCGGTCACACTCCATTTTTGGGTGGTTCCGCAGAGACTGGAGGGTTGAAGCGGCTGGGTCCAAGTCTGCCGCCTTGTGGCAGGGTGGGGGCTTTGCAGGCGAAGCAAGGCTCTTAGCCTCCCAGGCGGGGCACAGGCCAGACTCCCCAAGGGAGAACCGGTCCTTGGTCGAGGGTCCCGCCCGCCCGCCCCGAACCGCTCCACCTGGCGCGGAACCGTGGCCGGCCCCTCATCCAGGCACCAGGTCCCTAGCTCTTCCCTGGCACTCTGCCTCTGGCGGGGTGGGAGACGGGCTGGCAAGTGTGGTCCACGGGAAAACGCGCGGTCCTCTGGGTGGCAGGGAGGGCCTCCGTTAACTCTGACACCAGCCCAGGGACCAAGTGGACCTGGCCTGATATCTCAAGGGGGGGGCACGTTGCCCGGAGGGATGCTCTTGGGGTGGGGCCTGCTTGCGCCTGCGCGGCCCCGCCTCTTGGCCCGAAAACACCCAGCCGCGGCTCGGACAAAAGCCATCTCCTGGGGGCCTCCCCCCTGTTCTTCCATCCGTAAAGGGGGACCCCTTTACGGATGGAAGAACAGGGGGATCTTCGCAGTGGTGGGGACGGGACGGAGGGGTCTGCGGGTTTGCAGCCACGTAGGCCAGTTGCTCGCATCCCGGCCCCATGTGTCCCAGCTCCATGGACGAGGTGGGCGGCTTATGGCGGGATGCAGGCGTCCTGCGGGGGTCAGGGGACGACGTGGGCACTCCCTGGGCGAGAGAGGGCGCCTGGGACCCGAGAGAGCCCCGGGGAGAGTCCGAGGCCTGGCCGCAGAGGCCTCCATTGCCTCCCCGGGCTCCTACCATGGGGCCTGACCGTGCTCGCCCGAGGCCCAGGTTCACCGCAGGTGAATGCCTTTTGCGGACGCCAAGGACAGGAGGTCGCCGATTCCCTCACAGAGGTGGGGGTTCGAGCTCTGGGGGACTGAGGTCGCAGCGGTCACACTCCATTTTTGGGTGGTTCCGCAGAGACTGGAGGGTTGAAGCGGCTGGGTCCAAGTCTGCCGCCTTGTGGCAGGGTGGGGGCTTTGCAGGCGAAGCAAGGCTCTTAGCCTCCCAGGCGGGGCACAGGCCAGACTCCCCAAGGGAGAACCGGTCCTTGGTCGAGGGTCCCGCCCGCCCGCCCGGAACCGCTCCACCTGGCCCGGAACCGTGGCCGGCCCCTCTTCCCGGCCCCATGTCCCTAGCTCTTCCCTGGCACTCTGCCTCTGGCGGCGTGGGAGACGGGCTGGCAAGTGTGGTCCACGGGAAAACGCGAGGTCCTCTGGGTGGCAGGGAGGGCTTCCGTTAACTCTGACCCCAGCCCAGGGACCCTGTGACCTGGCCTGATATCTCAAGGGGGGGGCACGTTGCCCAGAGGGATGCTCTTGGGGTGGGGCCTGCTTGCGCCTGCGCGGCCCCGCCTCTTGGCCCGAAACCACCCAGTCGCGGCTCGGACAAAAGCCATCTCCTGGGGGACTCCCCCCTGTTCTTCCATCCGTAAAGGGGGACCCCTTTACGGATGGAAGAACAGGGGGATCTTCGCAGTGGTGGGGACGGGACGGAGGGGTCTGCGGGTTTGCAGCCACGTAGGCCAGTTGCTCGCACCCCGGCACCATGTGTCCCAGCTCCATGGACGAGGTGGGCCGCTTATGGCGGGATGCAGGCGTCCTGCGGGGCTCAGGGGACGGCGTGGGCACTCCCCGGGCGAGAGAGGGCTCCTGGGACCCGAGAGAGCCCCGGGGAGAGTCCGAGGCCTGGCCGCAGAGGCCTCCATTGCCTCCTCGGGCTCCTACCATGGGGCCTGACCTTGCTCGCCCGAGGCCCAGATTCACCGCAGGTGAATGCCTTTTGCGGACGCCAAGGACAGGAGGTCGCCGATTCCCTCACAGAGGTGGGGGTTCGAGCTCTGGGGGACTGAGGTCGCAGCGGTCACACTCCATTTTTGGGTGGTTCCGCAGAGACTGGAGGGTTGAAGCGGCTGGGTCCAAGTCTGCCGCCTTGTGGCAGGGTGGGGGCTTTGCAGGCGAAGCAAGGCTCTTAGCCTCCCAGGCGGGGCACAGGCCAGACTCCCCAAGGGAGAACCAGTCCTTGGTCGAGGGTCCCGCCCGCCCGCCCGGAACCGCTCCACCTGGCCCGGAACCGTGGCCGGCCCCTCTTCCCGGCCCCATGTCCCTAGCTCTTCCCTGGCACTCTGCCTCTGGCGGCGTGGGAGACGGGCTGGCAAGTGTGGTCCACGGGAAAACGCGAGGTCCTCTGGGTGGCAGGGAGGGCTTCCGTTAACTCTGACCCCAGCCCAGGGACCCTGTGGACCTGGCCTGATATCTCAAGGGGGGGGCACGTTGCCCGGAGGGATGCTCTTGGGGTGGGGCCTGCTTGCGCCTGCGCGGCCCCGCCTCTTGGCCCGAAACCACCCAGTCGCGGCTCGGACAAAAGCCATCTCCTGGGGGACTCCCCCCTGTTCTTCCATCCGTAAAGGGGGACCCCTTTACGGATGGAAGAACAGGGGGATCTTCGCAGTGGTGGGGACGGGACGGAGGGGTCTGCGGGTTTGCAGCCACGTAGGCCAGTTGCTCGCACCCCGGCCCCATGTGTCCCAGCTCCATGGACGAGGTGGGCCGCTTATGGCGGGATGCAGGCGTCCTGCGGGGCTCAGGGGACGGCGTGGGCACTCCCCGGGCGAGAGAGGGCGCCTGGGACCCGAGAGAGCACCCGGGAAAATGCCCAGCCCTGGCCCCCGTGGCTCCAGTGGCCTCCCCAGGCTCCTGCCGTGGGGCCTGGTCCCGCTCACCGGGGCCCAGGTTCTCCGCAGGTGAATGCCTTTTGCGGACACCAGGGACCACAGGCCGCGGATCCCTTCACGGGCAGGGGGGGTTCGAGCTCTGTGGGACCCAGGTCGCAGCGCACACAGTCCCTTCTCGCAAAGTTCAGCCCAGACTTTAGAGAGTAGAAGCGTGTCGGTCCAAGTTTTCCGCCTCGGGGCAGGGTGGGGCCGTTTGAGCCAAGAGAGACTCTTAGCCCCCCAGGCAGGTCTCAGGCCTGAGACCCCCAGGGAGACCCGGTCCCTGGGCGTGGGTCCCGCCCGCCCGGGACCGCCCCACCTGGCCGGGAACCGTGGCCGGCCCCTCTTCCCGGCCCCATGTCCCTAGCTCTTCCCTGGCACTCTGCCTCTGGCGGGGTGGGAGACGGGCTGGCAAGTGTGGTCCACGGGAAAACGCGCCGTCCTCTGGGTGGCAGGGAGGGCCTCCGTTAACTCTGACACCAGCCCAGGGACCCTGTAGACCTGGCCTGATATCTCAAGGGGGGGGCACGTTGCCCGGAGGGATGCTCTTGGGGTGGGGCCTGCTTGCGCCTGCGCGGCCCCGCCTCTTGGCCCGAAACCACCCAGCCGCGGCTCGGACAAAAGCCATCTCCTGGGGGCCTCCCCCCTGTTCTTCCATCCGTAAAGGGGGACCCCTTTACGGATGGAAGAACAGGGGGATCTTCGCAGTGGTGGGGACGGGACGGAGGGGTCTGCGGGTTTGCAGCCACGTAGGCCAGTTGCTCGCACCCCGGCCCCATGTGTCCCAGCTCCATGGACGAGGTGGGCCGCTTATGGCGGGATGCAGGCGTCCTGCGGGGCTCAGGGGACGGCGTGGGCACTCCCCGGGCGAGAGAGGGCGCCTGGGACCCGAGAGAGCCCCGGGGAGAGTCCGAGGCCTGGCCGCAGAGGCCTCCATTGCCTCCCCGGGCTCCTACCATGGGGCCTGACCGTGCTCGCCCGAGGCCCAGGTTCACCGCAGGTGAATGCCTTTTGCGGACGCCAAGGACAGGAGGTCGCCGATTCCCTCACAGAGGTGGGGGTTCGAGCTCTGGGGGACTGAGGTCGCAGCGGTCACACTCCATTTTTGGGTGGTTCCGCAGAGACTGGAGGGTTGAAGCGGCTGGGTCCAAGTCTGCCGCCTTGTGGCAGGGTGGGGGCTTTGCAGGCGAAGCAAGGCTCTTAGCCTCCCAGGCGGGGCACAGGCCAGACTCCCCAAGGGAGAACCGGTCCTTGGTCGAGGGTCCCGCCCGCCCGCCCCGAACCGCTCCACCTGGCGCGGAACCGTGGCCGGCCCCTCTTCCAGGCACCAGGTCCCTAGTTCTTTCCTGGCACTCTGCCTCTGCGGGGGTGGGAGAGCTGCTGGGAAGTGTGGTCCAAGGGAAAACGCGCGGTACTCTGGGTGGCAGGGAGGGCTTCCGTTAACTCTGACACCAGCCCAGGGACCCTGTGGACCTGGCCTGATATCTCAAGGGGGGGGCACGTTGCCCGGAGGGATGCTCTTGGGGTGGGGCCTGCTTGCGCCTGCGCGGCCCCGCCTCTTGGCCCGAAACCACCCAGCCGCGGCTCGGACAAAAGCCATCTCCTGGGGGCCTACCCCCTGTTCTTCCATCCGTAAAGGGGGACCCCTTTACGGATGGAAGAACAGGGGGATCTTCGCAGTGGTGGGGACGGGACGGAGGGGTCTGCGGGTTTGCAGCCACGTAGGCCAGTTGCTCGCACCCCGGCCCCATGTGTCCCAGCTCCATGGACGAGGTGGGCCGCTTATGGCGGGATGCAGGCGTCCTGCGGGGCTCAGGGGACGGCGTGGGCACTCCCTGGGCGAGAGAGGGCGCCTGGGACCCGAGAGAGCCCCGGGGAGAGTCCGAGGCCTGGCCGCAGAGGCCTCCATTGCCTCCCCGGGCTCCTACCATGGGGCCTGACCGTGCTCGCCCGAGGCCCAGATTCACCGCACGTGAATGCCTTTTGCGGACGCCAAGGACAGGAGGTCGCCGATTCCCTCACAGAGGTGGGGGTTCGATCTCTGGGGGACTGAGGTCGCAGCGGTCACACTCCATTTTTGGGTGGTTCCGCAGAGACTGGAGGGTTGAAGCGGCTTGGTCCAAGTCTGCCGCCTTGTGGCAGGGTGGGGGCATTGAGGGCGAAGCAAGGCTCTTAGCCTCCCAGGCGGGGCACAGGCCAGACTCCCCAAGGGAGAACCGGTCCTTGGTCGAGGGTCCCCGCCCGCCCGCCCGGAACCGCTCCACCTTGCGCGGAACCGTGGCCGGCCCCTCTTCCAGGCACCAGGTCCCTAGTTCTTCCCTGGCACTCTGCCTATGGCGGGGTGGGAGACGGTCTGGCAAGTGTGGTCCACGGGAAAACGCGCGGTCCTCTGGGTGGCAGGGAGGGCCTCCGTTAACTCTGACACCAGCCCAGGGACCCTGTGGACCTGGCCTGATATCTCAAGGGGGGGGCACGTTGCCCGGAGGGATGCTCTTGGGGTGGGGCCTGCTTGCGCCTGCGCGGCCCCGCCTCTTCGCCCGAAACCACCCAGCCGCGGCTCGGACAAAAGCCATCTCCTGGGGGCCTCCCCCCTGTTCTTCCATCCGTAAAGGGGGACCCCTTTACGGATGGAAGAACAGGGGGATCTTCGCAGTGGTGGGGACGGGACGGAGGGGTCTGCGGGTTTGCAGCCACGTAGGCCAGTTGCTCGCACCCCGGCCCCATGTGTCCCAGCTCCATGGACGAGGTGGGCCGCTTATGGCGGGATGCAGGCGTCCTGCGGGGCTCAGGGGACGGCGTGGGCACTCCCCGGGCGAGAGAGGGCGCCTGGGACCCGAGAGAGCCCCGGGGAGAGTCCGAGGCCTGGCCGCAGAGGCCTCCATTGCCTCCCCGGGCTCCTACCATGGGGCCTGACCGTGCTCGCCCCGAGGCCCAGATTCACCGCACGTGAATGCCTTTTGCGGACGCCAAGGACAGGAGGTCGCCGATTCCCTCACAGAGGTGGGGGTTCGAGCTCTGGGGGACTGAGGTCACAGCGGTCACACTCCATTTTTGGGTGGTTCCGCAGAGACTGGAGGGTTGAAGCGGCTGGGTCCAAGTCTGCCGCCTTGTGGCAGGGTGGGGGCTTTGCAGGCGAAGCAAGGCTCTTAGCCTCCCAGGCGGGGCACAGGCCAGACTCCCCAAGGGAGAACCGGTCCTTGGTCGAGGGTCCCGCCCGCCGCCCGGAACCGCTCCACCTGGCGCGGAACCGTGGCCGGCCCCCTCTTCCAGGCACCAGGTCCCTAGTTCTTCCCTGGCACTCTGCCTATGGCGGGGTGGGAGACGGGCTGGCAAGTGTGGTCCACAGGAACACGCGCGGTCCTCTGGGTGGCAGGGAGGGCCTCCGTTAACTCTGACACCAGCCCAGGGACCCTGTGGACCTGGCCTGATATCTCAAGGGGGGGGCACGTTGCCCGAAGGGATGCTCTTGGGGTGGGGCCTGCTTGCGCCTGCGCGGCCCCGCCTCTTGGCCCGAAACCACCCAGCCGCGGCTCGGACAAAAGCCATCTCCTGGGGGCCTCCCCCCTGTTCTTCCATCCGTAAAGGGGGACCCCTTTACGGATGGAAGAACAGGGGGATCTTCGCAGTGGTGGGGACGGGACGGAGGGGTCTGAGGGTTTGCAGCCACGTAGGCCAGTTGCTCGCACCCCGGCCCCATGTGTCCCAGCTCCATGGACGAGGTGGGCCGCTTATGGCGGGATGCAGGCGTCCTGCGGGGGTCAGGGGACGGCGTGGGCACTCCCCGGGCGAGAGAGGGCGCCTGGGACCCGAGAGAGCACCCGGGAAAATGCCCAGCCCTGGCCCCCGTGGCTCCAGTGGCCTCCCCAGGCTCCTGCCGTGGGTCCTGGTCCCGCTCACCGGGGCCCAGGTTCTCCGCAGGTGAATGCCTTTTGCGGACACCAGGGACCACAGGCCGCGGATCCCTTCACGGGCAGGGGGGGTTCGAGCTCTGTGGGACCCAGGTCGCAGCGCACACAGTCCCTTCTCGCAAAGTTCAGCCCAGACTTTAGAGAGTAGAAGCGTGTCGGTCCAAGTTTTCCGCCTCGGGGCAGGGTGGGGCCGTTTGAGCCAAGAGAGACTCTTAGCCCCCCAGGCAGGTCTCAGGCCTGAGACCCCCAGGGAGACCCGGTCCCTGGGCGTGGGTCCCGCCCGCCCGGGACCGCCCCACCTGGCCGGGAACCGTGGCCGGCCCCTCTTCCCGGCCCCATGTCCCTAGCTCTTCCCTGGCACTCTGCCTCTGGCGGGGTGGGAGACGGGCTGGCAAGTGTGGTCCACGGGAAAACGCGCGGTCCTCTGGGTGGCAGGGAGGGCCTCCGTTAACTCTGACACCAGCCCAGGGACCCTGTGGACCTGGCCTGATATCTCAAGGGGGGGGCACGTTGCCCGGAGGGATGCTCTTGGGGTGGGGCCTGCTTGCGCCTGCGCGGCCCCGCCTCTTGGCCCGAAACAACCCAGCCGCGGCTCGGACAAAAGCCATCTCCTGGGGGCCTCCCCCCTGTTCTTCCATCCGTAAAGGGGGACCCCTTTACGGATGGAAGAACAGGGGGATCTTCGCAGTGGTGGGGACGGGACGGAGGGGTCTGCGGGTTTGCAGCCACGTAGGCCAGTTGCTCGCACCCCGGCCCCATGTGTCCCAGCTCCATGGACGAGGTGGGCCGCTTATGGCGGGATGCAGGCGTCCTGCGGGGCTCAGGGGACGGCGTGGGCACTCCCCGGGCGAGAGAGGGCGCCTGGGACCCGAGAGAGCCCCGGGGAGAGTCCGAGGCCTGGCCGCAGAGGCCTCCATTGCCTCCCCGGGCTCCTACCATGGGGCCTGACCGTGCTCGCCCGAGGCCCAGGTTCACCGCAGGTGAATGCCTTTTGGGGACGCCAAGGACAGGAGGTCGCCGATTCCCTCACAGAGGTGGGGGTTCGAGCTCTGGGGGACTGAGGTCGCAGCGGTCACACTCCATTTTTGGGTGGTTCCGCAGAGACTGGAGGGTTGAAGCGGCTGGGTCCAAGTCTGCCGCCTTGTGGCAGGGTGGGGGCTTTGCAGGCGAAGCAAGGCTCTTAGCCTCCCAGGCGGGGCACAGGCCAGACTCCCCAAGGGAGAACCGGTCCTTGGTCGAGGGTCCCGCCCGCCCGCCCGGAACCGCTCCACCTGGCCCGGAACCGTGGCCGGCCCCTCTTCCCGGCCCCATGTCCCTAGCTCTTCCCTGGCACTCTGCCTCTGGCGGCGTGGGAGACGGGCTGGCAAGTGTGGTCCACGGGAAAACGCGAGGTCCTCTGGGTGGCAGGGAGGGCTTCCGTTAACTCTGACCCCAGCCCAGGGACCCTGTGACCTGGCCTGATATCTCAAGGGGGGGGCACGTTGCCCAGAGGGATGCTCTTGGGGTGGGGCCTGCTTGCGCCTGCGCGGCCCCGCCTCTTGGCCCGAAACCACCCAGTCGCGGCTCGGACAAAAGCCATCTCCTGGGGGACTCCCCCCTGTTCTTCCATCCGTAAAGGGGGACCCCTTTACGGATGGAAGAACAGGGGGATCTTCGCAGTGGTGGGGACGGGACGGAGGGGTCTGCGGGTTTGCAGCCACGTAGGCCAGTTGCTCGCACCCCGGCCCCATGTGTCCCAGCTCCATGGACGAGGTGGGCCGCTTATGGCGGGATGCAGGCGTCCTGCGGGGCTCAGGGGACGGCGTGGGCACTCCCCGGGCGAGAGAGGGCGCCTGGGACCCGAGAGAGCCCCGGGGAGAGTCCGAGGCCTGGCCGCAGAGGCCTCCATTGCCTCCTCGGGCTCCTACCATGGGGCCTGACCTTGCTCGCCCGAGGCCCAGATTCACCGCAGGTGAATGCCTTTTGCGGACGCCAAGGACAGGAGGTCGCCGATTCCCTCACAGAGGTGGGGGTTCGAGCTCTGGGGGACTGAGGTCGCAGCGGTCACACTCCATTTTTGGGTGGTTCCGCAGAGACTGGAGGGTTGAAGCGGCTGGGTCCAAGTCTGTCGCCTTGTGGCAGGGTGGGGGCTTTGCAGGCGAAGCAAGGCTCTTAGCCTCCCAGGCGGGGCACAGGCCAGACTCCCCAAGGGAGAACCGGTCCTTGGTCGAGGGTCCCGCCCGCCCGCCCGGAACCGCTCCACCTGGCCCGGAACCGTGGCCGGCCCCTCTTCCCGGCCCCATGTCCCTAGCTCTTCCCTGGCACTCTGCCTCTGGCGGCGTGGGAGACGGGCTGGCAAGTGTGGTCCACGGGAAAACGCGAGGTCCTCTGGGTGGCAGGGAGGGCTTCCGTTAACTCTGACCCCAGCCCAGGGACCCTGTGGACCTGGCCTGATATCTCAAGGGGGGGGCACGTTGCCCGGAGGGATGCTCTTGGGGTGGGGCCTGCTTGCGCCTGCGCGGCCCCGCCTCTTGGCCCGAAACCACCCAGTCGCGGCTCGGACAAAAGCCATCTCCTGGGGGACTCCCCCCTGTTCTTCCATCCGTAAAGGGGGACCCCTTTACGGATGGAAGAACAGGGGGATCTTCGCAGTGGTGGGGACGGGACGGAGGGGTCTGCGGGTTTGCAGCCACGTAGGCCAGTTGCTCGCACCCCGGCCCCATGTGTCCCAGCTCCATGGACGAGGTGGGCCGCTTATGGCGGGATGCAGGCGTCCTGCGGGGCTCAGGGGACGGCGTGGGCACTCCCCGGGCGAGAGAGGGCGCCTGGGACCCGAGAGAGCACCCGGGAAAATGCCCAGCCCTGGCCCCCGTGGCTCCAGTGGCCTCCCCAGGCTCCTGCCGTGGGGCCTGGTCCCGCTCACCGGGGCCCAGGTTCTCCGCAGGTGAATGCCTTTTGCGGACACCAGGGACCACAGGCCGCGGATCCCTTCACGGGCAGGGGGGGTTCGAGCTCTGTGGGACCCAGGTCGCAGCGCACACAGTCCCTTCTCGCAAAGTTCAGCCCAGACTTTAGAGAGTAGAAGCGTGTCGGTCCAAGTTTTCCGCCTCGGGGCAGGGTGGGGCCGTTTGAGCCAAGAGAGACTCTTAGCCCCCCAGGCAGGTCTCAGGCCTGAGACCCCCAGGGAGACCCGGTCCCTGGGCGTGGGTCCCGCCCGCCCGGGACCGCCCCACCTGGCCGGGAACCGTGGCCGGCCCCTCTTCCCGGCCCCATGTCCCTAGCTCTTCCCTGGCACTCTGCCTCTAGGGGTGGGAGACGGGCTGGCAAGTGTGGTCCACGGGAAAACGCGCGGTCCTCTGGGTGGCAGGGAGGGCCTCCGTTAACTCTGACACCAGCCCAGGGACCCTGTAGACCTGGCCTGATATCTCAAGGGGGGGGCACGTTGCCCGGAGGGATGCTCTTGGGGTGGGGCCTGCTTGCGCCTGCGCGGCCCCGCCTCTTGGCCCGAAACCACCCAGCCGCGGCTCGGACAAAAGCCATCTCCTGGGGGCCTCCCCCCTGTTCTTCCATCCGTAAAGGGGGACCCCTTTACGGATGGAAGAACAGGGGGATCTTCGCAGTGGTGGGGACGGGACGGAGGGGTCTGCGGGTTTGCAGCCACGTAGGCCAGTTGCTCGCACCCCGGCCCCATGTGTCCCAGCTCCATGGACGAGGTGGGCCGCTTATGGCGGGATGCAGGCGTCCTGCGGGGCTCAGGGGACGGCGTGGGCACTCCCCGGGCGAGAGAGGGCGCCTGGGACCCGAGAGAGCCCCGGGGAGAGTCCGAGGCCTGGCCGCAGAGGCCTCCATTGCCTCCCCGGGCTCCTACCATGGGGCCTGACCGTGCTCGCCCGAGGCCCAGGTTCACCGCAGGTGAATGCCTTTTGCGGACGCCAAGGACAGGAGGTCGCCGATTCCCTCACAGAGGTGGGGGTTCGAGCTCTGGGGGACTGAGGTCGCAGCGGTCACACTCCATTTTTGGGTGGTTCCGCAGAGACTGGAGGGTTGAAGCGGCTGGGTCCAAGTCTGCCGCCTTGTGGCAGGGTGGGGGCTTTGCAGGCGAAGCAAGGCTCTTAGCCTCCCAGGCGGGGCACAGGCCAGACTCCCCAAGGGAGAACCGGTCCTTGGTCGAGGGTCCCGCCCGCCCGCCCCGAACCGCTCCACCTGGCGCGGAACCGTGGCCGGCCCCTCTTCCAGGCACCAGTTCCCTAGTTCTTCCCTGGCACTCTGCCTCTGCGGGGGTGGGAATGCTGCTGGGAAGTGTGGTCCACGGGAAAACGCGCGGTCCTCTGGGTGGCAGGGAGGGCCTCCGTTAACTCTGACACCAGCCCAGGGACCCTGTGGACCTGGCCTGATATCTCAAGGGGGGGGCACGTTGCCCGGAGGGATGCTCTTGGGGTGGGGCCTGCTTGCGCCTGCGCGGCCCCGCCTCTTGGCCCGAAACCAGCCAGCCGCGGCTCGGACAAAAGCCATCTCCTGGGGGCCTCCCCCCTGTTCTTCCATCCGTAAAGGGGGACCCCTTTACGGATGGAAGAACAGGGGGATCTTCGCAGTGGTGGGGACGGGACGGAGGGGTCTGCGGGTTTGCAGCCACGTAGGCCAGTTGCTCGCACCCCGGCCCCATGTGTCCCAGCTCCATGGACGAGGTGGGCCGCTTATGGCGGGATGCAGGCGTCCTGCGGGGGTCAGGGGACGGCGTGGGCACTCCCCGGGCGAGAGAGGGCGCCTGGGACCCGAGAGAGCACCCGGGAAAATGCCCAGCCCTGGCCCCCGTGGCTCCAGTGGCCTCCCCAGGCTCCTGCCGTGGGGCCTGGTCCCGCTCACCGGGCCCAGGTCCTCCGCAGGTGAATGCCTTTTGCGGACACCAGGGACCACAGGCCGCGGATCCCTTCACGGGCAGGGGGGGTTCGAGCTCTTTGGGACCCAGGTCGCAGCGCACACAGTCCCTTCTCGCAAAGTTCAGCCCAGACTTTAGAGAGTAGAAGCGTGTCGGTCCAAGTTTTCCGCCTCGGGGCAGGGTGGGGCCGTTTGAGCCAAGAGAGACTCTTAGCCCCCCAGGCAGTCCTCAGGCCCGAGACCCCCAGGGAGACCCGGTCCCTGGGCGTGGGTCCCGCCCGCCGAGGACCGCCCCACCTGGCCCGGAACCGTGGCCGGCCCCTCTTCCCGGCCCCATGTCCCTAGCTCTTCCCTGGCACTCTGCCTCTGGCGGGGTGGGAGACGGGCTGGCAAGTGTGGTCCACGGGAAAACGCGCGGTCCTCTGGGTGGCAGGGAGGGCCTCCGTTAACTCTGACACCAGCCCAGGGACCCTGTGGACCTGGCGTGATATCTCAAAGGGGGGGCACGTTGCCCGGAGGGATGCTCTTGGGGTGGGGCCTGCTTGCGCCTGCGCGGCCCCGCCTCTTGGCCCGAAACCACCCAGCCGCGGCTCGGACAAAAGCCATCTCCTGGGGGACTCCCCCCTGTTCTTCCATCCGTAAAGGGGGACCCCTTTACGGATGGAAGAACAGGGGGATCTTCGCAGTGGTGGGGACGGGACGGAGGGGTCTGCGGGTTTGCAGCCACGTAGGCCAGTTGCTCGCACCCCGGCCCCATGTGTCCCAGCTCCATGGACGAGGTGGGCCGCTTATGGCGGGATGCAGGCGTCCTGCGGGGCTCAGGGGACGGTGTGGGCACTCCCCGGGCGAGAGAGGGCTCCTGGGACCCGAGAGAGCCCCGGGGAGAGTCCGAGGCCTGGCCGCAGAGGCCTCCATTGCCTCCCCGGGCTCCTACCATGGGGCCTGACCGTGCTCGCCCGAGGCCCAGATTCACCGCAGGTGAATGCCTTTTGCGGACGCCAAGGACAGGACGTCGCCGATTCCCTCACAGAGGTGGGGGTTCGAGCTCTGGGGGACTGAGGTCGCAGCAGTCACACTCCATTTTTGGGTGGTTCCGCAGAGACTGGAGGGTTGAAGCGGCTGGGTCCAAGTCTGCCGCCTTGTGGCAGGGTGGGGGCTTTGCAGGCGAATCAAGGCTCTTAGCCTCCCAGGCGGGGCACAGGCCAGACTCCCCAAGGGAGAACCGGTCCTTGGTCGAGGGTCCCGCCCGCCCGCCCCGAACCGCTCCACCTGGCGCGGAACCGTGGCCGGCCCCTCATCCAGGCACCAGGTCCCTAGCTCTTCCCTGGCACTCTGCCTCTGCGGGGGTGGGAATGCTGCTGGGAAGTGTGGTCCACGGGAAAACGCGCGGTCCTCTGGGTGGCAGGGAGGGCCTCCGTTAACTCTGACACCAGCCCAGGGACCCTGTGGACCTGGCCTGATATCTCAAGGGGGGGGCACGTTGCCCGGAGGGATGCTCTTGGGCTGGGGCCTGCTTAAGCCTGCGCGGCCCCGCCTCTTGGCTCGAAACCACCCAGCCGCGGCACCGACAAAAGCCATCTCCTGGGGGACTCCCCCCTGTTCTTCCATCCGTAAAGGGGGACCCCTTTACGGATGGAAGAACAGGGGGATCTTCGCAGTGGTGGGGACAGGACGGAGGGGTCTGCGGGTTTGCAGCCACGTAGGCCAGTTGCTCGCACCCCGGCCCCATGTGTCCCAGCTCCATGGACGAGGTGGGCCGCTTATGGCGGGATGCAGGCGTCCTGCGGGGGTCAGGGGACGGCGTGGGCACTCCCCGGGCGAGAGAGGGCGCCTTGGACCCGAGAGAGCCCCGGGGAGAGTCCGAGGCCTGGCCGCAGAGGCCTCCATTGCCTCCCCGGGCTCCTACCATGGGGCCTGACCGTGCTCGCCCGAGGCCCAGATTCACCGCACGTGAATGCCTTTTGCGGACGCCAAGGACAGGAGGTCGCCGATTCCCTCACAGAGGTGGGGGTTCGAGCTCTGGGGGACTGAGGTCGCAGCGGTCACACTCCATTTTTGGGTGGTTCCGCAGAGACTGGAGGGTTGAAGCGGCTGGGTCCAAGTCTGCCGCCTTGTGGCAGGGTGGGGGCTTTGCAGGCGAAGCAAGGCTCTTAGCCTCCCAGGCGGGGCACAGGCCAGACTCCCCAAGGGAGAACCGGTCCTTGGTCGAGGGTCCCGCCCGCCCGCCCCGAACCGCTCCACCTGGCGCGGAACCGTGGCCGGCCCCTCTTCCAGGCACCAGTTCCCTAGTTCTTCCCTGGCACTCTGCCTCTGCGGGGGTGGGAATGCTGCTGGGAAGTGTGGTCCACGGGAAAACGCGCGGTCCTCTTGGTGGCAGGGAGGGCCTCCGTTAACTCTGACACCAGCCCAGGGACCCTGTGGACCTGGCCTGATATCTCAAGGGGGGGGCACGTTGCCCGGAGGGATGCTCTTGGGGTGGGGCCTGCTTGCGCCTGCGCGGCCCCGCCTCTTGGCCCGAAACCACCCAGCCGCGGCACCGACAAAAGCCATCTCCTGGGGGACTCCCCCCTGTTCTTCCATCCGTAAAGGGGGACCCCTTTACGGATGGAAGAACAGGGGGATCTTCGCAGTGGTGGGGACGGGACGGAGGGGTCTGCGGGTTTGCAGCCACGTAGGCCAGTTGCTCGCACCCCGGCCCCATGTGTCCCAGCTCCATGGACGAGGTGGGCCGCTTATGGCGGGATGCAGGCGTCCTGCGGGGCTCAGGGGACGGCGTGGGCACTCCCCGGGCGAGAGAGGGCGCCTGGGACCCGAGAGAGCCCCGGGGAGAGTCCGAGGCCTGGCCGCAGAGGCCTCCATTGCCTCCCCGGGCTCCTACCTTGGGGCCTGACCGTGCTCGCCCGAGGCCCAGGTTCACCGCAGGTGAATGCCTTTTGCGGACGCCAAGGACAGGAGGTCGCCGATTCCCTCACAGAGGTGGGGGTTCGAGCTCTGGGGGACTGAGGTCGCAGCGGTCACACTCCATTTTTGGGTGGTTCCGCAGAGACTGGAGGGTTGAAGCGGCTGGGTCCAAGTCTGCCGCCTTGTGGCAGGGTGGGGGCTTTGCAGGCGAAGCAAGGCTCTTAGCCTCCCAGGCGGGGCACAGGCCAGACTCCCCAAGGGAGAACCGGTCCTTGGTCGAGGGTCCCGCCCGCCCGCCCGGAACCGCTCCACCTGGCCCGGAACCGTGGCCGGCCCCTCTTCCCGGCCCCATGTCCCTAGCTCTTCCCTGGCACTCTGCCTCTGGCGGCGTGGGA
Organism: Desmodus rotundus; assembly: GCF_022682495.2. Lineage (NCBI taxonomy): Eukaryota > Metazoa > Chordata > Mammalia > Chiroptera > Phyllostomidae > Desmodus > Desmodus rotundus. Next base: position 569,778 of record NW_026527236.1, on the reverse strand, counting down.
GACGGGCTGGCAAGTGTGGTCCACGGGAAAACGCGAGGTCCTCTGGGTGGCAGGGAGGGCTTCCGTTAACTCTGACCCCAGCCCAGGGACCCTGTGACCTGGCCTGATATCTCAAGGGGGGGGCACGTTGCCCAGAGGGATGCTCTTGGGGTGGGGCCTGCTTGCGCCTGCGCGGCCCCGCCTCTTGGCCCGAAACCACCCAGTCGCGGCTCGGACAAAAGCCATCTCCTGGGGGACTCCCCCCTGTTCTTCCATCCGTAAAGGGGGACCCCTTTACGGATGGAAGAACAGGGGGATCTTCGCAGTGGTGGGGACGGGACGGAGGGGTCTGCGGGTTTGCAGCCACGTAGGCCAGTTGCTCGCACCCCGGCCCCATGTGTCCCAGCTCCATGGACGAGGTGGGCCGCTTATGGCGGGATGCAGGCGTCCTGCGGGGCTCAGGGGACGGCGTGGGCACTCCCCGGGCGAGAGAGGGCTCCTGGGACCCGAGAGAGCCCCGGGGAGAGTCCGAGGCCTGGCCGCAGAGGCCTCCATTGCCTCCTCGGGCTCCTACCATGGGGCCTGACCTTGCTCGCCCGAGGCCCAGATTCACCGCAGGTGAATGCCTTTTGCGGACGCCAAGGACAGGAGGTCGCCGATTCCCTCACAGAGGTGGGGGTTCGAGCTCTGGGGGACTGAGGTCGCAGCGGTCACACTCCATTTTTGGGTGGTTCCGCAGAGACTGGAGGGTTGAAGCGGCTGGGTCCAAGTCTGCCGCCTTGTGGCAGGGTGGGGGCTTTGCAGGCGAAGCAAGGCTCTTAGCCTCCCAGGCGGGGCACAGGCCAGACTCCCCAAGGGAGAACCGGTCCTTGGTCGAGGGTCCCGCCCGCCCGCCCGGAACCGCTCCACCTGGCCCGGAACCGTGGCCGGCCCCTCTTCCCGGCCCCATGTCCCTAGCTCTTCCCTGGCACTCTGCCTCTGGCGGCGTGGGAGACGGGCTGGCAAGTGTGGTCCACGGGAAAACGCGAGGTCCTCTGGGTGGCAGGGAGGGCTTCCGTTAACTCTGACCCCAGCCCAGGGACCCTGTGGACCTGGCCTGATATCTCAAGGGGGGGGCACGTTGCCCGGAGGGATGCTCTTGGGGTGGGGCCTGCTTGCGCCTGCGCGGCCCCGCCTCTTGGCCCGAAACCACCCAGTCGCGGCTCGGACAAAAGCCATCTCCTGGGGGACTCCCCCCTGTTCTTCCATCCGTAAAGGGGGACCCCTTTACGGATGGAAGAACAGGGGGATCTTCGCAGTGGTGGGGACGGGACGGAGGGGTCTGCGGGTTTGCAGCCACGTAGGCCAGTTGCTCGCACCCCGGCCCCATGTGTCCCAGCTCCATGGACGAGGTGGGCCGCTTATGGCGGGATGCAGGCGTCCTGCGGGGCTCAGGGGACGGCGTGGGCACTCCCCGGGCGAGAGAGGGCGCCTGGGACCCGAGAGAGCACTCGGGAAAATGCCCAGCCCTGGCCCCCGTGGCTCCAGTGGCCTCCCCAGGCTCCTGCCGTGGGGCCTGGTCCCGCTCACCGGGGCCCAGGTTCTCCGCAGGTGAATGCCTTTTGCGGACACCAGGGACCACAGGCCGCGGATCCCTTCACGGGCAGGGGGGGTTCGAGCTCTGTGGGACCCAGGTCGCAGCGCACACAGTCCCTTCTCGCAAAGTTCAGCCCAGACTTTAGAGAGTAGAAGCGTGTCGGTCCAAGTTTTCCGCCTCGGGGCAGGGTGGGGCCGTTTGAGCCAAGAGAGACTCTTAGCCCCCCAGGCAGGTCTCAGGCCTGAGACCCCCAGGGAGACCCGGTCCCTGGGCGTGGGTCCCGCCCGCCCGGGACCGCCCCACCTGGCCGGGAACCGTGGCCGGCCCCTCTTCCCGGCCCCATGTCCCTAGCTCTTCCCTGGCACTCTGCCTCTAGGGTTGGGAGACGGGCTGGCAAGTGTGGTCCACGGGAAAACGCGTCGTCCTCTGGGTGGCAGGGAGGGCCTCCGTTAACTCTGACACCAGCCCAGGGACCCTGTAGACCTGGCCTGATATCTCAAGGGGGGGGCACGTTGCCCGGAGGGATGCTCTTGGGGTGGGGCCTGCTTGCGCCTGCGCGGCCCCGCCTCTTGGCCCGAAACCACCCAGCCGCGGCTCGGACAAAAGCCATCTCCTGGGGGCCTCCCCCCTGTTCTTCCATCCGTAAAGGGGGACCCCTTTACGGATGGAAGAACAGGGGGATCTTCGCAGTGGTGGGGACGGGACGGAGGGGTCTGCGGGTTTGCAGCCACGTAGGCCAGTTGCTCGCACCCCGGCCCCATGTGTCCCAGCTCCATGGACGAGGTGGGCCGCTTATGGCGGGATGCAGGCGTCCTGCGGGGCTCAGGGGACGGCGTGGGCACTCCCCGGGCGAGAGAGGGCGCCTGGGACCCGAGAGAGCCCCGGGGAGAGTCCGAGGCCTGGCCGCAGAGGCCTCCATTGCCTCCCCGGGCTCCTACCATGGGGCCTGACCGTGCTCGCCCGAGGCCCAGGTTCACCGCAGGTGAATGCCTTTTGCGGACGCCAAGGACAGGAGGTCGCCGATTCCCTCACAGAGGTGGGGGTTCGAGCTCTGGGGGACTGAGGTCGCAGCGGTCACACTCCATTTTTGGGTGGTTCCGCAGAGACTGGAGGGTTGAAGCGGCTGGGTCCAAGTCTGCCGCCTTGTGGCAGGGTGGGGGCTTTGCAGGCCAAGCAAGGCTCTTAGCCTCCCAGGCGGGGCACAGGCCAGACTCCCCAAGGGAGAACCGGTCCTTGGTCGAGGGTCCCGCCCGCCCGCCCCGAACCGCTCCACCTGGCGCGGAACCGTGGCCGGCCCCTCTTCCAGGCACCAGGTCCCTAGTTCTTTCCTGGCACTCTGCCTCTGCGGGGGTGGGAGAGCTGCTGGGAAGTGTGGTCCAAGGGAAAACGCGCGGTACTCTGGGTGGCAGGGAGGGCTTCCGTTAACTCTGACACCAGCCCAGGGACCCTGTGGACCTGGCCTGATATCTCAAGGGGGGGGCACGTTGCCCGGAGGGATGCTCTTGGGGTGGGGCCTGCTTGCGCCTGCGCGGCCCCGCCTCTTGGCCCGAAACCACCCAGCCGCGGCTCGGACAAAAGCCATCTCCTGGGGGGCCTACCCCCTGTTCTTCCATCCGTAAAGGGGGACCCCTTTACGGATGGAAGAACAGGGGGATCTTCGCAGTGGTGGGGACGGGACGGAGGGGTCTGCGGGTTTGCAGCCACGTAGGCCAGTTGCTCGCACCCCGGCCCCATGTGTCCCAGCTCCATGGACGAGGTGGGCCGCTTATGGCGGGATGCAGGCGTCCTGCGGGGCTCAGGGGACGGCGTGGGCACTCCCTGGGCGAGAGAGGGCGCCTGGGACCCGAGAGAGCCCCGGGGAGAGTCCGAGGCCTGGCCGCAGAGGCCTCCATTGCCTCCCCGGGCTCCTACCATGGGGCCTGACCGTGCTCGACCGAGGCCCAGATTCACCGCACGTGAATGCCTTTTGCGGACGCCAAGGACAGGAGGTCGCCGATTCCCTCACAGAGGTGGGGGTTCGATCTCTGGGGGACTGAGGTCGCAGCGGTCACACTCCATTTTTGGGTGGTTCCGCAGAGACTGGAGGGTTGAAGCGGCTTGGTCCAAGTCTGCCGCCTTGTGGCAGGGTGGGGGCATTGAGGGCGAAGCAAGGCTCTTAGCCTCCCAGGCGGGGCACAGGCCAGACTCCCCAAGGGAGAACCGGTCCTTGGTCGAGGGTCCCGCCCGCCCGCCCGGAACCGCTCCACCTGGCCCGGAACCGTGGCCGGCCCCTCTTCCCGGCCCCATGTCCCTAGCTCTTCCCTGGCACTCTGCCTCTGGCGGCGTGGGAGACGGGCTGGCAAGTGTGGTCCACGGGAAAACGCGAGGTCCTCTGGGTGGCAGGGAGGGCTTCCGTTAACTCTGACCCCAGCCCAGGGACCCTGTGACCTGGCCTGATATCTCAAGGGGGGGGCACGTTGCCCAGAGGGATGCTCTTGGGGTGGGGCCTGCTTGCGCCTGCGCGGCCCCGCCTCTTGGCCCGAAACCACCCAGTCGCGGCTCGGACAAAAGCCATCTCCTGGGGGACTCCCCCCTGTTCTTCCATCCGTAAAGGGGGACCCCTTTACGGATGGAAGAACAGGGGGATCTTCGCAGTGGTGGGGACGGGACGGAGGGGTCTGAGGGTTTGCAGCCACGTAGGCCAGTTGCTCGCACCCCGGCCCCATGTGTCCCAGCTCCATGGACGAGGTGGGCCGCTTATGGCGGGATGCAGGCGTCCTGCGGGGGTCAGGGGACGGCGTGGGCACTCCCCGGGCGAGAGAGGGCGCCTGGGACCCGAGAGAGCACCCGGGAAAATGCCCAGCCCTGGCCCCCGTGGCTCCAGTGGCCTCCCCAGGCTCCTGCCGTGGGGCCTGGTCCCGCTCACCGGGGCCCAGGTTCTCCGCAGGTGAATGCCTTTTGCGGACACCAGGGACCACAGGCCGCGGATCCCTTCACGGGCAGGGGGGGTTCGAGCTCTGTGGGACCCAGGTCGCAGCGCACACAGTCCCTTCTCGCAAAGTTCAGCCCAGACTTTAGAGAGTAGAAGCGTGTCGGTCCAAGTTTTCCGCCTCGGGGCAGGGTGGGGCCGTTTGAGCCAAGAGAGACTCTTAGCCCCCCAGGCAGGTCTCAGGCCTGAGACCCCCAGGGAGACCCGGTCCCTGGGCGTGGGTCCCGCCCGCCCGGGACCGCCCCACCTGGCCGGGAACCGTGGCCGGCCCCTCTTCCCGGCCCCATGTCCCTAGCTCTTCCCTGGCACTCTACCTCTGGCGGGGTGGGAGACGGGCTGGCAAGTGTGGTCCACGGGAAAACGCGCGGTCCTCTGGGTGGCAGGGAGGGCCTCCGTTAACTCTGACACCAGCCCAGGGACCCTGTGGACCTGGCCTGATATCTCAAGGGGGGGGCACGTTGCCCGGAGGGATGCTCTTGGGGTGGGGCCTGCTTGCGCCTGCGCGGCCCCGCCTCTTGGCGGGAAACAACCCAGCCGCGGCTCGGACAAAAGCCATCTCCTGGGGGCCTCCCCCCTGTTCTTCCATCCGTAAAGGGGGACCCCTTTACGGATGGAAGAACAGGGGGATCTTCGCAGTGGTGGGGACGGGACGGAGGGGTCTGCGGGTTTGCAGCCACGTAGGCCAGTTGCTCGCACCCCGGCCCCATGTGTCCCAGCTCCATGGACGAGGTGGGCCGCTTATGGCGGGATGCAGGCGTCCTGCGGGGCTCAGGGGACGGCGTGGGCACTCCCCGGGCGAGAGAGGGCGCCTGGGACCCGAGAGAGCCCCGGGGAGAGTCCGAGGCCTGGCCGCAGAGGCCTCCATTGCCTCCCCGGGCTCCTACCATGGGGCCTGACCGTGCTCGCCCGAGGCCCAGGTTCACCGCAGGTGAATGCCTTTTGCGGACGCCAAGGACAGGAGGTCGCCGATTCCCTCACAGAGGTGGGGGTTCGAGCTCTGGGGGACTGAGGTCGCAGCGGTCACACTCCATTTTTGGGTGGTTCCGCAGAGACTGGAGGGTTGAAGCGGCTGGGTCCAAGTCTGCCGCCTTGTGGCAGGGTGGGGGCTTTGCAGGCGAAGCAAGGCTCTTAGCCTCCCAGGCGGGGCACAGGCCAGACTCCCCAAGGGAGAACCGGTCCTTGGTCGAGGGTCCCGCCCGCCCGCCCGGAACCGCTCCACCTGGCCCGGAACCGTGGCCGGCCCCTCTTCCCGGCCCCATGTCCCTAGCTCTTCCCTGGCACTCTGCCTCTGGCGGCGTGGGAGACGGGCTGGCAAGTGTGGTCCACGGGAAAACGCGAGGTCCTCTGGGTGGCAGGGAGGGCTTCCGTTAACTCTGACCCCAGCCCAGGGACCCTGTGACCTGGCCTGATATCTCAAGGGGGGGGCACGTTGCCCAGAGGGATGCTCTTGGGGTGGGGCCTGCTTGCGCCTGCGCGGCCCCGCCTCTTGGCCCGAAACCACCCAGTCGCGGCTCGGACAAAAGCCATCTCCTGGGGGACTCCCCCCTGTTCTTCCATCCGTAAAGGGGGACCCCTTTACGGATGGAAGAACAGGGGGATCTTCGCAGTGGTGGGGACGGGACGGAGGGGTCTGCGGGTTTGCAGCCACGTAGGCCAGTTGCTCGCACCCCGGCCCCATGTGTCCCAGCTCCATGGACGAGGTGGGCCGCTTATGGCGGGATGCAGGCGTCCTGCGGGGCTCAGGGGACGGCGTGGGCACTCCCCGGGCGAGAGAGGGCGCCTGGGACCCGAGAGAGCCCCGGGGAGAGTCCGAGGCCTGGCCGCAGAGGCCTCCATTGCCTCCTCGGGCTCCTACCATGGGGCCTGACCTTGCTCGCCCGAGGCCCAGATTCACCGCAGGTGAATGCCTTTTGCGGACGCCAAGGACAGGAGGTCGCCGATTCCCTCACAGAGGTGGGGGTTCGAGCTCTGGGGGACTGAGGTCGCAGCGGTCACACTCCATTTTTGGGTGGTTCCGCAGAGACTGGAGGGTTGAAGCGGCTGGGTCCAAGTCTGCCGCCTTGTGGCAGGGTGGGGGCTTTGCAGGCGAAGCAAGGCTCTTAGCCTCCCAGGCGGGGCACAGGCCAGACTCCCCAAGGGAGAACCGGTCCTTGGTCGAGGGTCCCGCCCGCCCGCCCGGAACCGCTCCACCTGGCCCGGAACCGTGGCCGGCCCCTCTTCCCGGCCCCATGTCCCTAGCTCTTCCCTGGCACTCTGCCTCTGGCGGCGTGGGAGACGGGCTGGCAAGTGTGGTCCACGGGAAAACGCGAGGTCCTCTGGGTGGCAGGGAGGGCTTCCGTTAACTCTGACCCCAGCCCAGGGACCCTGTGGACCTGGCCTGATATCTCAAGGGGGGGGCACGTTGCCCGGAGGGATGCTCTTGGGGTGGGGCCTGCTTGCGCCTGCGCGGCCCCGCCTCTTGGCCCGAAACCACCCAGTCGCGGCTCGGACAAAAGCCATCTCCTGGGGGACTCCCCCCTGTTCTTCCATCCGTAAAGGGGGACCCCTTTACGGATGGAAGAACAGGGGGATCTTCGCAGTGGTGGGGACGGGACGGAGGGGTCTGCGGGTTTGCAGCCACGTAGGCCAGTTGCTCGCACCCCGGCCCCATGTGTCCCAGCTCCATGGACGAGGTGGGCCGCTTATGGCGGGATGCAGGCGTCCTGCGGGGCTCAGGGGACGGCGTGGGCACTCCCCGGGCGAGAGAGGGCGCCTGGGACCCGAGAGAGCACCCGGGAAAATGCCCAGCCCTGGCCCCCGTGGCTCCAGTGGCCTCCCCAGGCTCCTGCCGTGGGGCCTGGTCCCGCTCACCGGGGCCCAGGTTCTCCGCAGGTGAATGCCTTTTGCGGACACCAGGGACCACAGGCCGCGGATCCCTTCACGGGCAGGGGGGGTTCGAGCTCTGTGGGACCCAGGTCGCAGCGCACACAGTCCCTTCTCGCAAAGTTCAGCCCAGACTTTAGAGAGTAGAAGCGTGTCGGTCCAAGTTTTCCGCCTCGGGGCAGGGTGGGGCCGTTTGAGCCAAGAGAGACTCTTAGCCCCCCAGGCAGGTCTCAGGCCTGAGACCCCCAGGGAGACCCGGTCCCTGGGCGTGGGTCCCGCCCGCCCGGGACCGCCCCACCTGGCCGGGAACCGTGGCCGGCCCCTCTTCCCGGCCCCATGTCCCTAGCTCTTCCCTGGCACTCTGCCTCTAGGGGTGGGAGACGGGCTGGCAAGTGTGGTCCACGGGAAAACGCGCGGTCCTCTGGGTGGCAGGGAGGGCCTCCGTTAACTCTGACACCAGCCCAGGGACCCTGTAGACCTGGCCTGATATCTCAAGGGGGGGGCACGTTGCCCGGAGGGATGCTCTTGGGGTGGGGCCTGCTTGCGCCTGCGCGGCCCCGCCTCTTGGCCCGAAACCACCCAGCCGCGGCTCGGACAAAAGCCATCTCCTGGGGGCCTCCCCCCTGTTCTTCCATCCGTAAAGGGGGACCCCTTTACGGATGGAAGAACAGGGGGATCTTCGCAGTGGTGGGGACGGGACGGAGGGGTCTGCGGGTTTGCAGCCACGTAGGCCAGTTGCTCGCACCCCGGCCCCATGTGTCCCAGCTCCATGGACGAGGTGGGCCGCTTATGGCGGGATGCAGGCGTCCTGCGGGGCTCAGGGGACGGCGTGGGCACTCCCCGGGCGAGAGAGGGCGCCTGGGACCCGAGAGAGCCCCGGGGAGAGTCCGAGGCCTGGCCGCAGAGGCCTCCATTGCCTCCCCGGGCTCCTACCATGGGGCCTGACCGTGCTCGCCCGAGGCCCAGGTTCACCGCAGGTGAATGCCTTTTGCGGACGCCAAGGACAGGAGGTCGCCGATTCCCTCACAGAGGTGGGGGTTCGAGCTCTGGGGGACTGAGGTCGCAGCGGTCACACTCCATTTTTGGGTGGTTCCGCAGAGACTGGAGGGTTGAAGCGGCTGGGTCCAAGTCTGCCGCCTTGTGGCAGGGTGGGGGCTTTGCAGGCGAAGCAAGGCTCTTAGCCTCCCAGGCGGGGCACAGGCCAGACTCCCCAAGGGAGAACCGGTCCTTGGTCGAGGGTCCCGCCCGCCCGCCCCGAACCGCTCCACCTGGCGCGGAACCGTGGCCGGCCCCTCTTCCAGGCACCAGGTCCCTAGTTCTTTCCTGGCACTCTGCCTCTGCGGGGGTGGGAGAGCTGCTGGGAAGTGTGGTCCAAGGGAAAACGCGCGGTACTCTGGGTGGCAGGGAGGGCTTCCGTTAACTCTGACACCAGCCCAGGGACCCTGTGGACCTGGCCTGATATCTCAAGGGGGGGGCACGTTGCCCGGAGGGATGCTCTTGGGGTGGGGCCTGCTTGCGCCTGCGCGGCCCCGCCTCTTGGCCCGAAACCACCCAGCCGCGGCTCGGACAAAAGCCATCTCCTGGGGGCCTCCCCCCTGTTCTTCCATCCGTAAAGGGGGACCCCTTTACGGATGGAAGAACAGGGGGATCTTCGCAGTGGTGGGGACGGGACGGAGGGGTCTGCGGGTTTGCAGCCACGTAGGCCAGTTGCTCGCACCCCGGCCCCATGTGTCCCAGCTCCATGGACGAGGTGGGCCGCTTATGGCGGGATGCAGGCGTCCTGCGGGGCTCAGGGGACGGCGTGGGCACTCCCTGGGCGAGAGAGGGCGCCTGGGACCCGAGAGAGCCCCGGGGAGAGTCCGAGGCCTGGCCGCAGAGGCCTCCATTGCCTCCCCGGGCTCCTACCATGGGGCCTGACCGTGCTCGCCCGAGGCCCAGATTCACCGCACGTGAATGCCTTTTGCGGACGCCAAGGACAGGAGGTCGCCGATTCCCTCACAGAGGTGGGGGTTCGAGCTCTGGGGGACTGAGGTCGCAGCGGTCACACTCCATTTTTGGGTGGTTCCGCAGAGACTGGAGGGTTGAAGCGGCTTGGTCCAAGTCTGCCGCCTTGTGGCAGGGTGGGGGCTTTGAGGGCGAAGCAAGGCTCTTAGCCTCCCAGGCGGGGCACAGGCCAGACTCCCCAAGGGAGAACCGGTCCTTGGTCGAGGGTCCCGCCCGCCCGCCCGGAACCGCTCCACCTTGCGCGGAACCGTGGCCGGCCCCTCTTCCAGGCACCAGGTCCCTAGTTCTTCCCTGGCACTCTGCCTATGGCGGGGTGGGAGACGAGCTGGCAAGTGTGGTCCACGGGAAAACGCGCGGTCCTCTGGGTGGCAGGGAGGGCCTCCGTTAACTCTGACACCAGCCCAGGGACCCTGTGGACCTGGCCTGATATCTCAAGGGGGGGGCACGTTGCCCGGAGGGATGCTCTTGGTGTGGGGCCTGCTTGCGCCTGCGCGGCCCCGCCTCTTGGCCCGAAACCACCCAGCCGCGGCACCGACAAAAGCCATCTCCTGGGGGACTCCCCCCTGTTCTTCCATCCGTAAAGGGGGACCCCTTTACGGATGGAAGAACAGGGGGATCTTCGCAGTGGTGGGGACGGGACGGAGGGGTCTGCGGGTTTGCAGCCACGTAGGCCAGTTGCTCGCACCCCGGCCCCATGTGTCCCAGCTCCATGGACGAGGTGGGCCGCTTATGGCGGGATGCAGGCGTCCTGCGGGGCTCAGGGGACGGCGTGGGCACTCCCCGGGCGAGAGAGGGCGCCTGGGACCCGAGAGAGCCCCGGGGAGAGTCCGAGGCCTGGCCGCAGAGGCCTCCATTGCCTCCCCGGGCTCCTACCTTGGGGCCTGACCGTGCTCGCCCGAGGCCCAGGTTCACCGCAGGTGAATGCCTTTTGCGGACGCCAAGGACAGGAGGTCGCCGATTCCCTCACAGAGGTGGGGGTTCGAGCTCTGTGGGACCCATGTCCCAGCGCACACAGTCCCTTCTCGCAAAGTTCAGACCAGACTTTAGAGAGCAGAAGCGTTTCGGTCCAAGTTTTCCGCCTCGGGGCAGGGTGGGGCCGTTTGAGCCAAGAGAGACTCTTAGCCCCCCAGGCAGGTCTCAGGCCCGTGACCCCCAGGGAGACCCGGTCCCTGGGCGTGGGTCCCGCCCGCCCGGGACCGCCCCACGTGGCCCGGAACCGTGGCCGGCCCCTCTTCTCGGCCCCAGGTCCCTAGCTCTTCCCTGGCACTCTGCCTCTGGCGGGGTGGGAGACGGGCTGGCAAGTGTGGTCCACGGGAAAACGCGCGGTCCTCTGGGTGGCAGGGAGGGCCTCCGTTAACTCTGACACCAGCCCAGGGACCCTGTGGACCTGGCCTGATATCTCAAGGGGGGGGCACGTTGCCCGGATGGATGCTCTTGGGGTGGGGCCTGCTTGCGCCTGCGCGGCCCCGCCTCTTGGCCCGAAACCACCCAGTCGCGGCTCGGACAAAAGCCATCTCCTGGGGGACTCCCCCCTGTTCTTCCATCCGTAAAGGGGGACCCCTTTACGGATGGAAGAACAGGGGGATCTTCGCAGTGGTGGGGACGGGACGGAGGGGTCTGCGGGTTTGCAGCCACGTAGGCCAGTTGCTCGCACCCCGGCCCCATGTGTCCCAGCTCCATGGACGAGGTGGGCCGCTTATGGCGGGATGCAGGCGTCCTGCGGGGCTCAGGGGACGGCGTGGGCACTCCCCGGGCGAGAGAGGGCGCCTGGGACCCGAGAGAGCACCCGGGAAAATGCCCAGCCCTGGCCCCCGTGGCTCCAGTGGCCTCCCCAGGCTCCTGCCGTGGGGCCTGGTCCCGCTCACCGGGGCCCAGGTTCTCCGCAGGTGAATGCCTTTTGCGTACACCAGGGACCACAGGCCGCGGATCCCTTCACGGGCAGGGGGGGTTCGAGCTCTGTGGGACCCAGGTCGCAGCGCACACAGTCCCTTCTCGCAAAGTTCAGCCCAGACTTTAGAGAGTAGAAGCGTGTCGGTCCAAGTTTTCCGCCTCGGGGCAGGGTGGGGCCGTTTGAGCCAAGAGAGACTCTTAGCCCCCCAGGCAGGTCTCAGGCCTGAGACCCCCAGGGAGACCCGGTCCCTGGGCGTGGGTCCCGCCCGCCCGGGACCGCCCCACCTGGCCGGGAACCGTGGCCGGCCCCTCTTCCCGGCCCCATGTCCCTAGCTCTTCCCTGGCACTCTGCCTCTAGGGTTGGGAGACGGGCTGGCAAGTGTGGTCCACGGGAAAACGCGCGGTCCTCTGGGTGGCAGGGAGGGCCTCCGTTAACTCTGACACCAGCCCAGGGACCCTGTAGACCTGGCCTGATATCTCAAGGGGGGGGCACGTTGCCCGGAGGGATGCTCTTGGGGTGGGGCCTGCTTGCGCCTGCGCGGCCCCGCCTCTTGGCCCGAAACCACCCAGCCGCGGCTCGGACAAAAGCCATCTCCTGGGGGCCTCCCCCCTGTTCTTCCATCCGTAAAGGGGGACCCCTTTACGGATGGAAGAACAGGGGGATCTTCGCAGTGGTGGGGACGGGACGGAGGGGTCTGCGGGTTTGCAGCCACGTAGGCCAGTTGCTCGCACCCCGGCCCCATGTGTCCCAGCTCCATGGACGAGGTGGGCCGCTTATGGCGGGATGCAGGCGTCCTGCGGGGCTCAGGGGACGGCGTGGGCACTCCCCGGGCGAGAGAGGGCGCCTGGGACCCGAGAGAGCCCCGGGGAGAGTCCGAGGCCTGGCCGCAGAGGCCTCCATTGCCTCCCCGGGCTCCTACCATGGGGCCTGACCGTGCTCGCCCGAGGCCCAGGTTCACCGCAGGTGAATGCCTTTTGCGGACGCCAAGGACAGGAGGTCGCCGATTCCCTCACAGAGGTGGGGGTTCGAGCTCTGGGGGACTGAGGTCGCAGCGGTCACACTCCATTTTTGGGTGGTTCCGCAGAGACTGGAGGGTTGAAGCGGCTGGGTCCAAGTCTGCCGCCTTGTGGCAGGGTGGGGGCTTTGCAGGCGAAGCAAGGCTCTTAGCCTCCCAGGCGGGGCACAGGCCAGACTCCCCAAGGGAGAACCGGTCCTTGGTCGAGGGTCCCGCCCGCCCGCCCCGAACCGCTCCACCTGGCGCGGAACCGTGGCCGGCCCCTCTTCCAGGCACCAGGTCCCTAGTTCTTTCCTGGCACTCTGCCTCTGCGGGGGTGGGAGAGCTGCTGGGAAGTGTGGTCCAAGGGAAAACGCGCGGTACTCTGGGTGGCAGGGAGGGCTTCCGTTAACTCTGACACCAGCCCAGGGACCCTGTGGACCTGGCCTGATATCTCAAGGGGGGGGCACGTTGCCCGGAGGGATGCTCTTGGGGTGGGGCCTGCTTGCGCCTGCGCGGCCCCGCCTCTTGGCCCGAAACCACCCAGCCGCGGCTCGGACAAAAGCCATCTCCTGGGGGCCTACCCCCTGTTCTTCCATCCGTAAAGGGGGACCCCTTTACGGATGGAAGAACAGGGGGATCTTCGCAGTGGTGGGGACGGGACGGAGGGGTCTGCGGGTTTGCAGCCACGTAGGCCAGTTGCTCGCACCCCGGCCCCATGTGTCCCAGCTCCATGGACGAGGTGGGCCGCTTATGGCGGGATGCAGGCGTCCTGCGGGGCTCAGGGGACGGCGTGGGCACTCCCTGGGCGAGAGAGGGCGCCTGGGACCCGAGAGAGCCCCGGGGAGAGTCCGAGGCCTGGCCGCAGAGGCCTCCATTGCCTCCCCGGGCTCCTACCATGGGGCCTGACCGTGCTCGCCCGAGGCCCAGATTCACCGCACGTGAATGCCTTTTGCGGACGCCAAGGACAGGAGGTCGCCGATTCCCTCACAGAGGTGGGGGTTCGATCTCTGGGGGACTGAGGTCGCAGCGGTCACACTCCATTTTTGGGTGGTTCCGCAGAGACTGGAGGGTTGAAGCGGCTTGGTCCAAGTCTGCCGCCTTGTGGCAGGGTGGGGGCATTGAGGGCGAAGCAAGGCTCTTAGCCTCCCAGGCGGGGCACAGGCCAGACTCCCCAAGGGAGAACCGGTCCTTGGTCGAGGGTCCCGCCCGCCCGCCCGGAACCGCTCCACCTTGCGCGGAACCGTGGCCGGCCCCTCTTCCAGGCACCAGGTCCCTAGTTCTTCCCTGGCACTCTGCCTATGGCGGGGTGGGAGACGGTCTGGCAAGTGTGGTCCACGGGAAAACGCGCGGTCCTCTGGGTGGCAGGGAGGGCCTCCGTTAACTCTGACACCAGCCCAGGGACCCTGTGGACCTGGCCTGATATCTCAAGGGGGGGGCACGTTGCCCGGAGGGATGCTCTTGGGGTGGGGCCTGCTTGCGCCTGCGCGGCCCCGCCTCTTCGCCCGAAACCACCCAGCCGCGGCTCGGACAAAAGCCATCTCCTGGGGGCCTCCCCCCTGTTCTTCCATCCGTAAAGGGGGACCCCTTTACGGATGGAAGAACAGGGGGATCTTCGCAGTGGTGGGGACGGGACGGAGGGGTCTGCGGGTTTGCAGCCACGTAGGCCAGTTGCTCGCACCCCGGCCCCATGTGTCCCAGCTCCATGGACGAGGTGGGCCGCTTATGGCGGGATGCAGGCGTTCTGCGGGGCTCAGGGGACGGCGTGGGCACTCCCCGGGCGAGAGAGGGCGCCTGGGACCCGAGAGAGCCCCGGGGAGAGTCCGAGGCCTGGCCGCAGAGGCCTCCATTGCCTCCCCGGGCTCCTACCATGGGGCCTGACCGTGCTCGCCCGAGGCCCAGATTCACCGCACGTGAATGCCTTTTGCGGACGCCAAGGACAGGAGGTCGCCGATTCCCTCACAGAGGTGGGGGTTCGAGCTCTGGGGGACTGAGGTCACAGCGGTCACACTCCATTTTTGGGTGGTTCCGCAGAGACTGGAGGGTTGAAGCGGCTGGGTCCAAGTCTGCCGCCTTGTGGCAGGGTGGGGGCTTTGCAGGCGAAGCAAGGCTCTTAGCCTCCCAGGCGGGGCACAGGCCAGACTCCCCAAGGGAGAACCGGTCCTTGGTCGAGGGTCCCGCCCGCCCGCCCGGAACCGCTCCACCTGGCGCGGAACCGTGGCCGGCCCCTCTTCCAGGCACCAGGTCCCTAGTTCTTCCCTGGCACTCTGCCTATGGCGGGGTGGGAGACGGGCTGGCAAGTGTGGTCCACAGGAACACGCGCGGTCCTCTGGGTGGCAGGGAGGGCCTCCGTTAACTCTGACACCAGCCCAGGGACCCTGTGGACCTGGCCTGATATCTCAAGGGGGGGGCACGTTGCCCGAAGGGATGCTCTTGGGGTGGGGCCTGCTTGCGCCTGCGCGGCCCCGCCTCTTGGCCCGAAACCACCCAGCCGCGGCTCGGACAAAAGCCATCTCCTGGGGGCCTCCCCCCTGTTCTTCCATCCGTAAAGGGGGACCCCTTTACGGATGGAAGAACAGGGGGATCTTCGCAGTGGTGGGGACGGGACGGAGGGGTCTGAGGGTTTGCAGCCACGTAGGCCAGTTGCTCGCACCCCGGCCCCATGTGTCCCAGCTCCATGGACGAGGTGGGCCGCTTATGGCGGGATGCAGGCGTCCTGCGGGGGTCAGGGGACGGCGTGGGCACTCCCCGGGCGAGAGAGGGCGCCTGGGACCCGAGAGAGCACCCGGGAAAATGCCCAGCCCTGGCCCCCGTGGCTCCAGTGGCCTCCCCAGGCTCCTGCCGTGGGTCCTGGTCCCGCTCACCGGGGCCCAGGTTCTCCGCAGGTGAATGCCTTTTGCGGACACCAGGGACCACAGGCCGCGGATCCCTTCACGGGCAGGGGGGGTTCGAGCTCTGTGGGACCCAGGTCGCAGCGCACACAGTCCCTTCTCGCAAAGTTCAGCCCAGACTTTAGAGAGTAGAAGCGTGTCGGTCCAAGTTTTCCGCCTCGGGGCAGGGTGGGGCCGTTTGAGCCAAGAGAGACTCTTAGCCCCCCAGGCAGGTCTCAGGCCTGAGACCCCCAGGGAGACCCGGTCCCTGGGCGTGGGTCCCGCCCGCCCGGGACCGCCCCACCTGGCCGGGAACCGTGGCCGGCCCCTCTTCCCGGCCCCATGTCCCTAGCTCTTCCCTGGCACTCTGCCTCTGGCGGGGTGGGAGACGGGCTGGCAAGTGTGGTCCACGGGAAAACGCGCGGTCCTCTGGGTGGCAGGGAGGGCCTCCGTTAACTCTGACACCAGCCCAGGGACCCTGTGGACCTGGCCTGATATCTCAAGGGGGGGGCACGTTGCCCGGAGGGATGCTCTTGGGGTGGGGCCTGCTTGCGCCTGCGCGGCCCCGCCTCTTGGCCCGAAACAACCCAGCCGCGGCTCGGACAAAAGCCATCTCCTGGGGGCCTCCCCCCTGTTCTTCCATCCGTAAAGGGGGACCCCTTTACGGATGGAAGAACAGGGGGATCTTCGCAGTGGTGGGGACGGGACGGAGGGGTCTGCGGGTTTGCAGCCACGTAGGCCAGTTGCTCGCACCCCGGCCCCATGTGTCCCAGCTCCATGGACGAGGTGGGCCGCTTATGGCGGGATGCAGGCGTCCTGCGGGGCTCAGGGGACGGCGTGGGCACTCCCCGGGCGAGAGAGGGCGCCTGGGACCCGAGAGAGCCCCGGGGAGAGTCCGAGGCCTGGCCGCAGAGGCCTCCATTGCCTCCCCGGGCTCCTACCATGGGGCCTGACCGTGCTCGCCCGAGGCCCAGGTTCACCGCAGGTGAATGCCTTTTGCGGACGCCAAGGACAGGAGGTCGCCGATTCCCTCACAGAGGTGGGGGTTCGAGCTCTGGGGGACTGAGGTCGCAGCGGTCACACTCCATTTTTGGGTGGTTCCGCAGAGACTGGAGGGTTGAAGCGGCTGGGTCCAAGTCTGCCGCCTTGTGGCAGGGTGGGGGCTTTGCAGGCGAAGCAAGGCTCTTAGCCTCCCAGGCGGGGCACAGGCCAGACTCCCCAAGGGAGAACCGGTCCTTGGTCGAGGGTCCCGCCCGCCCGCCCGGAACCGCTCCACCTGGCCCGGAACCGTGGCCGGCCCCTCTTCCCGGCCCCATGTCCCTAGCTCTTCCCTGGCACTCTGCCTCTGGCGGCGTGGGAGACGGGCTGGCAAGTGTGGTCCACGGGAAAACGCGAGGTCCTCTGGGTGGCAGGGAGGGCTTCCGTTAACTCTGACCCCAGCCCAGGGACCCTGTGACCTGGCCTGATATCTCAAGGGGGGGGCACGTTGCCCAGAGGGATGCTCTTGGGGTGGGGCCTGCTTGCGCCTGCGCGGCCCCGCCTCTTGGCCCGAAACCACCCAGTCGCGGCTCGGACAAAAGCCATCTCCTGGGGGACTCCCCCCTGTTCTTCCATCCGTAAAGGGGGACCCCTTTACGGATGGAAGAACAGGGGGATCTTCGCAGTGGTGGGGACGGGACGGAGGGGTCTGCGGGTTTGCAGCCACGTAGGCCAGTTGCTCGCACCCCGGCCCCATGTGTCCCAGCTCCATGGACGAGGTGGGCCGCTTATGGCGGGATGCAGGCGTCCTGCGGGGCTCAGGGGACGGCGTGGGCACTCCCCGGGCGAGAGAGGGCGCCTGGGACCCGAGAGAGCCCCGGGGAGAGTCCGAGGCCTGGCCGCAGAGGCCTCCATTGCCTCCTCGGGCTCCTACCATGGGGCCTGACCTTGCTCGCCCGAGGCCCAGATTCACCGCAGGTGAATGCCTTTTGCGGACGCCAAGGACAGGAGGTCGCCGATTCCCTCACAGAGGTGGGGGTTCGAGCTCTGGGGGACTGAGGTCGCAGCGGTCACACTCCATTTTTGGGTGGTTCCGCAGAGACTGGAGGGTTGAAGCGGCTGGGTCCAAGTCTGCCGCCTTGTGGCAGGGTGGGGGCTTTGCAGGCGAAGCAAGGCTCTTAGCCTCCCAGGCGGGGCACAGGCCAGACTCCCCAAGGGAGAACCGGTCCTTGGTCGAGGGTCCCGCCCGCCCGCCCGGAACCGCTCCACCTGGCCCGGAACCGTGGCCGGCCCCTCTTCCCGGCCCCATGTCCCTAGCTCTTCCCTGGCACTCTGCCTCTGGCGGCGTGGGAGACGGGCTGGCAAGTGTGGTCCACGGGAAAACGCGAGGTCCTCTGGGTGGCAGGGAGGGCTTCCGTTAACTCTGACCCCAGCCCAGGGACCCTGTGGACCTGGCCTGATATCTCAAGGGGGGGGCACGTTGCCCGGAGGGATGCTCTTGGGGTGGGGCCTGCTTGCGCCTGCGCGGCCCCGCCTCTTGGCCCGAAACCACCCAGTCGCGGCTCGGACAAAAGCCATCTCCTGGGGGACTCCCCCCTGTTCTTCCATCCGTAAAGGGGGACCCCTTTACGGATGGAAGAACAGGGGGATCTTCGCAGTGGTGGGGACGGGACGGAGGGGTCTGCGGGTTTGCAGCCACGTAGGCCAGTTGCTCGCACCCCGGCCCCATGTGTCCCAGCTCCATGGACGAGGTGGGCCGCTTATGGCGGGATGCAGGCGTCCTGCGGGGCTCAGGGGACGGCGTGGGCACTCCCCGGGCGAGAGAGGGCGCCTGGGACCCGAGAGAGCACCCGGGAAAATGCCCAGCCCTGGCCCCCGTGGCTCCAGTGGCCTCCCCAGGCTCCTGCCGTGGGGCCTGGTCCCGCTCACCGGGGCCCAGGTTCTCCGCAGGTGAATGCCTTTTGCGGACACCAGGGACCACAGGCCGCGGATCCCTTCACGGGCAGGGGGGGTTCGAGCTCTGTGGGACCCAGGTCGCAGCGCACACAGTCCCTTCTCGCAAAGTTCAGCCCAGACTTTAGAGAGTAGAAGCGTGTCGGTCCAAGTTTTCCGCCTCGGGGCAGGGTGGGGCCGTTTGAGCCAAGAGAGACTCTTAGCCCCCCAGGCAGGTCTCAGGCCTGAGACCCCCAGGGAGACCCGGTCCCTGGGCGTGGGTCCCGCCCGCCCGGGACCGCCCCACCTGGCCGGGAACCGTGGCCGGCCCCTCTTCCCGGCCCCATGTCCCTAGCTCTTCCCTGGCACTCTGCCTCTAGGGGTGGGAGACGGGCTGGCAAGTGTGGTCCACGGGAAAACGCGCGGTCCTCTGGGTGGCAGGGAGGGCCTCCGTTAACTCTGACACCAGCCCAGGGACCCTGTAGACCTGGCCTGATATCTCAAGGGGGGGGCACGTTGCCCGGAGGGATGCTCTTGGGGTGGGGCCTGCTTGCGCCTGCGTGGCCCCGCCTCTTGGCCCGAAACCACCCAGCCGCGGCTCGGACAAAAGCCATCTCCTGGGGGCCTCCCCCCTGTTCTTCCATCCGTAAAGGGGGACCCCTTTACGGATGGAAGAACAGGGGGATCTTCGCAGTGGTGGGGACGGGACGGAGGGGTCTGCGGGTTTGCAGCCACGTAGGCCAGTTGCTCGCACCCCGGCCCCATGTGTCCCAGCTCCATGGACGAGGTGGGCCGCTTATGGCGGGATGCAGGCGTCCTGCGGGGCTCAGGGGACGGCGTGGGCACTCCCCGGGCGAGAGAGGGCGCCTGGGACCCGAGAGAGCCCCGGGGAGAGTCCGAGGCCTGGCCGCAGAGGCCTCCATTGCCTCCCCGGGCTCCTACCATGGGGCCTGACCGTGCTCGCCCGAGGCCCAGGTTCACCGCAGGTGAATGCCTTTTGCGGACGCCAAGGACAGGAGGTCGCCGATTCCCTCACAGAGGTGGGGGTTCGAGCTCTGGGGGACTGAGGTCGCAGCGGTCACACTCCATTTTTGGGTGGTTCCGCAGAGACTGGAGGGTTGAAGCGGCTGGGTCCAAGTCTGCCGCCTTGTGGCAGGGTGGGGGCTTTGCAGGCGAAGCAAGGCTCTTAGCCTCCCAGGCGGGGCACAGGCCAGACTCCCCAAGGGAGAACCGGTCCTTGGTCGAGGGTCCCGCCCGCCCGCCCCGAACCGCTCCACCTGGCGCGGAACCGTGGCCGGCCCCTCTTCCAGGCACCAGGTCCCTAGTTCTTTCCTGGCACTCTGCCTCTGCGGGGGTGGGAGAGCTGCTGGGAAGTGTGGTCCAAGGGAAAACGCGCGGTACTCTGGGTGGCAGGGAGGGCTTCCGTTAACTCTGACACCAGCCCAGGGACCCTGTGGACCTGGCCTGATATCTCAAGGGGGGGGCACGTTGCCCGGAGGGATGCTCTTGGGGTGGGGCCTGCTTGCGCCTGCGCGGCCCCGCCTCTTCGCCCGAAACCACCCAGCCGCGGCTCGGACAAAAGCCATCTCCTGGGGGCCTACCCCCTGTTCTTCCATCCGTAAAGGGGGACCCCTTTACGGATGGAAGAACAGGGGGATCTTCGCAGTGGTGGGGACGGGACGGAGGGGTCTGCGGGTTTGCAGCCACGTAGGCCAGTTGCTCGCACCCCGGCCCCATGTGTCCCAGCTCCATGGACGAGGTGGGCCGCTTATGGCGGGATGCAGGCGTCCTGCGGGGCTCAGGGGACGGCGTGGGCACTCCCTGGGCGAGAGAGGGCGCCTGGGACCCGAGAGAGCCCCGGGGAGAGTCCGAGGCCTGGCCGCAGAGGCCTCCATTGCCTCCCCGGGCTCCTACCATGGGGCCTGACCGTGCTCGCCCGAGGCCCAGATTCACCGCACGTGAATGCCTTTTGCGGACGCCAAGGACAGGAGGTCGCCGATTCCCTCACAGAGGTGGGGGTTCGAGCTCTGGGGGACTGAGGTCGCAGCGGTCACACTCCATTTTTGGGTGGTTCCGCAGAGACTGGAGGGTTGAAGCGGCTTGGTCCAAGTCTCCGCCTTGTGGCAGGGTGGGGGCTTTGAGGGCGAAGCAAGGCTCTTAGCCTCCCAGGCGGGGCACAGGCCAGACTCCCCAAGGGAGAACCGGTCCTTGGTCGAGGGTCCCGCCCGCCCGCCCGGAACCGCTCCACCTTGCGCGGAACCGTGGCCGGCCCCTCTTCCAGGCACCAGGTCCCTAGTTCTTCCCTGGCACTCTGCCTCTGCGGGGGTGGGAATGCTGCTGGGAAGTGTGGTCCACGGGAAAACGCGCGGTCCTCTGGGTGGCAGGGAGGGCCTCCGTTAACTCTGACACCAGCCCAGGGACCCTGTGGACCTGGCCTGATATCTCAAGGGGGGGGCACGTTGCCCGGAGGGATGCTCTTGGGGTGGGGCCTGCTTGCGCCTGCGCGGCCCCGCCTCTTCGCCCGAAACCACCCAGCCGCGGCTCGGACAAAAGCCATCTCCTGGGGGCCTCCCCCCTGTTCTTCCATCCGTAAAGGGGGACCCCTTTACGGATGGAAGAACAGGGGGATCTTCGCAGTGGTGGGGACGGGACGGAGGGGTCTGCGGGTTTGCAGCCACGTAGGCCAGTTGCTCGCACCCCGGCCCCATGTGTCCCAGCTCCATGGACGAGGTGGGCGCTTATGGCGGGATGCAGGCGTCCTGCGGGGGTCAGGGGACGGCGTGGGCACTCCCCGGGCGAGAGAGGGCGCCTGGGACCCGAGAGAGCCCCGGGGAGAGTCCGAGGCCTGGCCGCAGAGGCCTCCATTGCCTCCCCGGGCTCCTACCATGGGGCCTGACCGTGCTCGCCCGAGGCCCAGATTCACCGCACGTGAATGCCTTTTGCGGACGCCAAGGACAGGAGGTCGCCGATTCCCTCACAGAGGTGGGGGTTCGAGCTCTGGGGGACTGAGGTCGCAGCGGTCACACTCCATTTTTGGGTGGTTCCGCAGAGACTGGAGGGTTGAAGCGGCTGGGTCCAAGTCTGCCGCCTTGTGGCAGGGTGGGGGCTTTGCAGGCGAAGCAAGGCTCTTAGCCTCCCAGGCGGGGCACAGGCCAGACTCCCCAAGGGAGAACCGGTCCTTGGTCGAGGGTCCCGCCCGCCCGCCCCGAACCGCTCCACCTGGCGCGGAACCGTGGCCGGCCCCTCTTCCAGGCACCAGTTCCCTAGTTCTTCCCTGGCACTCTGCCTCTGCGGGGGTGGGAATGCTGCTGGGAAGTGTGGTCCACGGGAAAACGCGCGGTCCTCTGGGTGGCAGGGAGGGCCTCCGTTAACTCTGACACCAGCCCAGGGACCCTGTGGACCTGGCCTGATATCTCAAGGGGGGGGCACGTTGCCCGGAGGGATGCTCTTGGGGTGGGGCCTGCTTGCGCCTGCGCGGCCCCGCCTCTTGGCCCGAAACCACCCAGCCGCGGCTCGGACAAAAGCCATCTCCTGGGGGCCTCCCCCCTGTTCTTCCATCCGTAAAGGGGGACCCCTTTACGGATGGAAGAACAGGGGGATCTTCGCAGTGGTGGGGACGGGACGGAGGGGTCTGCGGGTTTGCAGCCACGTAGGCCAGTTGCTCGCACCCCGGCCCCATGTGTCCCAGCTCCATGGACGAGGTGGGCCGCTTATGGCGGGATGCAGGCGTCCTGCGGGGCTCAGGGGACGGCGTGGGCACACCCCGGGCGAGAGAGGGCTCCTGGGACCCGAGAGAGCCCCGGGGAGAGTCCGAGGCCTGGCCGCAGAGGCCTCCATTGCCTCCTCGGGCTCCTACCATGGGGCCTGACCTTGCTCGCCCGAGGCCCAGATTCACCGCAGGTGAATGCCTTTTGCGGACGCCAAGGACAGGAGGTCGCCGATTCCCTCACAGAGGTGGGGGTTCGAGCTCTGGGGGACTGAGGTCGCAGCGGTCACACTCCATTTTTGGGTGGTTCCGCAGAGACTGGAGGGTTGAAGCGGCTGGGTCCAAGTCTGCCGCCTTGTGGCAGGGTGGGGGCTTTGCAGGCGAAGCAAGGCTCTTAGCCTCCCAGGCGGGGCACAGGCCAGACTCCCCAAGGGAGAACCAGTCTTGGTCGAGGGTCCCGCCCGCCCGCCCGGAACCGCTCCACCTGGCGCGGAACCGTGGCCGGCCCCTCTTCCAGGCACCAGGTCCCTAGTTCTTCCCTGGCACTCTGCCTCTGCGGGGGTGGGAATGTTGCTGGGAAGTGTGGTCCACGGGAAAACGCGCGGTCCTCTGGGTGGCAGGGAGGGCTTCCGTTAACTCTGACCCCAGCCCAGGGACCCTGTGGACCTGGCCTGATATCTCAAGGGGGGGGCACGTTGCCCGGAGGGATGCTCTTGGGGTGGGGCCTGCTTGCGCCTGCGCGGCCCCGCCTCTTGGCCCGAAAACACCCAGCCGCGGCTCGGACAAAAGCCATCTCCTGGGGGCCTCCCCCCTGTTCTTCCATCCGTAAAGGGGGACCCCTTTACGGATGGAAGAACAGGGGGATCTTCGCAGTGGTGGGGACGGGACGGAGGGGTCTGCGGGTTTGCAGCCACGTAGGCCAGTTGCTCGCACCCCGGCCCCATGTGTCCCAGCTCCATGGACGAGGTGGGCCGCTTATGGCGGGATGCAGGCGTCCTGCGGGGCTCAGGGGACGGCGTGGGCACTCCCCGGGCGAGAGAGGGCGCCTGGGACCCGAGAGAGCCCCGGGGAGAGTCCGAGGCCTGGCCGCAGAGGCCTCCATTGCCTCCCCGGGCTCCTACCATGGGGCCTGACCGTGCTCGCCCGAGGCCCAGGTTCACCGCAGGTGAATGCCTTTTGCGGACGCCAAGGACAGGAGGTCGCCGATTCCCTCACAGAGGTGGGGGTTCGAGCTCTGGGGGACTGAGGTCGCAGCGGTCACACTCCATTTTTGGGTGGTTCCGCAGAGACTGGAGGGTTGAAGCGGCTGGGTCCAAGTCTGCCGCCTTGTGGCAGGGTGGGGGCTTTGCAGGCGAAGCAAGGCTCTTAGCCTCCCAGGCGGGGCACAGGCCAGACTCCCCAAGGGAGAACCGGTCCTTGGTCGAGGGTCCCGCCCGCCCGCCCGGAACCGCTCCACCTGGCCCGGAACCGTGGCCGGCCCCTCTTCCCGGCCCCATGTCCCTAGCTCTTCCCTGGCACTCTGCCTCTGGCGGCGTGGGAGACGGGCTGGCAAGTGTGGTCCACGGGAAAACGCGAGGTCCTCTGGGTGGCAGGGAGGGCTTCCGTTAACTCTGACCCCAGCCCAGGGACCCTGTGGACCTGGCCTGATATCTCAAGGGGGGGGCACGTTGCCCGGAGGGATGCTCTTGGGGTGGGGCCTGCTTGCGCCTGCGCGGCCCCGCCTCTTGGCCCGAAACCACCCAGTCGCGGCTCGGACAAAAGCCATCTCCTGGGGGACTCCCCCCTGTTCTTCCATCCGTAAAGGGGGACCCCTTTACGGATGGAAGAACAGGGGGATCTTCGCAGTGGTGGGGACGGGACGGAGGGGTCTGCGGGTTTGCAGCCACGTAGGCCAGTTGCTCGCACCCCGGCCCCATGTGTCCCAGCTCCATGGACGAGGTGGGCCGCTTATGGCGGGATGCAGGCGTCCTGCGGGGCTCAGGGGACGGCGTGGGCACTCCCCGGGCGAGAGAGGGCGCCTGGGACCCGAGAGAGCCCCGGGGAGAGTCCGAGGCCTGGCCGCAGAGGCCTCCATTGCCTCCCCGGGCTCCTACCTTGGGGCCTGACCGTGCTCGCCCGAGGCCCAGGTTCACCGCAGGTGAATGCCTTTTGCGGACGCCAAGGACAGGAGGTCGCCGATTCCCTCACAGAGGTGGGGGTTCGAGCTCTGTGGGACCCATGTCCCAGCGCACACAGTCCCTTCTCGCAAAGTTCAGACCAGACTTTAGAGAGCAGAAGCGTTTCGGTCCAAGTTTTCCGCCTCGGGGCAGGGTGGGGCCGTTTGAGCCAAGAGAGACTCTTAGCCCCCCAGGCAGGTCTCAGGCCCGTGACCCCCAGGGAGACCCGGTCCCTGGGCGTGGGTCCCGCCCGCCCGGGACCGCCCCACGTGGCCCGGAACCGTGGCCGGCCCCTCTTCTCGGCCCCAGGTCCCTAGCTCTTCCCTGGCACTCTGCCTCTGGCGGGGTGGGAGACGGGCTGGCAAGTGTGGTCCACGGGAAAACGCGCGGTCCTCTGGGTGGCAGGGAGGGCCTCCGTTAACTCTGACACCAGCCCAGGGACCCTGTGGACCTGGCCTGATATCTCAAGGGGGGGGCACGTTGCCCGGATGGATGCTCTTGGGGTGGGGCCTGCTTGCGCCTGCGCGGCCCCGCCTCTTGGCCCGAAACCACCCAGTCGCGGCTCGGACAAAAGCCATCTCCTGGGGGACTCCCCCCTGTTCTTCCATCCGTAAAGGGGGACCCCTTTACGGATGGAAGAACAGGGGGATCTTCGCAGTGGTGGGGACGGGACGGAGGGGTCTGCGGGTTTGCAGCCACGTAGGCCAGTTGCTCGCACCCCGGCCCCATGTGTCCCAGCTCCATGGACGAGGTGGGCCGCTTATGGCGGGATGCAGGCGTCCTGCGGGGCTCAGGGGACGGCGTGGGCACTCCCCGGGCGAGAGAGGGCGCCTGGGACCCGAGAGAGCACCCGGGAAAATGCCCAGCCCTGGCCCCCGTGGCTCCAGTGGCCTCCCCAGGCTCCTGCCGTGGGGCCTGGTCCCGCTCACCGGGGCCCAGGTTCTCCGCAGGTGAATGCCTTTTGCGGACACCAGGGACCACAGGCCGCGGATCCCTTCACGGGCAGGGGGGGTTCGAGCTCTGTGGGACCCAGGTCGCAGCGCACACAGTCCCTTCTCGCAAAGTTCAGCCCAGACTTTAGAGAGTAGAAGCGTGTCGGTCCAAGTTTTCCGCCTCGGGGCAGGGTGGGGCCGTTTGAGCCAAGAGAGACTCTTAGCCCCCCAGGCAGGTCTCAGGCCTGAGACCCCCAGGGAGACCCGGTCCCTGGGCGTGGGTCCCGCCCGCCCGGGACCGCCCCACCTGGCCGGGAACCGTGGCCGGCCCCTCTTCCCGGCCCCATGTCCCTAGCTCTTCCCTGGCACTCTGCCTCTAGGGTTGGGAGACGGGCTGGCAAGTGTGGTCCACGGGAAAACGCGCCGTCCTCTGGGTGGCAGGGAGGGCCTCCGTTAACTCTGACACCAGCCCAGGGACCCTGTAGACCTGGCCTGATATCTCAAGGGGGGGGCACGTTGCCCGGAGGGATGCTCTTGGGGTGGGGCCTGCTTGCGCCTGCGCGGCCCCGCCTCTTGGCCCGAAACCACCCAGCCGCGGCTCGGACAAAAGCCATCTCCTGGGGGCCTCCCCCCTGTTCTTCCATCCGTAAAGGGGGACCCCTTTACGGATGGAAGAACAGGGGGATCTTCGCAGTGGTGGGGACGGGACGGAGGGGTCTGCGGGTTTGCAGCCACGTAGGCCAGTTGCTCGCACCCCGGCCCCATGTGTCCCAGCTCCATGGACGAGGTGGGCCGCTTATGGCGGGATGCAGGCGTCCTGCGGGGCTCAGGGGACGGCGTGGGCACTCCCCGGGCGAGAGAGGGCGCCTGGGACCCGAGAGAGCCCCGGGGAGAGTCCGAGGCCTGGCCGCAGAGGCCTCCATTGCCTCCCCGGGCTCCTACCATGGGGCCTGACCGTGCTCGCCCGAGGCCCAGGTTCACCGCAGGTGAATGCCTTTTGCGGACGCCAAGGACAGGAGGTCGCCGATTCCCTCACAGAGGTGGGGGTTCGAGCTCTGGGGGACTGAGGTCGCAGCGGTCACACTCCATTTTTGGGTGGTTCCGCAGAGACTGGAGGGTTGAAGCGGCTGGGTCCAAGTCTGCCGCCTTGTGGCAGGGTGGGGGCTTTGCAGGCGAAGCAAGGCTCTTAGCCTCCCAGGCGGGGCACAGGCCAGACTCCCCAAGGGAGAACCGGTCCTTGGTCGAGGGTCCCGCCCGCCCGCCCCGAACCGCTCCACCTGGCGCGGAACCGTGGCCGGCCCCTCTTCCAGGCACCAGGTCCCTAGTTCTTTCCTGGCACTCTGCCTCTGCGGGGGTGGGAGAGCTGCTGGGAAGTGTGGTCCAAGGGAAAACGCGCGGTACTCTGGGTGGCAGGGAGGGCTTCCGTTAACTCTGACACCAGCCCAGGGACCCTGTGGACCTGGCCTGATATCTCAAGGGGGGGGCACGTTGCCCGAAGGGATGCTCTTGGGGTGGGGCCTGCTTGCGCCTGCGCGGCCCCGCCTCTTGGCCCGAAACCACCCAGCCGCGGCTCGGACAAAAGCCATCTCCTGGGGGCCTCCCCCCTGTTCTTCCATCCGTAAAGGGGGACCCCTTTACGGATGGAAGAACAGGGGGATCTTCGCAGTGGTGGGGACGGGACGGAGGGGTCTGCGGGTTTGCAGCCACGTAGGCCAGTTGCTCGCACCCCGGCCCCATGTGTCCCAGCTCCATGGACGAGGTGGGCCGCTTATGGCGGGATGCAGGCGTCCTGCGGGGCTCAGGGGACGGCGTGGGCACTCCCTGGGCGAGAGAGGGCGCCTGGGACCCGAGAGAGCCCCGGGGAGAGTCCGAGGCCTGGCCGCAGAGGCCTCCATTGCCTCCCCGGGCTCCTACCATGGGGCCTGACCGTGCTCGCCCGAGGCCCAGATTCACCGCACGTGAATGCCTTTTGCGGACGCCAAGGACAGGAGGTCGCCGATTCCCTCACAGAGGTGGGGGTTCGATCTCTGGGGGACTGAGGTCGCAGCGGTCACACTCCATTTTTGGGTGGTTCCGCAGAGACTGGAGGGTTGAAGCGGCTTGGTCCAAGTCTGCCGCCTTGTGGCAGGGTGGGGGCATTGAGGGCGAAGCAAGGCTCTTAGCCTCCCAGGCGGGGCACAGGCCAGACTCCCCAAGGGAGAACCGGTCCTTGGTCGAGGGTCCCGCCCGCCCGCCCGGAACCGCTCCACCTTGCGCGGAACCGTGGCCGGCCCCTCTTCCAGGCACCAGGTCCCTAGTTCTTCCCTGGCACTCTGCCTATGGCGGGGTGGGAGACGGTCTGGCAAGTGTGGTCCACGGGAAAACGCGCGGTCCTCTGGGTGGCAGGGAGGGCCTCCGTTAACTCTGACACCAGCCCAGGGACCCTGTGGACCTGGCCTGATATCTCAAGGGGGGGGCACGTTGCCCGGAGGGATGCTCTTGGGGTGGGGCCTGCTTGCGCCTGCGCGGCCCCGCCTCTTCGCCCGAAACCACCCAGCCGCGGCTCGGACAAAAGCCATCTCCTGGGGGCCTCCCCCCTGTTCTTCCATCCGTAAAGGGGGACCCCTTTACGGATGGAAGAACAGGGGGATCTTCGCAGTGGTGGGGACGGGACGGAGGGGTCTGCGGGTTTGCAGCCACGTAGGCCAGTTGCTCGCACCCCGGCCCCATGTGTCCCAGCTCCATGGACGAGGTGGGCCGCTTATGGCGGGATGCAGGCGTTCTGCGGGGCTCAGGGGACGGCGTGGGCACTCCCCGGGCGAGAGAGGGCGCCTGGGACCCGAGAGAGCCCCGGGGAGAGTCCGAGGCCTGGCCGCAGAGGCCTCCATTGCCTCCCCGGGCTCCTACCATGGGGCCTGACCGTGCTCGCCCGAGGCCCAGATTCACCGCACGTGAATGCCTTTTGCGGACGCCAAGGACAGGAGGTCGCCGATTCCCTCACAGAGGTGGGGGTTCGAGCTCTGGGGGACTGAGGTCACAGCGGTCACACTCCATTTTTGGGTGGTTCCGCAGAGACTGGAGGGTTGAAGCGGCTGGGTCCAAGTCTGCCGCCTTGTGGCAGGGTGGGGGCTTTGCAGGCGAAGCAAGGCTCTTAGCCTCCCAGGCGGGGCACAGGCCAGACTCCCCAAGGGAGAACCGGTCCTTGGTCGAGGGTCCCGCCCGCCCGCCCGGAACCGCTCCACCTGGCGCGGAACCGTGGCCGGCCCCTCTTCCAGGCACCAGGTCCCTAGTTCTTCCCTGGCACTCTGCCTATGGCGGGGTGGGAGACGGGCTGGCAAGTGTGGTCCACAGGAACACGCGCGGTCCTCTGGGTGGCAGGGAGGGCCTCCGTTAACTCTGACACCAGCCCAGGGACCCTGTGGACCTGGCCTGATATCTCAAGGGGGGGGCACGTTGCCCGAAGGGATGCTCTTGGGGTGGGGCCTGCTTGCGCCTGCGCGGCCCCGCCTCTTGGCCCGAAACCACCCAGCCGCGGCTCGGACAAAAGCCATCTCCTGGGGGCCTCCCCCCTGTTCTTCCATCCGTAAAGGGGGACCCCTTTACGGATGGAAGAACAGGGGGATCTTCGCAGTGGTGGGGACGGGACGGAGGGGTCTGAGGGTTTGCAGCCACGTAGGCCAGTTGCTCGCACCCCGGCCCCATGTGTCCCAGCTCCATGGACGAGGTGGGCCGCTTATGGCGGGATGCAGGCGTCCTGCGGGGGTCAGGGGACGGCGTGGGCACTCCCCGGGCGAGAGAGGGCGCCTGGGACCCGAGAGAGCACCCGGGAAAATGCCCAGCCCTGGCCCCCGTGGCTCCAGTGGCCTCCCCAGGCTCCTGCCGTGGGTCCTGGTCCCGCTCACCGGGGCCCAGGTTCTCCGCAGGTGAATGCCTTTTGCGGACACCAGGGACCACAGGCCGCGGATCCCTTCACGGGCAGGGGGGGTTCGAGCTCTGTGGGACCCAGGTCGCAGCGCACACAGTCCCTTCTCGCAAAGTTCAGCCCAGACTTTAGAGAGTAGAAGCGTGTCGGTCCAAGTTTTCCGCCTCGGGGCAGGGTGGGGCCGTTTGAGCCAAGAGAGACTCTTAGCCCCCCAGGCAGGTCTCAGGCCTGAGACCCCCAGGGAGACCCGGTCCCTGGGCGTGGGTCCCGCCCGCCCGGGACCGCCCCACCTGGCCGGGAACCGTGGCCGGCCCCTCTTCCCGGCCCCATGTCCCTAGCTCTTCCCTGGCACTCTGCCTCTGGCGGGGTGGGAGACGGGCTGGCAAGTGTGGTCCACGGGAAAACGCGCGGTCCTCTGGGTGGCAGGGAGGGCCTCCGTTAACTCTGACACCAGCCCAGGGACCCTGTGGACCTGGCCTGATATCTCAAGGGGGGGGCACGTTGCCCGGAGGGATGCTCTTGGGGTGGGGCCTGCTTGCGCCTGCGCGGCCCCGCCTCTTGGCCCGAAACAACCCAGCCGCGGCTCGGACAAAAGCCATCTCCTGGGGGCCTCCCCCCTGTTCTTCCATCCGTAAAGGGGGACCCCTTTACGGATGGAAGAACAGGGGGATCTTCGCAGTGGTGGGGACGGGACGGAGGGGTCTGCGGGTTTGCAGCCACGTAGGCCAGTTGCTCGCACCCCGGCCCCATGTGTCCCAGCTCCATGGACGAGGTGGGCCGCTTATGGCGGGATGCAGGCGTCCTGCGGGGCTCAGGGGACGGCGTGGGCACTCCCCGGGCGAGAGAGGGCGCCTGGGACCCGAGAGAGCCCCGGGGAGAGTCCGAGGCCTGGCCGCAGAGGCCTCCATTGCCTCCCCGGGCTCCTACCATGGGGCCTGACCGTGCTCGCCCGAGGCCCAGGTTCACCGCAGGTGAATGCCTTTTGCGGACGCCAAGGACAGGAGGTCGCCGATTCCCTCACAGAGGTGGGGGTTCGAGCTCTGGGGGACTGAGGTCGCAGCGGTCACACTCCATTTTTGGGTGGTTCCGCAGAGACTGGAGGGT
Organism: Desmodus rotundus; assembly: GCF_022682495.2. Lineage (NCBI taxonomy): Eukaryota > Metazoa > Chordata > Mammalia > Chiroptera > Phyllostomidae > Desmodus > Desmodus rotundus. The sequence continues at coordinate 539,925 of NW_026527236.1, read as the reverse complement.
TGAAGCGGCTGGGTCCAAGTCTGCCGCCTTGTGGCAGGGTGGGGGCTTTGCAGGCGAAGCAAGGCTCTTAGCCTCCCAGGCGGGGCACAGGCCAGACTCCCCAAGGGAGAACCGGTCCTTGGTCGAGGGTCCCGCCCGCCCGCCCGGAACCGCTCCACCTGGCCCGGAACCGTGGCCGGCCCCTCTTCCCGGCCCCATGTCCCTAGCTCTTCCCTGGCACTCTGCCTCTGGCGGCGTGGGAGACGGGCTGGCAAGTGTGGTCCACGGGAAAACGCGAGGTCCTCTGGGTGGCAGGGAGGGCTTCCGTTAACTCTGACCCCAGCCCAGGGACCCTGTGACCTGGCCTGATATCTCAAGGGGGGGGCACGTTGCCCAGAGGGATGCTCTTGGGGTGGGGCCTGCTTGCGCCTGCGCGGCCCCGCCTCTTGGCCCGAAACCACCCAGTCGCGGCTCGGACAAAAGCCATCTCCTGGGGGACTCCCCCCTGTTCTTCCATCCGTAAAGGGGGACCCCTTTACGGATGGAAGAACAGGGGGATCTTCGCAGTGGTGGGGACGGGACGGAGGGGTCTGCGGGTTTGCAGCCACGTAGGCCAGTTGCTCGCACCCCGGCCCCATGTGTCCCAGCTCCATGGACGAGGTGGGCCGCTTATGGCGGGATGCAGGCGTCCTGCGGGGCTCAGGGGACGGCGTGGGCACTCCCCGGGCGAGAGAGGGCGCCTGGGACCCGAGAGAGCCCCGGGGAGAGTCCGAGGCCTGGCCGCAGAGGCCTCCATTGCCTCCTCGCGCTCCTACCATGGGGCCTGACCTTGCTCGCCCGAGGCCCAGATTCACCGCAGGTGAATGCCTTTTGCGGACGCCAAGGACAGGAGGTCGCCGATTCCCTCACAGAGGTGGGGGTTCGAGCTCTGGGGGACTGAGGTCGCAGCGGTCACACTCCATTTTTGGGTGGTTCCGCAGAGACTGGAGGGTTGAAGCGGCTTGGTCCAAGTCTCCGCCTTGTGGCAGGGTGGGGGCTTTGAGGGCGAAGCAAGGCTCTTAGCCTCCCAGGCGGGGCACAGGCCAGACTCCCCAAGGGAGAACCGGTCCTTGGTCGAGGGTCCCGCCCGCCCGCCCGGAACCGCTCCACCTTGCGCGGAACCGTGGCCGGCCCCTCTTCCAGGCACCAGGTCCCTAGTTCTTCCCTGGCACTCTGCCTATGGCGGGGTGGGAGACGAGCTGGCAAGTGTGGTCCACGGGAAAACGCGCGGTCCTCTGGGTGGCAGGGAGGGCCTCCGTTAACTCTGACACCAGCCCAGGGACCCTGTGGACCTGGCCTGATATCTCAAGGGGGGGGCACGTTGCCCGGAGGGATGCTCTTGGGGTGGGGCCTGCTTGCGCCTGCGCGGCCCCGCCTCTTCGCCCGAAACCACCCAGCCGCGGCTCGGACAAAAGCCATCTCCTGGGGGCCTCCCCCCTGTTCTTCCATCCGTAAAGGGGGACCCCTTTACGGATGGAAGAACAGGGGGATCTTCGCAGTGGTGGGGACGGGACGGAGGGGTCTGCGGGTTTGCAGCCACGTAGGCCAGTTGCTCGCACCCCGGCCCCATGTGTCCCAGCTCCATGGACGAGGTGGGCGCTTATGGCGGGATGCAGGCGTCCTGCGGGGGTCAGGGGACGGCGTGGGCACTCCCCGGGCGAGAGAGGGCGCCTGGGACCCGAGAGAGCCCCGGGGAGAGTCCGAGGCCTGGCCGCAGAGGCCTCCATTGCCTCCCCGGGCTCCTACCATGGGGCCTGACCGTGCTCGCCCGAGGCCCAGATTCACCGCACGTGAATGCCTTTTGCGGACGCCAAGGACAGGAGGTCGCCGATTCCCTCACAGAGGTGGGGGTTCGAGCTCTGGGGGACTGAGGTCGCAGCGGTCACACTCCATTTTTGGGTGGTTCCGCAGAGACTGGAGGGTTGAAGCGGCTGGGTCCAAGTCTGCCGCCTTGTGGCAGGGTGGGGGCTTTGCAGGCGAAGCAAGGCTCTTAGCCTCCCAGGCGGGGCACAGGCCAGACTCCCCAAGGGAGAACCGGTCCTTGGTCGAGGGTCCCGCCCGCCCGCCCCGAACCGCTCCACCTGGCGCGGAACCGTGGCCGGCCCCTCTTCCAGGCACCAGTTCCCTAGTTCTTCCCTGGCACTCTGCCTCTGCGGGGGTGGGAATGCTGCTGGGAAGTGTGGTCCACGGGAAAACGCGCGGTCCTCTGGGTGGCAGGGAGGGCCTCCGTTAACTCTGACACCAGCCCAGGTACCCTGTGGACCTGGCCTGATATCTCAAGGGGGGGGCACGTTGCCCGGAGGGATGCTCTTGGGGTGGGGCCTGCTTGCGCCTGCGCGGCCCCGCCTCTTCGCCCGAAACCACCCAGCCGCGGCTCGGACAAAAGCCATCTCCTGGGGGCCTCCCCCCTGTTCTTCCATCCGTAAAGGGGGACCCCTTTACGGATGGAAGAACAGGGGGATCTTCGCAGTGGTGGGGACGGGACGGAGGGGTCTGCGGGTTTGCAGCCACGTAGGCCAGTTGCTCGCACCCCGGCCCCATGTGTCCCAGCTCCATGGACGAGGTGGGCCGCTTATGGCGGGATGCAGGCGTCCTGCGGGGCTCAGGGGACGGCGTGGGCACTCCCCGGGCGAGAGAGGGCTCCTGGGACCCGAGAGAGCCCCGGGGAGAGTCCGAGGCCTGGCCGCAGAGGCCTCCATTGCCTCCTCGGGCTCCTACCATGGGGCCTGACCTTGCTCGCCCGAGGCCCAGATTCACCGCAGGTGAATGCCTTTTGCGGACGCCAAGGACAGGAGGTCGCCGATTCCCTCACAGAGGTGGGGGTTCGAGCTCTGGGGGACTGAGGTCGCAGCGGTCACACTCCATTTTTGGGTGGTTCCGCAGAGACTGGAGGGTTGAAGCGGCTGGGTCCAAGTCTGCCGCCTTGTGGCAGGGTGGGGGCTTTGCAGGCGAAGCAAGGCTCTTAGCCTCCCAGGCGGGGCACAGGCCAGACTCCCCAAGGGAGAACCAGTCTTGGTCGAGGGTCCCGCCCGCCCGCCCGGAACCGCTCCACCTGGCGCGGAACCGTGGCCGGCCCCTCTTCCAGGCACCAGGTCCCTAGTTCTTCCCTGGCACTCTGCCTCTGCGGGGGTGGGAATGTTGCTGGGAAGTGTGGTCCACGGGAAAACGCGCGGTCCTCTGGGTGGCAGGGAGGGCTTCCGTTAACTCTGACCCCAGCCCAGGGACCCTGTGGACCTGGCCTGATATCTCAAGGGGGGGGCACGTTGCCCGGAGGGATGCTCTTGGGGTGGGGCCTGCTTGCGCCTGCGCGGCCCCGCCTCTTGGCCCGAAAACACCCAGCCGCGGCTCGGACAAAAGCCATCTCCTGGGGGCCTCCCCCCTGTTCTTCCATCCGTAAAGGGGGACCCCTTTACGGATGGAAGAACAGGGGGATCTTCGCAGTGGTGGGGACGGGACGGAGGGGTCTGCGGGTTTGCAGCCACGTAGGCCAGTTGCTCGCACCCCGGCCCCATGTGTCCCAGCTCCATGGACGAGGTGGGCCGCTTATGGCGGGATGCAGGCGTCCTGCGGGGCTCAGGGGACGGCGTGGGCACTCCCCGGGCGAGAGAGGGCGCCTGGGACCCGAGAGAGCCCCGGGGAGAGTCCGAGGCCTGGCCGCAGAGGCCTCCATTGCCTCCCCGGGCTCCTACCATGGGGCCTGACCGTGCTCGCCCGAGGCCCAGGTTCACCGCAGGTGAATGCCTTTTGCGGACGCCAAGGACAGGAGGTCGCCGATTCCCTCACAGAGGTGGGGGTTCGAGCTCTGGGGGACTGAGGTCGCAGCGGTCACACTCCATTTTTGGGTGGTTCCGCAGAGACTGGAGGGTTGAAGCGGCTGGGTCCAAGTCTGCCGCCTTGTGGCAGGGTGGGGGCTTTGCAGGCGAAGCAAGGCTCTTAGCCTCCCAGGCGGGGCACAGGCCAGACTCCCCAAGGGAGAACCGGTCCTTGGTCGAGGGTCCCGCCCGCCCGCCCGGAACCGCTCCACCTGGCCCGGAACCGTGGCCGGCCCCTCTTCCCGGCCCCATGTCCCTAGCTCTTCCCTGGCACTCTGCCTCTGGCGGCGTGGGAGACGGGCTGGCAAGTGTGGTCCACGGGAAAACGCGAGGTCCTCTGGGTGGCAGGGAGGGCTTCCGTTAACTCTGACCCCAGCCCAGGGACCCTGTGGACCTGGCCTGATATCTCAAGGGGGGGGCACGTTGCCCGGAGGGATGCTCTTGGGGTGGGGCCTGCTTGCGCCTGCGCGGCCCCGCCTCTTGGCCCGAAACCACCCAGTCGCGGCTCGGACAAAAGCCATCTCCTGGGGGACTCCCCCCTGTTCTTCCATCCGTAAAGGGGGACCCCTTTACGGATGGAAGAACAGGGGGATCTTCGCAGTGGTGGGGACGGGACGGAGGGGTCTGCGGGTTTGCAGCCACGTAGGCCAGTTGCTCGCACCCCGGCCCCATGTGTCCCAGCTCCATGGACGAGGTGGGCCGCTTATGGCGGGATGCAGGCGTCCTGCGGGGCTCAGGGGACGGCGTGGGCACTCCCCGGGCGAGAGAGGGCGCCTGGGACCCGAGAGAGCACCCGGGAAAATGCCCAGCCCTGGCCCCCGTGGCTCCAGTGGCCTCCCCAGGCTCCTGCCGTGGGGCCTGGTCCCGCTCACCGGGGCCCAGGTTCTCCGCAGGTGAATGCCTTTTGCGGACACCAGGGACCACAGGCCGCGGATCCCTTCACGGGCAGGGGGGGTTCGAGCTCTGTGGGACCCAGGTCGCAGCGCACACAGTCCCTTCTCGCAAAGTTCAGCCCAGACTTTAGAGAGTAGAAGCGTGTCGGTCCAAGTTTTCCGCCTCGGGGCAGGGTGGGGCCGTTTGAGCCAAGAGAGACTCTTAGCCCCCCAGGCAGGTCTCAGGCCTGAGACCCCCAGGGAGACCCGGTCCCTGGGCGTGGGTCCCGCCCGCCCGGGACCGCCCCACCTGGCCGGGAACCGTGGCCGGCCCCTCTTCCCGGCCCCATGTCCCTAGCTCTTCCCTGGCACTCTGCCTCTAGGGGTGGGAGACGGGCTGGCAAGTGTGGTCCACGGGAAAACGCGCGGTCCTCTGGGTGGCAGGGAGGGCCTCCGTTAACTCTGACACCAGCCCAGGGACCCTGTGGACCTGGCCTGATATCTCAAGGGGGGGGCACGTTGCCCGGAGGGATGCTCTTGGGGTGGGGCCTGCTTGCGCCTGCGCGGCCCCGCCTCTTGGCCCGAAACCACCCAGCCGCGGCACGGACAAAAGACATCTCCTGGGGGACTCCCCCCTGTTCTTCCATCCGTAAAGGGGGACCCCTTTACGGATGGAAGAACAGGGGGATCTTCGCAGTGGTGGGGACGGGACGGAGGGGTCTGCGGGTTTGCAGCTACGTAGGCCAGTTGCTCGCACCCCGGCCCCATGTGTCCCAGCTCCATGGACGAGGTGGGCCGCTTATGGCGGGATGCAGGCGTCCTGCGGGGCTCAGGGGACGGCGTGGGCACTCCCCGGGCGAGAGAGGGCGCCTGGGACCCGAGAGAGCCCCGGGGAGAGTCCGAGGCCTGGCCGCAGAGGCCTCCATTGCCTCCCCGTGCTCCTACCATGGGGCCAGACCGTGCTCGCCCGAGGCCCAGGTTCACCGCAGGTGAATGCCTTTTGCGGACGCCAAGGACAGGAGGTCGCCGATTCCCTCACAGAGGTGGGGGTTCGAGCTCTGGGGGACTGAGGTCGCAGCGGTCACACTCCATTTTTGGGTGGTTCCGCAGAGACTGGAGGGTTGAAGCGGCTGGGTCCAAGTCTGCCGCCTTGTGGCAGGGTGGGGGCTTTGCAGGCGAAGCAAGGCTCTTAGCCTCCCAGGCGGGGCACAGGCCAGACTCCCCAAGGGAGAACCGGTCCTTGGTCGAGGGTCCCGCCCGCCCGCCCGGAACCGCTCCACCTTGCGCGGAACCGTGGCCGGCCCCTCTTCCAGGCACCAGGTCCCTAGTTCTTCCCTGGCACTCTGCCTATGGCGGGGTGGGAGACGGGCTGGCAAGTGTGGTCCACGGGAAAACGCGCGGTCCTCTGGGTGGCAGGGAGGGCCTCCGTTAACTCTGACACCAGCCCAGGGACCCTGTGGACCTGGCCTGATATCTCAAGGGGGGGGCACGTTGCCCGGAGGGATGCTCTTGGGGTGGGGCCTGCTTGCGCCTGCGCGGCCCCGCCTCTTGGCCCGAAACCACCCAGCCGCGGCTCGGACAAAAGCCATCTCCTGGGGGCCTACCCCCTGTTCTTCCATCCGTAAAGGGGGACCCCTTTACGGATGGAAGAACAGGGGGATCTTCGCAGTGGTGGGGACGGGACGGAGGGGTCTGCGGGTTTGCAGCCACGTAGGCCAGTTGCTCGCACCCCGGCCCCATGTGTCCCAGCTCCATGGACGAGGTGGGCCGCTTATGGCGGGATGCAGGCGTCCTGCGGGGGTCAGGGGACGGCGTGGGCACTCCCCGGGCGAGAGAGGGCGCCTGGGACCCGAGAGAGCCCCGGGGAGAGTCCGAGGCCTGGCCGCAGAGGCCTCCATTGCCTCCCCGGGCTCCTACCATGGGGCCTGACCGTGCTCGCCCGAGGCCCAGGTTCACCGCAGGTGAATGCCTTTTGCGGACGCCAAGGACAGGAGGTCGCCGATTCCCTCACAGAGGTGGGGGTTCGAGCTCTGGGGGACTGAGGTCGCAGCGGTCACACTCCATTTTTGGGTGGTTCCGCAGAGACTGGAGGGTTGAAGCGGCTGGGTCCAAGTCTGCCGCCTTGTGGCAGGGTGGGGGCTTTGCAGGCGAAGCAAGGCTCTTAGCCTCCCAGGCGGGGCACAGGCCAGACTCCCCAAGGGAGAACCGGTCCTTGGTCGAGGGTCCCGCCCGCCCGCCCCGAACCGCTCCACCTGGCGCGGAACCGTGGCCGGCCCCTCTTCCAGGCACCAGGTCCCTAGTTCTTCCCTGGCACTCTGCCTATGGCGGGGTGGGAGACGGGCTGGCAAGTGTGGTCCACAGGAACACGCGCGGTACTCTGGGTGGCAGGGAGGGCCTCCGTTAACTCTGACACCAGCCCAGGGACCCTGTGGACCTGGCCTGATATCTCAAGGGGGGGGCACGTTGCCCGAAGGGATGCTCTTGGGGTGGGGCCTGCTTGCGCCTGCGCGGCCCCGCCTCTTGGCCCGAAACCACCCAGCCGCGGCTCGGACAAAAGCCATCTCCTGGGGGCCTCCCCCCTGTTCTTCCATCCGTAAAGGGGGACCCCTTTACGGATGGAAGAACAGGGGGATCTTCGCAGTGGTGGGGACGGGACGGAGGGGTCTGAGGGTTTGCAGCCACGTAGGCCAGTTGCTCGCACCCCGGCCCCATGTGTCCCAGCTCCATGGACGAGGTGGGCCGCTTATGGCGGGATGCAGGCGTCCTGCGGGGGTCAGGGGACGGCGTGGGCACTCCCCGGGCGAGAGAGGGCGCCTGGGACCCGAGAGAGCACCCGGGAAAATGCCCAGCCCTGGCCCCCGTGGCTCCAGTGGCCTCCCCAGGCTCCTGCCGTGGGTCCTGGTCCCGCTCACCGGGGCCCAGGTTCTCCGCAGGTGAATGCCTTTTGCGGACACCAGGGACCACAGGCCGCGGATCCCTTCACGGGCAGGGGGGGTTCGAGCTCTGTGGGACCCAGGTCGCAGCGCACACAGTCCCTTCTCGCAAAGTTCAGCCCAGACTTTAGAGAGTAGAAGCGTGTCGGTCCAAGTTTTCCGCCTCGGGGCAGGGTGGGGCCGTTTGAGCCAAGAGAGACTCTTAGCCCCCCAGGCAGGTCTCAGGCCTGAGACCCCCAGGGAGACCCGGTCCCTGGGCGTGGGTCCCGCCCGCCCGGGACCGCCCCACCTGGCCGGGAACCGTGGCCGGCCCCTCTTCCCGGCCCCATGTCCCTAGCTCTTCCCTGGCACTCTGCCTCTGGCGGGGTGGGAGACGGGCTGGCAAGTGTGGTCCACGGGAAAACGCGCGGTCCTCTGGGTGGCAGGGAGGGCCTCCGTTAACTCTGACACCAGCCCAGGGACCCTGTGGACCTGGCCTGATATCTCAAGGGGGGGGCACGTTGCCCGGAGGGATGCTCTTGGGGTGGGGCCTGCTTGCGCCTGCGCGGCCCCGCCTCTTGGCCCGAAACAACCCAGCCGCGGCTCGGACAAAAGCCATCTCCTGGGGGCCTCCCCCCTGTTCTTCCATCCGTAAAGGGGGACCCCTTTACGGATGGAAGAACAGGGGGATCTTCGCAGTGGTGGGGACGGGACGGAGGGGTCTGCGGGTTTGCAGCCACGTAGGCCAGTTGCTCGCACCCCGGCCCCATGTGTCCCAGCTCCATGGACGAGGTGGGCCGCTTATGGCGGGATGCAGGCGTCCTGCGGGGCTCAGGGGACGGCGTGGGCACTCCCCGGGCGAGAGAGGGCGCCTGGGACCCGAGAGAGCCCCGGGGAGAGTCCGAGGCCTGGCCGCAGAGGCCTCCATTGCCTCCCCGGGCTCCTACCATGGGGCCTGACCGTGCTCGCCCGAGGCCCAGGTTCACCGCAGGTGAATGCCTTTTGCGGACGCCAAGGACAGGAGGTCGCCGATTCCCTCACAGAGGTGGGGGTTCGAGCTCTGGGGGACTGAGGTCGCAGCGGTCACACTCCATTTTTGGGTGGTTCCGCAGAGACTGGAGGGTTGAAGCGGCTGGGTCCAAGTCTGCCGCCTTGTGGCAGGGTGGGGGCTTTGCAGGCGAAGCAAGGCTCTTAGCCTCCCAGGCGGGGCACAGGCCAGACTCCCCAAGGGAGAACCGGTCCTTGGTCGAGGGTCCCGCCCGCCCGCCCGGAACCGCTCCACCTGGCCCGGAACCGTGGCCGGCCCCTCTTCCCGGCCCCATGTCCCTAGCTCTTCCCTGGCACTCTGCCTCTGGCGGCGTGGGAGACGGGCTGGCAAGTGTGGTCCACGGGAAAACGCGAGGTCCTCTGGGTGGCAGGGAGGGCTTCCGTTAACTCTGACCCCAGCCCAGGGACCCTGTGACCTGGCCTGATATCTCAAGGGGGGGGCACGTTGCCCAGAGGGATGCTCTTGGGGTGGGGCCTGCTTGCGCCTGCGCGGCCCCGCCTCTTGGCCCGAAACCACCCAGTCGCGGCTCGGACAAAAGCCATCTCCTGGGGGACTCCCCCCTGTTCTTCCATCCGTAAAGGGGGACCCCTTTACGGATGGAAGAACAGGGGGATCTTCGCAGTGGTGGGGACGGGACGGAGGGGTCTGCGGGTTTGCAGCCACGTAGGCCAGTTGCTCGCACCCCGGCCCCATGTGTCCCAGCTCCATGGACGAGGTGGGCCGCTTATGGCGGGATGCAGGCGTCCTGCGGGGCTCAGGGGACGGCGTGGGCACTCCCCGGGCGAGAGAGGGCGCCTGGGACCCGAGAGAGCCCCGGGGAGAGTCCGAGGCCTGGCCGCAGAGGCCTCCATTGCCTCCTCGGGCTCCTACCATGGGGCCTGACCTTGCTCGCCCGAGGCCCAGATTCACCGCAGGTGAATGCCTTTTGCGGACGCCAAGGACAGGAGGTCGCCGATTCCCTCACAGAGGTGGGGGTTCGAGCTCTGGGGGACTGAGGTCGCAGCGGTCACACTCCATTTTTGGGTGGTTCCGCAGAGACTGGAGGGTTGAAGCGGCTGGGTCCAAGTCTGCCGCCTTGTGGCAGGGTGGGGGCTTTGCAGGCGAAGCAAGGCTCTTAGCCTCCCAGGCGGGGCACAGGCCAGACTCCCCAAGGGAGAACCGGTCCTTGGTCGAGGGTCCCGCCCGCCCGCCCGGAACCGCTCCACCTGGCGCGGAACCGTGGCCGGCCCCTCTTCCAGGCACCAGGTCCCTAGTTCTTTCCTGGCACTCTGCCTCTGCGGGGGTGGGAGAGCTGCTGGGAAGTGTGGTCCAAGGGAAAACGCGCGGTACTCTGGGTGGCAGGGAGGGCTTCCGTTAACTCTGACACCAGCCCAGGGACCCTGTGGACCTGGCCTGATATCTCAAGGGGGGGGCACGTTGCCCGGAGGGATGCTCTTGGGGTGGGGCCTGCTTGCGCCTGCGCGGCCCCGCCTCTTGGCCCGAAACCACCCAGCCGCGGCTCGGACAAAAGCCATCTCCTGGGGGCCTACCCCCTGTTCTTCCATCCGTAAAGGGGGACCCCTTTACGGATGGAAGAACAGGGGGATCTTCGCAGTGGTGGGGACGGGACGGAGGGGTCTGCGGGTTTGCAGCCACGTAGGCCAGTTGCTCGCACCCCGGCCCCATGTGTCCCAGCTCCATGGACGAGGTGGGCCGCTTATGGCGGGATGCAGGCGTCCTGCGGGGCTCAGGGGACGGCGTGGGCACTCCCTGGGCGAGAGAGGGCGCCTGGGACCCGAGAGAGCCCCGGGGAGAGTCCGAGGCCTGGCCGCAGAGGCCTCCATTGCCTCCCCGGGCTCCTACCATGGGGCCTGACCGTGCTCGCCCGAGGCCCAGATTCACCGCACGTGAATGCCTTTTGCGGACGCCAAGGACAGGAGGTCGCCGATTCCCTCACAGAGGTGGGGGTTCGAGCTCTGGGGGACTGAGGTCGCAGCGGTCACACTCCATTTTTGGGTGGTTCCGCAGAGACTGGAGGGTTGAAGCGGCTTGGTCCAAGTCTCCGCCTTGTGGCAGGGTGGGGGCTTTGAGGGCGAAGCAAGGCTCTTAGCCTCCCAGGCGGGGCACAGGCCAGACTCCCCAAGGGAGAACCGGTCCTTGGTCGAGGGTCCCGCCCGCCCGCCCGGAACCGCTCCACCTTGCGCGGAACCGTGGCCGGCCCCTCTTCCAGGCACCAGGTCCCTAGTTCTTCCCTGGCACTCTGCCTATGGCGGGGTGGGAGACGAGCTGGCAAGTGTGGTCCACGGGAAAACGCGCGGTCCTCTGGGTGGCAGGGAGGGCCTCCGTTAACTCTGACACCAGCCCAGGGACCCTGTGGACCTGGCCTGATATCTCAAGGGGGGGGCACGTTGCCCGGAGGGATGCTCTTGGGGTGGGGCCTGCTTGCGCCTGCGCGGCCCCGCCTCTTCGCCCGAAACCACCCAGCCGCGGCTCGGACAAAAGCCATCTCCTGGGGGCCTCCCCCCTGTTCTTCCATCCGTAAAGGGGGACCCCTTTACGGATGGAAGAACAGGGGGATCTTCGCAGTGGTGGGGACGGGACGGAGGGGTCTGCGGGTTTGCAGCCACGTAGGCCAGTTGCTCGCACCCCGGCCCCATGTGTCCCAGCTCCATGGACGAGGTGGGCGCTTATGGCGGGATGCAGGCGTCCTGCGGGGGTCAGGGGACGGCGTGGGCACTCCCCGGGCGAGAGAGGGCGCCTGGGACCCGAGAGAGCCCCGGGGAGAGTCCGAGGCCTGGCCGCAGAGGCCTCCATTGCCTCCCCGGGCTCCTACCATGGGGCCTGACCGTGCTCGCCCGAGGCCCAGATTCACCGCACGTGAATGCCTTTTGCGGACGCCAAGGACAGGAGGTCGCCGATTCCCTCACAGAGGTGGGGGTTCGAGCTCTGGGGGACTGAGGTCGCAGCGGTCACACTCCATTTTTGGGTGGTTCCGCAGAGACTGGAGGGTTGAAGCGGCTGGGTCCAAGTCTGCCGCCTTGTGGCAGGGTGGGGGCTTTGCAGGCGAAGCAAGGCTCTTAGCCTCCCAGGCGGGGCACAGGCCAGACTCCCCAAGGGAGAACCGGTCCTTGGTCGAGGGTCCCGCCCGCCCGCCCCGAACCGCTCCACCTGGCGCGGAACCGTGGCCGGCCCCTCTTCCAGGCACCAGTTCCCTAGTTCTTCCCTGGCACTCTGCCTCTGCGGGGGTGGGAATGCTGCTGGGAAGTGTGGTCCACGGGAAAACGCGCGGTCCTCTGGGTGGCAGGGAGGGCCTCCGTTAACTCTGACACCAGCCCAGGGACCCTGTGGACCTGGCCTGATATCTCAAGGGGGGGGCACGTTGCCCGGAGGGATGCTCTTGGGGTGGGGCCTGCTTGCGCCTGCGCGGCCCCGCCTCTTCGCCCGAAACCACCCAGCCGCGGCTCGGACAAAAGCCATCTCCTGGGGGCCTCCCCCCTGTTCTTCCATCCGTAAAGGGGGACCCCTTTACGGATGGAAGAACAGGGGGATCTTCGCAGTGGTGGGGACGGGACGGAGGGGTCTGCGGGTTTGCAGCCACGTAGGCCAGTTGCTCGCACCCCGGCCCCATGTGTCCCAGCTCCATGGACGAGGTGGGCCGCTTATGGCGGGATGCAGGCGTCCTGCGGGGCTCAGGGGACGGCGTGGGCACTCCCCGGGCGAGAGAGGGCTCCTGGGACCCGAGAGAGCCCCGGGGAGAGTCCGAGGCCTGGCCGCAGAGGCCTCCATTGCCTCCTCGGGCTCCTACCATGGGGCCTGACCTTGCTCGCCCGAGGCCCAGATTCACCGCAGGTGAATGCCTTTTGCGGACGCCAAGGACAGGAGGTCGCCGATTCCCTCACAGAGGTGGGGGTTCGAGCTCTGGGGGACTGAGGTCGCAGCGGTCACACTCCATTTTTGGGTGGTTCCGCAGAGACTGGAGGGTTGAAGCGGCTGGGTCCAAGTCTGCCGCCTTGTGGCAGGGTGGGGGCTTTGCAGGCGAAGCAAGGCTCTTAGCCTCCCAGGCGGGGCACAGGCCAGACTCCCCAAGGGAGAACCAGTCTTGGTCGAGGGTCCCGCCCGCCCGCCCGGAACCGCTCCACCTGGCGCGGAACCGTGGCCGGCCCCTCTTCCAGGCACCAGGTCCCTAGTTCTTCCCTGGCACTCTGCCTCTGCGGGGGTGGGAATGTTGCTGGGAAGTGTGGTCCACGGGAAAACGCGCGGTCCTCTGGGTGGCAGGGAGGGCTTCCGTTAACTCTGACCCCAGCCCAGGGACCCTGTGGACCTGGCCTGATATCTCAAGGGGGGGGCACGTTGCCCGGAGGGATGCTCTTGGGGTGGGGCCTGCTTGCGCCTGCGCGGCCCCGCCTCTTGGCCCGAAAACACCCAGCCGCGGCTCGGACAAAAGCCATCTCCTGGGGGCCTCCCCCCTGTTCTTCCATCCGTAAAGGGGGACCCCTTTACGGATGGAAGAACAGGGGGATCTTCGCAGTGGTGGGGACGGGACGGAGGGGTCTGCGGGTTTGCAGCCACGTAGGCCAGTTGCTCGCACCCCGGCCCCATGTGTCCCAGCTCCATGGACGAGGTGGGCCGCTTATGGCGGGATGCAGGCGTCCTGCGGGGCTCAGGGGACGGCGTGGGCACTCCCCGGGCGAGAGAGGGCGCCTGGGACCCGAGAGAGCCCCGGGGAGAGTCCGAGGCCTGGCCGCAGAGGCCTCCATTGCCTCCCCGGGCTCCTACCATGGGGCCTGACCGTGCTCGCCCGAGGCCCAGGTTCACCGCAGGTGAATGCCTTTTGCGGACGCCAAGGACAGACTCCCCAAGGGAGAACCGGTCCTTGGTCGAGGGTCCCGCCCGCCCGCCCGGAACCGCTCCACCTGGCCCGGAACCGTGGCCGGCCCCTCTTCCCGGCCCCATGTCCCTAGCTCTTCCCTGGCACTCTGCCTCTGGCGGCGTGGGAGACGGGCTGGCAAGTGTGGTCCACGGGAAAACGCGAGGTCCTCTGGGTGGCAGGGAGGGCTTCCGTTAACTCTGACCCCAGCCCAGGGACCCTGTGGACCTGGCCTGATATCTCAAGGGGGGGGCACGTTGCCCGGAGGGATGCTCTTGGGGTGGGGCCTGCTTGCGCCTGCGCGGCCCCGCCTCTTGGCCCGAAAACACCCAGCCGCGGCTCGGACAAAAGCCATCTCCTGGGGGCCTCCCCCCTGTTCTTCCATCCGTAAAGGGGGACCCCTTTACGGATGGAAGAACAGGGGGATCTTCGCAGTGGTGGGGACGGGACGGAGGGGTCTGCGGGTTTGCAGCCACGTAGGCCAGTTGCTCGCACCCCGGCCCCATGTGTCCCAGCTCCATGGACGAGGTGGGCCGCTTATGGCGGGATGCAGGCGTCCTGCGGGGCTCAGGGGACGGCGTGGGCACTCCCCGGGCGAGAGAGGGCGCCTGGGACCCGAGAGAGCCCCGGGGAGAGTCCGAGGCCTGGCCGCAGAGGCCTCCATTGCCTCCCCGGGCTCCTACCATGGGGCCTGACCGTGCTCGCCCGAGGCCCAGGTTCACCGCAGGTGAATGCCTTTTGCGGACGCCAAGGACAGGAGGTCGCCGATTCCCTCACAGAGGTGGGGGTTCGAGCTCTGGGGGACTGAGGTCGCAGCGGTCACACTCCATTTTTGGGTGGTTCCGCAGAGACTGGAGGGTTGAAGCGGCTGGGTCCAAGTCTGCCGCCTTGTGGCAGGGTGGGGGCTTTGCAGGCGAAGCAAGGCTCTTAGCCTCCCAGGCGGGGCACAGGCCAGACTCCCCAAGGGAGAACCGGTCCTTGGTCGAGGGTCCCGCCCGCCCGCCCGGAACCGCTCCACCTGGCCCGGAACCGTGGCCGGCCCCTCTTCCCGGCCCCATGTCCCTAGCTCTTCCCTGGCACTCTGCCTCTGGCGGCGTGGGAGACGGGCTGGCAAGTGTGGTCCACGGGAAAACGCGAGGTCCTCTGGGTGGCAGGGAGGGCTTCCGTTAACTCTGACCCCAGCCCAGGGACCCTGTGGACCTGGCCTGATATCTCAAGGGGGGGGCACGTTGCCCGGAGGGATGCTCTTGGGGTGGGGCCTGCTTGCGCCTGCGCGGCCCCGCCTCTTGGCCCGAAACCACCCAGTCGCGGCTCGGACAAAAGCCATCTCCTGGGGGACTCCCCCCTGTTCTTCCATCCGTAAAGGGGGACCCCTTTACGGATGGAAGAACAGGGGGATCTTCGCAGTGGTGGGGACGGGACGGAGGGGTCTGCGGGTTTGCAGCCACGTAGGCCAGTTGCTCGCACCCCGGCCCCATGTGTCCCAGCTCCATGGACGAGGTGGGCCGCTTATGGCGGGATGCAGGCGTCCTGCGGGGCTCAGGGGACGGCGTGGGCACTCCCCGGGCGAGAGAGGGCGCCTGGGACCCGAGAGAGCACCCGGGAAAATGCCCAGCCCTGGCCCCCGTGGCTCCAGTGGCCTCCCCAGGCTCCTGCCGTGGGGCCTGGTCCCGCTCACCGGGGCCCAGGTTCTCCGCAGGTGAATGCCTTTTGCGGACACCAGGGACCACAGGCCGCGGATCCCTTCACGGGCAGGGGGGGTTCGAGCTCTGTGGGACCCAGGTCGCAGCGCACACAGTCCCTTCTCGCAAAGTTCAGCCCAGACTTTAGAGAGTAGAAGCGTGTCGGTCCAAGTTTTCCGCCTCGGGGCAGGGTGGGGCCGTTTGAGCCAAGAGAGACTCTTAGCCCCCCAGGCAGGTCTCAGGCCTGAGACCCCCAGGGAGACCCGGTCCCTGGGCGTGGGTCCCGCCCGCCCGGGACCGCCCCACCTGGCCGGGAACCGTGGCCGGCCCCTCTTCCCGGCCCCATGTCCCTAGCTCTTCCCTGGCACTCTGCCTCTAGGGGTGGGAGACGGGCTGGCAAGTGTGGTCCACGGGAAAACGCGCGGTCCTCTGGGTGGCAGGGAGGGCCTCCGTTAACTCTGACACCAGCCCAGGGACCCTGTGGACCTGGCCTGATATCTCAAGGGGGGGGCACGTTGCCCGGAGGGATGCTCTTGGGGTGGGGCCTGCTTGCGCCTGCGCGGCCCCGCCTCTTGGCCCGAAACCACCCAGCCGCGGCACGGACAAAAGACATCTCCTGGGGGACTCCCCCCTGTTCTTCCATCCGTAAAGGGGGACCCCTTTACGGATGGAAGAACAGGGGGATCTTCGCAGTGGTGGGGACGGGACGGAGGGGTCTGCGGGTTTGCAGCTACGTAGGCCAGTTGCTCGCACCCCGGCCCCATGTGTCCCAGCTCCATGGACGAGGTGGGCCGCTTATGGCGGGATGCAGGCGTCCTGCGGGGCTCAGGGGACGGCGTGGGCACTCCCCGGGCGAGAGAGGGCGCCTGGGACCCGAGAGAGCCCCGGGGAGAGTCCGAGGCCTGGCCGCAGAGGCCTCCATTGCCTCCCCGTGCTCCTACCATGGGGCCAGACCGTGCTCGCCCGAGGCCCAGGTTCACCGCAGGTGAATGCCTTTTGCGGACGCCAAGGACAGGAGGTCGCCGATTCCCTCACAGAGGTGGGGGTTCGAGCTCTGGGGGACTGAGGTCGCAGCGGTCACACTCCATTTTTGGGTGGTTCCGCAGAGACTGGAGGGTTGAAGCGGCTGGGTCCAAGTCTGCCGCCTTGTGGCAGGGTGGGGGCTTTGCAGGCGAAGCAAGGCTCTTAGCCTCCCAGGCGGGGCACAGGCCAGACTCCCCAAGGGAGAACCGGTCCTTGGTCGAGGGTCCCGCCCGCCCGCCCGGAACCGCTCCACCTTGCGCGGAACCGTGGCCGGCCCCTCTTCCAGGCACCAGGTCCCTAGTTCTTCCCTGGCACTCTGCCTATGGCGGGGTGGGAGACGGGCTGGCAAGTGTGGTCCACGGGAAAACGCGCGGTCCTCTGGGTGGCAGGGAGGGCCTCCGTTAACTCTGACACCAGCCCAGGGACCCTGTGGACCTGGCCTGATATCTCAAGGGGGGGGCACGTTGCCCGGAGGGATGCTCTTGGGGTGGGGCCTGCTTGCGCCTGCGCGGCCCCGCCTCTTGGCCCGAAACCACCCAGCCGCGGCTCGGACAAAAGCCATCTCCTGGGGGCCTCCCCCCTGTTCTTCCATCCGTAAAGGGGGACCCCTTTACGGATGGAAGAACAGGGGGATCTTCGCAGTGGTGGGGACGGGACGGAGGGGTCTGCGGGTTTGCAGCCACGTAGGCCAGTTGCTCGCACCCCGGCCCCATGTGTCCCAGCTCCATGGACGAGGTGGGCCGCTTATGGCGGGATGCAGGCGTCCTGCGGGGGTCAGGGGACGGCGTGGGCACTCCCCGGGCGAGAGAGGGCGCCTGGGACCCGAGAGAGCCCCGGGGAGAGTCCGAGGCCTGGCCGCAGAGGCCTCCATTGCCTCCCCGGGCTCCTACCATGGGGCCTGACCGTGCTCGCCCGAGGCCCAGGTTCACCGCAGGTGAATGCCTTTTGCGGACGCCAAGGACAGGAGGTCGCCGATTCCCTCACAGAGGTGGGGGTTCGAGCTCTGGGGGACTGAGGTCGCAGCGGTCACACTCCATTTTTGGGTGGTTCCGCAGAGACTGGAGGGTTGAAGCGGCTGGGTCCAAGTCTGCCGCCTTGTGGCAGGGTGGGGGCTTTGCAGGCGAAGCAAGGCTCTTAGCCTCCCAGGCGGGGCACAGGCCAGACTCCCCAAGGGAGAACCGGTCCTTGGTCGAGGGTCCCGCCCGCCCGCCCCGAACCGCTCCACCTGGCGCGGAACCGTGGCCGGCCCCTCTTCCAGGCACCAGTTCCCTAGTTCTTCCCTGGCACTCTGCCTATGGCGGGGTGGGAGACGGGCTGGCAAGTGTGGTCCACGGGAAAACGCGCGGTCCTCTGGGTGGCAGGGAGGGCCTCCGTTAACTCTGACACCAGCCCAGGGACCCTGTGGACCTGGCCTGATATCTCAAGGGGGGGGCACGTTGCCCGGAGGGATGCTCTTGGGGTGGGGCCTGCTTGCGCCTGCGCGGCCCCGCCTCTTCGCCCGAAACGACCCAGCCGCGGCACGGACAAAAGACATCTCCTGGGGGCCTCCCCCCTGTTCTTCCATCCGTAAAGGGGGACCCCTTTACGGATGGAAGAACAGGGGGATCTTCGCAGTGGTGGGGACGGGACGGAGGGGTCTGCGGGTTTGCAGCCACGTAGGCCAGTTGCTCGCACCCCGGCCCCATGTGTCCCAGCTCCATGGACGAGGTGGGCCGCTTATGGCGGGATGCAGGCGTCCTGCGGTGGTCAGGGGACGGCGTGGGCACTCCCCGGGCGAGAGAGGGCGCCTGGGACCCGAGAGAGCACCCGGGAAAATGCCCAGCCCTGGCCCCCGTGGCTCCAGTGGCCTCCCCAGGCTCCTGCCGTGGGGCCTGGTCCCGCTCACCGGGCCCAGGTCCTCCGCAGGTGAATGCCTTTTGCGGACACCAGGGACCACAGGCCGCGGATCCCTTCACGGGCAGGGGGGGTTCGAGCTCTGTGGGACCCAGGTCGCAGCGCACACAGTCCCTTCTCGCAAAGTTCAGCCCAGACATTAGAGAGTAGAAGCGTCTCGGTCCAAGTTTTCCGCCTCGGAGCAGGGTGGGGCCGTTTGAGCCAAGAGAGACTCTTAGCCCCCCAGGCAGTCCTCAGGCCCGAGACCCCCAGGGAGACCCGGTCCCTGGGCGTGGGTCCCGCCCGCCCGGGACCGCCCCACCTGGCCCGGAACCGTGGCCGGCCCCTCTTCCCGGCCCCATGTCCCTAGCTCTTCCCTGGCACTCTGCCTCTGGCGGGGTGGGAGACGGGCTGGCAAGTGTGGTCCACGGGAAAACGCGCGGTCCTCTGGGTGGCAGGGAGGGCCTCCGTTAACTCTGACACCAGCCCAGGGACCCTGTGGACCTGGCCTGATATCTCAAGGGGGGGGCACGTTGCCCGGAGGGATGCTCTTGGGGTGGGGCCTGCTTGCGCCTGCGCGGCCCGCCTCTTGGCCCGAAACCACCCAGCCGCGGCTCGGACAAAAGCCATCTCCTGGGGGCCTCCGCCTGTTCTTCCATCCGTAAAGGGGGACCCCTTTACGGATGGAAGAACAGGGGGATCTTCGCAGTGGTGGGGACGGGACGGAGGGGTCTGCGGGTTTGCAGCCACGTAGGCCAGTTGCTCGCACCCCGGCCCCATGTGTCCCAGCTCCATGGACGAGGTGGGCCGCTTATGGCGGGATGCAGGCGTCCTGCGGGGCTCAGGGGACGGCGTGGGCACTCCCCGGGCGAGAGAGGGCGCCTGGGTCCGAGAAAGCCCCGGGGAGAGTCCGAGGCCTGGCCGCAGAGGCCTCCATTGCCTCCCCGGGCTCCTACCATGGGGCCTGACCGTGCTCGCCCGAGGCCCAGATTCACCGCACGTGAATGCCTTTTGCGGACGCGAAGGACAGGAGTTGGCCGATTCCCTCACAGAGGTGGGGGTTCGAGCTCTGGGGGACTGAGGTCGCAGCGGTCACACTCCATTTTTGGGTGGTTCCGCAGAGACTGGAGGGTTGAAGCGGCTGGGTCCAAGTCTGCCGCCTTGTGGCAGGGTGGGGGCTTTGCAGGCGAAGCAAGGCTCTTAGCCTCCCAGGCCGGGCACAGGCCAGACTCCCCAAGGGAGAACCGGTCCTTGGTCGAGGGTCCCGCCCGCCCGCCCGGAACCGCTCCACCTGGCGCGGAACCGTGGCCGGCCCCTCTTCCAGGCACCAGTTCCGTAGTTCTTCCCTGGCACTCTGCCTATGGCGGGGTGGGAGACGGGCTGGCAAGTGTGGTCCACGGGAACACGCGCGGTCCTCTGGGTGGCAGGGAGGGCCTCCGTTAACTCTGACACCAGCCCAGGGACCCTGTGGACCTGGCCTGATATCTCAAGGGGGGGGCACGTTGCCCGGAGGGATGCTCTTGGGGTGGGGCCTGCTTGCGCCTGCGCGGCCCCGCCTCTTGGCCCGAAACCACCCAGCCGCGGCTCGGACAAAAGCCATCTCCTGGGGGCCTCCCCCCTGTTCTTCCATCCGTAAAGGGGGACCCCTTTACGGATGGAAGAACAGGGGGATCTTCGCAGTGGTGGGGACGGGACGGAGGGGTCTGCGGGTTTGCAGCCACGTAGGCCAGTTGCTCGCACCCCGGCCCCATGTGTCCCAGCTCCATGGACGAGGTGGGCCGCTTATGGCGGGATGCAGGCGTCCTGCGGGGGTCAGGGGACGGCGTGGGCACTCCCCGGGCGAGAGAGGGCGCCTGGGACCCGAGAGAGCACCCGGGAAAATGCCCAGCCCTGGCCCCCGTGGCTCCAGTGGCCTCCCCAGGCTCCTGCCGTGGGGCCTGGTCCCGCTCACCGGGGCCCAGGTTCTCCGCAGGTGAATGCCTTTTGCGGACACCAGGGACCACAGGCCGCTGATCCCTTCACGGGCAGGGGGGGTTCGAGCTCTGTGGGACCCAGGTCGCAGCGCACACAGTCCCTTCTCGCAAAGTTCAGCCCAGACTTTAGAGAGTAGAAGCGTGTCGGTCCAAGTTTTCCGCCTCGGGGCAGGGTGGGGCCGTTTGAGCCAAGAGAGACTCTTAGCCCCCCAGGCAGGTCTCAGGCCTGAGACCCCCAGGGAGACCCGGTCCCTGGGCGTGGGTCCCGCCCGCCCGGGACCGCCCCACCTGGCCGGGAACCGTGGCCGGCCCCTCTTCCCGGCCCCATGTCCCTAGCTCTTCCCTGGCACTCTGCCTCTAGGGGTGGGAGACGGGCTGGCAAGTGTGGTCCACGGGAAAACGCGCGGTCCTCTGGGTGGCAGGGAGGGCCTCCGTTAACTCTGACACCAGCCCAGGGACCCTGTGGACCTGGCCTGATATCTCAAGGGGGGGGCACGTTGCCCGGAGGGATGCTCTTGGGGTGGGGCCTGCTTGCGCCTGCGCGGCCCCGCCTCTTGGCCCGAAACCACCCAGCCGCGGCACGGACAAAAGACATCTCCTGGGGGACTCCCCCCTGTTCTTCCATCCGTAAAGGGGGACCCCTTTACGGATGGAAGAACAGGGGGATCTTCGCAGTGGTGGGGACGGGACGGAGGGGTCTGCGGGTTTGCAGCCACGTAGGCCAGTTGCTCGCACCCCGGCCTCATGTGTCCCAGCTCCATGGACGAGGTGGGCCGCTTATGGCGGGATGCAGGCGTCCTGCGGGGCTCAGGGGACGGCGTGGGCACTCCCCGGGCGAGAGAGGGCGCCTGGGACCCGAGAGAGCCCCGGGGAGAGTCCGAGGCCTGGCCGCAGAGGCCTCCATTGCCTCCCCGTGCTCCTACCATGGGGCCTGACCGTGCTCGCCCGAGGCCCAGGTTCACCGCAGGTGAATGCCTTTTGCGGACGCCAAGGACAGGAGGTCGCCGATTCCCTCACAGAGGTGGGGGTTCGAGCTCTGGGGGACTGAGGTCGCAGCGGTCACACTCCATTTTTGGGTGGTTCCGCAGAGACTGGAGGGTTGAAGCGGCTGGGTCCAAGTCTGCCGCCTTGTGGCAGGGTGGGGGCTTTGCAGGCGAAGCAAGGCTCTTAGCCTCCCAGGCGGGGCACAGGCCAGACTCCCCAAGGGAGAACCGGTCCGTGGTCGAGGGTCCCGCCCGCCCGCCCCGAACCGCTCCACCTGGCGCGGAACCGTGGCCGGCCCCTCTTCCAGGCACCAGGTCCCTAGCTCTTCCCTGGCACTCTGCCTCTGCGGGGGTGGGAATGCTGCTGGGAAGTGTGGTCCACGGGAAAACGCGCGGTCCTCTGGGTGGCAGGGAGGGCCTCCGTTAACTCTGACACCAGCCCAGGGACCCTGTGGACCTGGCCTGATATCTCAAGGGGGGGGCACGTTGCCCGGAGGGATGCTCTTGGGGTGGGGCCTGCTTGCGCCTGCGCGGCCCCGCCTCTTGGCCCGAAACCACCCAGCCGCGGCACCGACAAAAGCCATCTCCTGGGGGACTCCCCCCTGTTCTTCCATCCGTAAAGGGGGACCCCTTTACGGATGGAAGAACAGGGGGATCTTCGCAGTGGTGGGGACGGGACGGAGGGGTCTGCGGGTTTGCAGCCACGTAGGCCAGTTGCTCGCACCCCGGCCCCATGTGTCCCAGCTCCATGGACGAGGTGGGCCGCTTATGGCGGGATGCAGGCGTCCTGCGGGGCTCAGGGGACGGCGTGGGCACTCCCCGGGCGAGAGAGGGCGCCTGGGACCCGAGAGAGCCCCGGGGAGAGTCCGAGGCCTGGCCGCAGAGGCCTCCATTGCCTCCCCGGGCTCCTACCATGGGGCCTGACCGTGCTCGCCTGAGGCCCAGATTCACCGCAGGTGAATGCCTTTTGCGGACGCCAAGGACAGGAGGTCGCCGATTCCCTCACAGAGGTGGGGGTTCGAGCTCTGGGGGACTGAGGTCGCAGCGGTCACACTCCATTTTTGGGTGGTTCCACAGAGACTGGAGGGTTGAAGCGGCTGGGTCCAAGTCTGCCGCCTTGTGGCAGGGTGGGGGCTTTGCAGGCGAAGCAAGGCTCTTAGCCTCCCAGGCGGGGCACAGGCCAGACTCCCCAAGGGAGAACCGGTCCTTGGTCGAGGGTCCCGCCCGCCCGCCCCGAACCGCTCCACCTGGCGCGGAACCGTGGCCGGCCCCTCTTCCAGGCACCAGGTCCCTAGTTCTTCCCTGGCACTCTGCCTATGGCGGGGTGGGAGACGGGCTGGGAAGTGTGGTCCACGGGAAAACGCGCGGTCCTCTGGGTGGCAGGGAGGGCCTCCGTTAACTCTGACACCAGCCCAGGGACCCTGTGGACCTGGCCTGATATCTCAAGGGGGGGGCACGTTGCCCGGAGGGATGCTCTTGGGGTGGGGCCTGCTTGCGCCTGCGCGGCCCCGCCTCTTGGCCCGAAACCACCCAGCCGCGGCTCGGACAAAAGCCATCTCCTGGGGGCCTCCCCCCTGTTCTTCCATCCGTAAAGGGGGACCCCTTTACGGATGGAAGAACAGGGGGATCTTCCCAGTGGTGGGGACGGGACGGAGGGGTCTGAGGGTTTGCAGCCACGTAGGCCAGTTGCTCGCACCCCGGCCCCATGTGTCCCAGCTCCATGGACGAGGTGGGCCGCTTATGGCGGGATGCAGGCGTCCTGCGGGGGTCAGGGGACGGCGTGGGCACTCCCCGGGCGAGAGAGGGCGCCTGGGACCCGAGAGAGCACCCGGGAAAATGCCCAGCCCTGGCCCCCGTGGCTCCAGTGGCCTCCCCAGGCTCCTGCCGTGGGGCCTGGTCCCGCTCACCGGGGCCCAGGTTCTCCGCAGGTGAATGCCTTTTGCGGACACCAGGGACCACAGGCCGCGGATCCCTTCACGGGCAGGGGGGGTTCGAGCTCTGTGGGACCCAGGTCGCAGCGCACACAGTCCCTTCTCGCAAAGTTCAGCCCAGACTTTAGAGAGTAGAAGCGTGTCGGTCCAAGTTTTCCGCCTCGGGGCAGGGTGGGGCCGTTTGAGCCAAGAGAGACTCTTAGCCCCCCAGGCAGGTCTCAGGCCTGAGACCCCCAGGGAGACCCGGTCCCTGGGCGTGGGTCCCGCCCGCCCTGGACCGCCCCACCTGGCCGGGAACCGTGGCCGGCCCCTCTTCCCGGCCCCATGTCCCTAGCTCTTCCCTGGCACTCTGCCTCTAGGGGTGGGAGACGGGCTGGCAAGTGTGGTCCACGGGAAAACGCGCGGTCCTCTGGGTGGCAGGGAGGGCCTCCGTTAACTCTGACACCAGCCCAGGGACCCTGTGGACCTGGCCTGATATCTCAAGGGGGGGGCACGTTGCCCGGAGGGATGCTCTTGGGGTGGGGCCTGCTTGCGCCTGCGCGGCCCCGCCTCTTGGCCCGAAACCACCCAGCCGCGGCACGGACAAAAGACATCTCCTGGGGGACTCCCCCCTGTTCTTCCATCCGTAAAGGGGGACCCCTTTACGGATGGAAGAACAGGGGGATCTTCGCAGTGGTGGGGACGGGACGGAGGGGTCTGCGGGTTTGCAGCTACGTAGGCCAGTTGCTCGCACCCCGGCCCCATGTGTCCCAGCTCCATGGACGAGGTGGGCCGCTTATGGCGGGATGCAGGCGTCCTGCGGGGCTCAGGGGACGGCGTGGGCACTCCCCGGGCGAGAGAGGGCGCCTGGGACCCGAGAGAGCCCCGGGGAGAGTCCGAGGCCTGGCCGCAGAGGCCTCCATTGCCTCCCCGTGCTCCTACCATGGGGCCTGACCGTGCTCGCCCGAGGCCCAGGTTCACCGCAGGTGAATGCCTTTTGCGGACGCCAAGGACAGGAGGTCGCCGATTCCCTCACAGAGGTGGGGGTTCGAGCTCTGGGGGACTGAGGTCGCAGCGGTCACACTCCATTTTTGGGTGGTTCCGCAGAGACTGGAGGGTTGAAGCGGCTGGGTCCAAGTCTGCCGCCTTGTGGCAGGGTGGGGGCTTTGCAGGCGAAGCAAGGCTCTTAGCCTCCCAGGCGGGGCACAGGCCAGACTCCCCAAGGGAGAACCGGTCCTTGGTCGAGGGTCCCGCCCGCCCGCCCGGAACCGCTCCACCTGGCGCGGAACCGTGGCCGGCCCCTCTTCTCGGCCCCAGGTCCCTAGTTCTTCCCTCGCACTCTGCCTATGGCGGGGTGGGAGACGGGCTGGCAAGTGTGGTCCACGGGAAAACGCGCGGTCCTCTGGGTGGCAGGGAGGGCCTCCGTTAACTCTGACACCAGCCCAGGGACCCTGTGGACCTGGCCTGATATCTCAAGGGGGGGGCACGTTGCCCGGAGGGATGCTCTTGGGGTGGGGCCTGCTTGCGCCTGCGCGGCCCCGCCTCTTGGCCCGAAACCAGCCAGCCGCGGCTCGGACAAAAGCCATCTCCTCGGGGACTCCCCCCTGTTCTTCCATCCGTAAAGGGGGACCCCTTTACGGATGGAAGAACAGGGGGATCTTCGCAGTGGTGGGGACGGGACGGAGGGGTCTGCGGGTTTGCAGCCACGTAGGCCAGTTGCTCGCACCCCGGCCCCATGTGTCCCAGCTCCATGGACGAGGTGGGCCGCTTATGGCGGGATGCAGGCGTCCTGCGGGGGTCAGGGGACGGCGTGGGCACTCCCCGGGCGAGAGAGGGCGCCTGGGACCCGAGAGAGCACCCGGGAAAATGCCCAGCCCTGGCCCCCGTGGCTCCAGTGGCCTCCCCAGGCTCCTGCCGTGGGGCCTGGTCCCGCTCACCGGGCCCAGGTCCTCCGCAGGTGAATGCCTTTTGCGGACACCAGGGACCACAGGCCGCGGATCCCTTCACGGGCAGGGGGGGTTCGAGCTCTGTGGGACCCAGGTCGCAGCGCACACAGTCCCTTCTCGCAAAGTTCAGCCCAGACATTAGAGAGTAGAAGCGTCTCGGTCCAAGTTGTCCGCCTCGGGGCAGGGTGGGGCCGTTTGAGCCAAGAGAGACTCTTAGCCCCCCAGGCAGTCCTCAGGCCCGAGACCCCCAGGGAGACCCGGTCCCTGGGCGTGGGTCCCGCCCGCCCGGGACCGCCCCACCTGGCCGGGAACCGTGGCCGGCCCCTCTTCCCGGCCCCATGTCCCTAGCTCTTCCCTGGCACTCTGCCTCTGGCGGGGTGGGAGACGGGCTGGCAAGTGTGGTCCACGGGAAAACGCGCGGTCCTCTGGGTGGCAGGGAGGGCCTCCGTTAACTCTGACACCAGCCCAGGGACCCTGTGGACCTGGCCTGATATCTCAAGGGGGGGGCACGTTGCCCGGAGGGATGCTCTTGGGGTGGGGCCTGCTTGCGCCTGCGCGGCCCCGCCTCTTGGCCCGAAACCACCCAGCCGCGGCTCGGACAAAAGCCATCTCCTGGGGGCCTCCCCCCTGTTCTTCCATCCGTAAAGGGGGACCCCTTTACGGATGGAAGAACAGGGGGATCTTCGCAGTGGTGGGGACGGGACGGAGGGGTCTGCGGGTTTGCAGCCACGTAGGCCAGTTGCTCGCACCCCGGCCCCATGTGTCCCAGCTCCATGGACGAGGTGGGCCGCTTATGGCGGGATGCAGGCGTCCTGCGGGGCTCAGGGGACGGCGTGGGCACTCCCCGGGCGAGAGAGGGCGCCTGGGACCCGAGAGAGCCACGGGGAGAGTCCGAGGCCTGGCCGCAGAGGCCTCCATTGCCTCCCCGGGCTCCTACCATGGGGCCTGACCGTGCTCGCCCGAGGCCCAGGTTCACCGCAGGTGAATGCCTTTTGCGGACGCCAAGGACAGGAGGTCGCCGATTCCCTCACAGAGGTGGGGGTTCGATCTCTGGGGGACTGAGGTCGCAGCGGTCACACTCCATTTTTGGGTGGTTCCGCAGAGACTGGAGGGTTGAAGCGGCTGGGTCCAAGTCTGCCGCCTTGTGGCAGGGTGGGGGCTTTGCAGGCGAAGCAAGGCTCTTAGCCTCCCAGGCGGGGCACAGGCCAGACTCCCCAAGGGAGAACCGGTCCTTGGTCGAGGGTCCCGCCCGCCCGCCCGGAACCGCTCCACCTGGCCCGGAACCGTGGCCGGCCCCTCTTCCCGGCCCCATGTCCCTAGCTCTTCCCTGGCACTCTGCCTCTGGCGGCGTGGGAGACGGGCTGGCAAGTGTGGTCCACGGGAAAACGCGCGGTCCTCTGGGTGGCAGGGAGGGCTTCCGTTAACTCTGACCCCAGCCCAGGGACCCTGTGGACCTGGCCTGATATCTCAAGGGGGGGGCACGTTGCCCGGAGGGATGCTCTTGGGGTGGGGCCTGCTTGCGCCTGCGCGGCCCCGCCTCTTGGCCCGAAACCACCCAGTCGCGGCTCGGACAAAAGCCATCTCCTGGGGGACTCCCCCCTGTTCTTCCATCCGTAAAGGGGGACCCCTTTACGGATGGAAGAACAGGGGGATCTTCGCAGTGGTGGGGACGGGACGGAGGGGTCTGCGGGTTTGCAGCCACGTAGGCCAGTTGCTCGCACCCCGGCCCCATGTGTCCCAGCTCCATGGACGAGGTGGGCCGCTTATGGCGGGATGCAGGCGTCCTGCGGGGGTCAGGGGACGACGTGGGCACTCCCTGGGCGAGAGAGGGCGCCTGGGACCCGAGAGAGCCCCGGGGAGAGTCCGAGGCCTGGCCGCAGAGGCCTCCATTGCCTCCCCGGGCTCCTACCATGGGGCCTGACCGTGCTCGCCCGAGGCCCAGGTTCACCGCAGGTGAATGCCTTTTGCGGACCCCAAGGACAGGAGGTCGCCGATTCCCTCACAGAGGTGGGGGTTCGAGCTCTGGGGGACTGAGGTCACAGCGGTCACACTCCATTTTTGGGTGGTTCCGCAGAGACTGGAGGGTTGAAGCGGCTGGGTCCAAGTCTGCCGCCTTGTGGCAGGGTGGGGGCTTTGCAGGCAAAGCTAGGCTCTTAGCCTCCCAGGCGGGGCACAGGCCAGACTCCCCAAGGGAGAACCGGTCCTTGGTCGAGGGTCCCGCCCGCCCGCCCCGAACCGCTCCACCTGGCGCGGAACCGTGGCCGGCCCCTCTTCCAGGCACCAGGTCCCTAGTTCTTTCCTGGCACTCTGCCTCTGCGGGGGTGGGAGAACTGCTGGGAAGTGTGGTCCACGGGAAAACGCGCGGTCCTCTGGGTGGCAGGGAGGGCTTCCGTTAACTCTGACACCAGCCCAGGGACCCTGTGGACCTGGCCTGATATCTCAAGGGGGGGGGCACGTTGCCCGGAGGGATGCTCTTGGGGTGGGGCCTGCTTGCGCCTGCGCGGCCCCGCCTCTTGGCCCGAAACCACCCAGCCGCGGCTCGGACAAAAGCCATCTCCTGGGGGCCTCTCCCCTGTTCTTCCATCCGTAAAGGGGGACCCCTTTACGGATGGAAGAACAGGGGGATCTTCGCAGTGGTGGGGACGGGACGGAGGGGTCTGCGGGTTTGCAGCCACGTAGGCCAGTTGCTCGCACCCCGGCCCCATGTGTCCCAGCTCCATGGACGAGGTGGGCCGCTTATGGCGGGATGCAGGCGTCCTGCGGGGCTCAGGGGACGGCGTGGGCACTCCCCGGGCGAGAGAGGGCGCCTGGGACCCGAGAGAGCCCCGGGGAGAGTCCGAGGCCTGGCCGCAGAGGCCTCCATTGCCTCCCCGGGCTCCTACCATGGGGCCTGACCGTGCTCGCCCGAGGCCCAGATTCACCGCAGGTGAATGCCTTTTGAGGACGCCAAGGACAGGAGGTCGCCGATTCCCTCACAGAGGTGGGGGTTCGAGCTCTGGGGGACTGAGGTCGCAGCGGTCACACTCCATTTTTGGGTGGTTCCGCAGAGACTGGAGGGTTGAAGCGGCTGGGTCCAAGTCTGCCGCCTTGTGGCAGGGTGGGGGCTTTGCAGGCGAAGCAAGGCTCTTAGCCTCCCAGGCGGGGCACAGGCCAGACTCCCCAAGGGAGAACCGGTCCTTGGTCGAGGGTCCCGCCCGCCCGCCCCGAACCGCTCCACCTGGCGCGGAACCGTGGCCGGCCCCTCATCCAGGCACCAGGTCCCTAGCTCTTCCCTGGCACTCTGCCTCTGCGGGGGTGGGAATGCTGCTGGTAAGTGTGGTCCACGGGAAAACGCGCGGTCCTCTGGGTGGCAGGGAGGGCCTCCGTTAACTCTGACACCAGCCCAGGGACCCTGTGGACCTGGCCTGATATCTCAAGGGGGGGGCACGTTGCCCGGAGGGATGCTCTTGGGGTGGGGCCTGCTTGCGCCTGCGCGGCCCCGCCTCTTGGCCCGAAACCACCCAGCCGCGGCACCGACAAAAGCCATCTCCTGGGGGACTCCCCCCTGTTCTTCCATCCGTAAAGGGGGACCCCTTTACGGATGGAAGAACAGGGGGATCTTCGCAGTGGTGGGGACGGGACGGAGGGGTCTGCGGGTTTGCAGCCACGTAGGCCAGTTGCTCGCACCCCGGCCCCATGTGTCCCAGCTCCATGGACGAGGTGGGCCGCTTATGGCGGGATGCAGGCGTCCTGCGGGGCTCAGGGGACGGCGTGGGCACTCCCCGGGCGAGAGAGGGCGCCTGGGACCCGAGAGAGCCCCGGGGAGAGTCCGAGGCCTGGCCGCAGAGGCCTCCATTGCCTCCCCGGGCTCCTACCATGGGGCCTGACCGTGCTCGCCCGAGGCCCAGATTCACCGCTCGTGAATGCCTTTTGCGGACGCCAAGGACAGGAGGTCGCCGATTCCCTCACAGAGGTGGGGGTTCGAGCTCTGGGGGACTGAGGTCGCAGCGGTCACACTCCATTTTTGGGTGGTTCCGCAGAGACTGGAGGGTTGAAGCGGCTGGGTCCAAGTCTGCCGCCTTGTGGCAGGGTGGGGGCTTTGCAGGCGAAGCAAGGCTCTTAGCCTCCCAGGCGGGGCACAGGCCAGACTCCCCAAGGGAGAACCGGTCCTTGGTCGAGGGTCCCGCCCGCCCGCCCCGAACCGCTCCACCTGGCGCGGAACCGTGGCCGGCCCCTCTTCCCGACCCCATGTCCCTAGCTCTTCCCTGGCACTCTGCCTCTAGGGGTGGGAGACGGGCTGGCAAGTGTGGTCCACGGGAAAACGCGCCGTCCTCTGGGTGGCAGGGAGGGCCTCCGTTAACTCTGACACCAGCCCAGGGACCCTGTAGACCTGGCCTGATATCTCAAGGGGGGGGCACGTTGCCCGGAGGGATGCTCTTGGGGTGGGGCCTGCTTGCGCCTGCGCGGCCCCGCCTCTTGGCCCGAAACCACCCAGCCGCGGCTCGGACAAAAGCCATCTCCTGGGGGCCTCCCCCCTGTTCTTCCATCCGTAAAGGGGGACCCCTTTACGGATGGAAGAACAGGGGGATCTTCGCAGTGGTGGGGACGGGACGGAGGGGTCTGCGGGTTTGCAGCCACGTAGGCCAGTTGCTCGCACCCCGGCCCCATGTGTCCCAGCTCCATGGACGAGGTGGGCCGCTTATGGCGGGATGCAGGCGTCCTGCGGGGCTCAGGGGACGGCGTGGGCACTCCCCGGGCGAGAGAGGGCGCCTGGGACCCGAGAGAGCCCCGGGGAGAGTCCGAGGCCTGGCCGCAGAGGCCTCCATTGCCTCCCCGGGCTCCTACCATGGGGCCTGACCGTGCTCGCCCGAGGCCCAGGTTCACCGCAGGTGAATGCCTTTTGCGGACGCCAAGGACAGGAGGTCGCCGATTCCCTCACAGAGGTGGGGGTTCGAGCTCTGGGGGACTGAGGTCGCAGCGGTCACACTCCATTTTTGGGTGGTTCCGCAGAGACTGGAGGGTTGAAGCGGCTGGGTCCAAGTCTGCCGCCTTGTGGCAGGGTGGGGGCTTTGCAGGCGAAGCAAGGCTCTTAGCCTCCCAGGCGGGGCACAGGCCAGACTCCCCAAGGGAGAACCGGTCCTTGGTCGAGGGTCCCGCCCGCCCGCCCCGAACCGCTCCACCTGGCGCGGAACCGTGGCCGGCCCCTCTTCCAGGCACCAGGTCCCTAGTTCTTTCCTGGCACTCTGCCTCTGCGGGGGTGGGAGAGCTGCTGGGAAGTGTGGTCCAAGGGAAAACGCGCGGTACTCTGGGTGGCAGGGAGGGCTTCCGTTAACTCTGACACCAGCCCAGGGACCCTGTGGACCTGGCCTGATATCTCAAGGGGGGGGCACGTTGCCCGGAGGGATGCTCTTGGGGTGGGGCCTGCTTGCGCCTGCGCGGCCCCGCCTCTTGGCCCGAAACCACCCAGCCGCGGCTCGGACAAAAGCCATCTCCTGGGGGCCTACCCCCTGTTCTTCCATCCGTAAAGGGGGACCCCTTTACGGATGGAAGAACAGGGGGATCTTCGCAGTGGTGGGGACGGGACGGAGGGGTCTGCGGGTTTGCAGCCACGTAGGCCAGTTGCTCGCACCCCGGCCCCATGTGTCCCAGCTCCATGGACGAGGTGGGCCGCTTATGGCGGGATGCAGGCGTCCTGCGGGGCTCAGGGGACGGCGTGGGCACTCCCTGGGCGAGAGAGGGCGCCTGGGACCCGAGAGAGCCCCGGGGAGAGTCCGAGGCCTGGCCGCAGAGGCCTCCATTGCCTCCCCGGGCTCCTACCATGGGGCCTGACCGTGCTCGCCCGAGGCCCAGATTCACCGCACGTGAATGCCTTTTGCGGACGCCAAGGACAGGAGGTCGCCGATTCCCTCACAGAGGTGGGGGTTCGAGCTCTGGGGGACTGAGGTCGCAGCGGTCACACTCCATTTTTGGGTGGTTCCGCAGAGACTGGAGGGTTGAAGCGGCTTGGTCCAAGTCTGCCGCCTTGTGGCAGGGTGGGGGCTTTGAGGGCGAAGCAAGGCTCTTAGCCTCCCAGGCGGGGCACAGGCCAGACTCCCCAAGGGAGAACCGGTCCTTGGTCGAGGGTCCCGCCCGCCCGCCCGGAACCGCTCCACCTTGCGCGGAACCGTGGCCGGCCCCTCTTCCAGGCACCAGGTCCCTAGTTCTTCCCTGGCACTCTGCCTATGGCGGGGTGGGAGACGAGCTGGCAAGTGTGGTCCACGGGAAAACGCGCGGTCCTCTGGGTGGCAGGGAGGGCCTCCGTTAACTCTGACACCAGCCCAGGTACCCTGTGGACCTGGCCTGATATCTCAAGGGGGGGGCACGTTGCCCGGAGGGATGCTCTTGGGGTGGGGCCTGCTTGCGCCTGCGCGGCCCCGCCTCTTCGCCCGAAACCACCCAGCCGCGGCTCGGACAAAAGCCATCTCCTGGGGGCCTCCCCCCTGTTCTTCCATCCGTAAAGGGGGACCCCTTTACGGATGGAAGAACAGGGGGATCTTCGCAGTGGTGGGGACGGGACGGAGGGGTCTGCGGGTTTGCAGCCACGTAGGCCAGTTGCTCGCACCCCGGCCCCATGTGTCCCAGCTCCATGGACGAGGTGGGCGCTTATGGCGGGATGCAGGCGTCCTGCGGGGCTCAGGGGACGGCGTGGGCACTCCCCGGGCGAGAGAGGGCGCCTGGGACCCGAGAGAGCCCCGGGGAGAGTCCGAGGCCTGGCCGCAGAGGCCTCCATTGCCTCCCCGGGCTCCTACCATGGGGCCTGACCGTGCTCGCCCGAGGCCCAGATTCACCGCACGTGAATGCCTTTTGCGGACGCCAAGGACAGGAGGTCGCCGATTCCCTCACAGAGGTGGGGGTTCGAGCTCTGGGGGACTGAGGTCGCAGCGGTCACACTCCATTTTTGGGTGGTTCCGCAGAGACTGGAGGGTTGAAGCGGCTGGGTCCAAGTCTGCCGCCTTGTGGCAGGGTGGGGGCTTTGCAGGCGAAGCAAGGCTCTTAGCCTCCCAGGCGGGGCACAGGCCAGACTCCCCAAGGGAGAACCGGTCCTTGGTCGAGGGTCCCGCCCGCCCGCCCCGAACCGCTCCACCTGGCGCGGAACCGTGGCCGGCCCCTCTTCCAGGCACCAGTTCCCTAGTTCTTCCCTGGCACTCTGCCTCTGCGGGGGTGGGAATGCTGCTGGGAAGTGTGGTCCACGGGAAAACGCGCGGTCCTCTGGGTGGCAGGGAGGGCCTCCGTTAACTCTGACACCAGCCCAGGGACCCTGTGGACCTGGCCTGATATCTCAAGGGGGGGGCACGTTGCCCGGAGGGATGCTCTTGGGGTGGGGCCTGCTTGCGCCTGCGCGGCCCCGCCTCTTGGCCCGAAACCACCCAGCCGCGGCACCGACAAAAGCCATCTCCTGGGGGACTCCCCCCTGTTCTTCCATCCGTAAAGGGGGACCCCTTTACGGATGGAAGAACAGGGGGATCTTCGCAGTGGTGGGGACGGGACGGAGGGGTCTGCGGGTTTGCAGCCACGTAGGCCAGTTGCTCGCACCCCGGCCCCATGTGTCCCAGCTCCATGGACGAGGTGGGCCGCTTATGGCGGGATGCAGGCGTCCTGCGGGGCTCAGGGGACGGCGTGGGCACTCCCCGGGCGAGAGAGGGCGCCTGGGACCCGAGAGAGCCCCGGGGAGAGTCCGAGGCCTGGCCGCAGAGGCCTCCATTGCCTCCCCGGGCTCCTACCTTGGGGCCTGACCGTGCTCGCCCGAGGCCCAGGTTCACCGCAGGTGAATGCCTTTTGCGGACGCCAAGGACAGGAGGTCGCCGATTCCCTCACAGAGGTGGGGGTTCGAGCTCTGTGGGACCCATGTCCCAGCGCACACAGTCCCTTCTCGCAAAGTTCAGACCAGACTTTAGAGAGCAGAAGCGTTTCGGTCCAAGTTTTCCGCCTCGGGGCAGGGTGGGGCCGTTTGAGCCAAGAGAGACTCTTAGCCCCCCAGGCAGGTCTCAGGCCCGTGACCCCCAGGGAGACCCGGTCCCTGGGCGTGGGTCCCGCCCGCCCGGGACCGCCCCACGTGGCCCGGAACCGTGGCCGGCCCCTCTTCTCGGCCCCAGGTCCCTAGCTCTTCCCTGGCACTCTGCCTCTGGCGGGGTGGGAGACGGGCTGGCAAGTGTGGTCCACGGGAAAACGCGCGGTCCTCTGGGTGGCAGGGAGGGCCTCCGTTAACTCTGACACCAGCCCAGGGACCCTGTGGACCTGGCCTGATATCTCAAGGGGGGGGCACGTTGCCCGGATGGATGCTCTTGGGGTGGGGCCTGCTTGCGCCTGCGCGGCCCCGCCTCTTGGCCCGAAACCACCCAGCCGCGGCTCGGACAAAAGCCATCTCCTTGGGGACTCCCCCCTGTTCTTCCATCCGTAAAGGGGGACCCCTTTACGGATGGAAGAACAGGGGGATCTTCGCAGTGGTGGGGACGGGACGGAGGGGTCTGCGGGTTTGCTGCCACGTAGGCCAGTTGCTCGCACCCCGGCCCCATGTGTCCCAGCTCCATGGACGAGGTGGGCCGCTTATGGCGGGATGCAGGCGTCCTGCGGGGGTCAGGGGACGGCGTGGGCACTCCCCGGGCGAGAGAGGGCGCCTGGGACCCGAGAGAGCACCCGGGAAAATGCCCAGCCCTGGCCCCCGTGGCTCCAGTGGCCTCCCCAGGCTCCTGCCGTGGGGCCTGGTCCCGCTCACCGGGTCCCAGGTCCTCCGCAGGTGAATGCCTTTTGCGGACACCAGGGACCACAGGCCGCGGATCCCTTCACGGGCAGGGGGGGTTCGAGCTCTGTGGGACCCAGGTCGCAGCGCACACAGTCCCTTCTCGCAAAGTTCAGCCCAGACTTTAGAGAGTAGAAGCGTCTCGGTCCAAGTTTTCCGCCTCGGGGCAGGGTGGGGCCGTTTGAGCCAAGAGAGACTCTTAGCCCCCCAGGCAGTCCTCAGGCCCGAGACCCCCAGGGAGACCCGGTCCCTGGGCGTGGGTCCCGCCCGCCCGGGACCGCCCCACCTGGCCCGGAACCGTGGCCGGCCCCTCTTCCCGGCCCCATGTCCCTAGTTCTTCCCTGGCACTCTGCCTATGGCGGGGTGGGAGACGGGCTGGCACGTGTGGTCCACGGGAAAACGCGCGGTCCTCTGGGTGGCAGGGAGGGCCTCCGTTAACTCTGACACCAGCCCAGGGACCCTGTGGACCTGGCCTGATATCTCAAGGGGGGGGCACGTTGCCCGGAGGGATGCTCTTGGGGTGGGGCCTGCTTGCGCCTGCGCGGCCCCGCCTCTTGGCCCGAAACCACCCTGCCGCGGCTCGGACAAAAGCCATCTCCTGGGGGACTCCCCCCTGTTCTTCCATCCGTAAAGGGGGACCCCTTTACGGATGGAAGAACAGGGGGATCTTCGCAGTAGTGGGGACGGGACGGAGGGGTCTGCGGGTTTGCAGCCACGTAGGCCAGTTGCTCGCACCCCGGCCCCATGTGTCCCAGCTCCATGGACGAGGTGGGCCGCTTATGGCGGGATGCAGGCGTCCTGCGGGGGTCAGGGGACGGCGTGGGCACTCCCCGGGCGAGAGAGGGCGCCTGGGACCCGAGAGAGCCCCGGGGAGAGTCCGAGGCCTGGCCGCAGAGGCCTCCATTGCCTCCCCGGGCTCCTACCATGGGGCCTGACCGTGCTCGCCCAGGGCCAGGTTCACCGCAGGTGAATGCCTTTTGCGGACGCCAAGGACAGGAGGTCGCCGATTCCCTCACAGAGGTGGGGGTTCGAGCTCTGGGGGACTGAGGTCGCAGCGGTCACACTCCATTTTTGGGTGGTTCCGCAGAGACTGGAGGGTTGAAGCGGCTGGGTCCAAGTCTGCCGCCTTGTGGCAGGGTGGGGGCTTTGCAGGCGAAGCAAGGCTCTTAGCCTCCCAGGCGGGGCACAGGCCAGACTCCCCAAGGGAGAACCGGTCCTTGGTCGAGGGTCCCGCCCGCCCGCCCCGAACCGCTCCACCTGGCGCGGAACCGTGGCCGGCCCCTCATCCAGGCACCAGGTCCCTAGCTCTTCCCTGGCACTCTGCCTCTGGCGGGGTGGGAGACGGGCTGGCAAGTGTGGTCCACGGGAAAACGCGCGGTCCTCTGGGTGGCAGGGAGGGCCTCCGTTAACTCTGACACCAGCCCAGGGACCAAGTGGACCTGGCCTGATATCTCAAGGGGGGGGCACGTTGCCCGGAGGGATGCTCTTGGGGTGGGGCCTGCTTGCGCCTGCGCGGCCCCGCCTCTTGGCCCGAAAACACCCAGCCGCGGCTCGGACAAAAGCCATCTCCTGGGGGCCTCCCCCCTGTTCTTCCATCCGTAAAGGGGGACCCCTTTACGGATGGAAGAACAGGGGGATCTTCGCAGTGGTGGGGACGGGACGGAGGGGTCTGCGGGTTTGCAGCCACGTAGGCCAGTTGCTCGCATCCCGGCCCCATGTGTCCCAGCTCCATGGACGAGGTGGGCGGCTTATGGCGGGATGCAGGCGTCCTGCGGGGGTCAGGGGACGACGTGGGCACTCCCTGGGCGAGAGAGGGCGCCTGGGACCCGAGAGAGCCCCGGGGAGAGTCCGAGGCCTGGCCGCAGAGGCCTCCATTGCCTCCCCGGGCTCCTACCATGGGGCCTGACCGTGCTCGCCCGAGGCCCAGGTTCACCGCAGGTGAATGCCTTTTGCGGACGCCAAGGACAGGAGGTCGCCGATTCCCTCACAGAGGTGGGGGTTCGAGCTCTGGGGGACTGAGGTCGCAGCGGTCACACTCCATTTTTGGGTGGTTCCGCAGAGACTGGAGGGTTGAAGCGGCTGGGTCCAAGTCTGCCGCCTTGTGGCAGGGTGGGGGCTTTGCAGGCGAAGCAAGGCTCTTAGCCTCCCAGGCGGGGCACAGGCCAGACTCCCCAAGGGAGAACCGGTCCTTGGTCGAGGGTCCCGCCCGCCCGCCCGGAACCGCTCCACCTGGCCCGGAACCGTGGCCGGCCCCTCTTCCCGGCCCCATGTCCCTAGCTCTTCCCTGGCACTCTGCCTCTGGCGGCGTGGGAGACGGGCTGGCAAGTGTGGTCCACGGGAAAACGCGAGGTCCTCTGGGTGGCAGGGAGGGCTTCCGTTAACTCTGACCCCAGCCCAGGGACCCTGTGACCTGGCCTGATATCTCAAGGGGGGGGCACGTTGCCCAGAGGGATGCTCTTGGGGTGGGGCCTGCTTGCGCCTGCGCGGCCCCGCCTCTTGGCCCGAAACCACCCAGTCGCGGCTCGGACAAAAGCCATCTCCTGGGGGACTCCCCCCTGTTCTTCCATCCGTAAAGGGGGACCCCTTTACGGATGGAAGAACAGGGGGATCTTCGCAGTGGTGGGGACGGGACGGAGGGGTCTGCGGGTTTGCAGCCACGTAGGCCAGTTGCTCGCACCCCGGCCCCATGTGTCCCAGCTCCATGGACGAGGTGGGCCGCTTATGGCGGGATGCAGGCGTCCTGCGGGGCTCAGGGGACGGCGTGGGCACTCCCCGGGCGAGAGAGGGCTCCTGGGACCCGAGAGAGCCCCGGGGAGAGTCCGAGGCCTGGCCGCAGAGGCCTCCATTGCCTCCTCGGGCTCCTACCATGGGGCCTGACCTTGCTCGCCCGAGGCCCAGATTCACCGCAGGTGAATGCCTTTTGCGGACGCCAAGGACAGGAGGTCGCCGATTCCCTCACAGAGGTGGGGGTTCGAGCTCTGGGGGACTGAGGTCGCAGCGGTCACACTCCATTTTTGGGTGGTTCCGCAGAGACTGGAGGGTTGAAGCGGCTGGGTCCAAGTCTGCCGCCTTGTGGCAGGGTGGGGGCTTTGCAGGCGAAGCAAGGCTCTTAGCCTCCCAGGCGGGGCACAGGCCAGACTCCCCAAGGGAGAACCGGTCCTTGGTCGAGGGTCCCGCCCGCCCGCCCGGAACCGCTCCACCTGGCCCGGAACCGTGGCCGGCCCCTCTTCCCGGCCCCATGTCCCTAGCTCTTCCCTGGCACTCTGCCTCTGGCGGCGTGGGAGACGGGCTGGCAAGTGTGGTCCACGGGAAAACGCGAGGTCCTCTGGGTGGCAGGGAGGGCTTCCGTTAACTCTGACCCCAGCCCAGGGACCCTGTGGACCTGGCCTGATATCTCAAGGGGGGGGCACGTTGCCCGGAGGGATGCTCTTGGGGTGGGGCCTGCTTGCGCCTGCGCGGCCCCGCCTCTTGGCCCGAAACCACCCAGTCGCGGCTCGGACAAAAGCCATCTCCTGGGGGACTCCCCCCTGTTCTTCCATCCGTAAAGGGGGACCCCTTTACGGATGGAAGAACAGGGGGATCTTCGCAGTGGTGGGGACGGGACGGAGGGGTCTGCGGGTTTGCAGCCACGTAGGCCAGTTGCTCGCACCCCGGCCCCATGTGTCCCAGCTCCATGGACGAGGTGGGCCGCTTATGGCGGGATGCAGGCGTCCTGCGGGGCTCAGGGGACGGCGTGGGCACTCCCCGGGCGAGAGAGGGCGCCTGGGACCCGAGAGAGCACCCGGGAAAATGCCCAGCCCTGGCCCCCGTGGCTCCAGTGGCCTCCCCAGGCTCCTGCCGTGGGGCCTGGTCCCGCTCACCGGGGCCCAGGTTCTCCGCAGGTGAATGCCTTTTGCGGACACCAGGGACCACAGGCCGCGGATCCCTTCACGGGCAGGGGGGGTTCGAGCTCTGTGGGACCCAGGTCGCAGCGCACACAGTCCCTTCTCGCAAAGTTCAGCCCAGACTTTAGAGAGTAGAAGCGTGTCGGTCCAAGTTTTCCGCCTCGGGGCAGGGTGGGGCCGTTTGAGCCAAGAGAGACTCTTAGCCCCCCAGGCAGGTCTCAGGCCTGAGACCCCCAGGGAGACCCGGTCCCTGGGCGTGGGTCCCGCCCGCCCGGGACCGCCCCACCTGGCCGGGAACCGTGGCCGGCCCCTCTTCCCGGCCCCATGTCCCTAGCTCTTCCCTGGCACTCTGCCTCTAGGGTTGGGAGACGGGCTGGCAAGTGTGGTCCACGGGAAAACGCGCCGTCCTCTGGGTGGCAGGGAGGGCCTCCGTTAACTCTGACACCAGCCCAGGGACCCTGTAGACCTGGCCTGATATCTCAAGGGGGGGGCACGTTGCCCGGAGGGATGCTCTTGGGGTGGGGCCTGCTTGCGCCTGCGCGGCCCCGCCTCTTGGCCCGAAACCACCCAGCCGCGGCTCGGACAAAAGCCATCTCCTGGGGGCCTCCCCCCTGTTCTTCCATCCGTAAAGGGGGACCCCTTTACGGATGGAAGAACAGGGGGATCTTCGCAGTGGTGGGGACGGGACGGAGGGGTCTGCGGGTTTGCAGCCACGTAGGCCAGTTGCTCGCACCCCGGCCCCATGTGTCCCAGCTCCATGGACGAGGTGGGCCGCTTATGGCGGGATGCAGGCGTCCTGCGGGGCTCAGGGGACGGCGTGGGCACTCCCCGGGCGAGAGAGGGCGCCTGGGACCCGAGAGAGCCCCGGGGAGAGTCCGAGGCCTGGCCGCAGAGGCCTCCATTGCCTCCCCGGGCTCCTACCATGGGGCCTGACCGTGCTCGCCCGAGGCCCAGGTTCACCGCAGGTGAATGCCTTTTGCGGACGCCAAGGACAGGAGGTCGCCGATTCCCTCACAGAGGTGGGGGTTCGAGCTCTGGGGGACTGAGGTCGCAGCGGTCACACTCCATTTTTGGGTGGTTCCGCAGAGACTGGAGGGTTGAAGCGGCTGGGTCCAAGTCTGCCGCCTTGTGGCAGGGTGGGGGCTTTGCAGGCGAAGCAAGGCTCTTAGCCTCCCAGGCGGGGCACAGGCCAGACTCCCCAAGGGAGAACCGGTCCTTGGTCGAGGGTCCCGCCCGCCCGCCCCGAACCGCTCCACCTGGCGCGGAACCGTGGCCGGCCCCTCTTCCAGGCACCAGGTCCCTAGTTCTTTCCTGGCACTCTGCCTCTGCGGGGGTGGGAGAGCTGCTGGGAAGTGTGGTCCAAGGGAAAACGCGCGGTACTCTGGGTGGCAGGGAGGGCTTCCGTTAACTCTGACACCAGCCCAGGGACCCTGTGGACCTGGCCTGATATCTCAAGGGGGGGGCACGTTGCCCGGAGGGATGCTCTTGGGGTGGGGCCTGCTTGCGCCTGCGCGGCCCCGCCTCTTGGCCCGAAACCACCCAGCCGCGGCTCGGACAAAAGCCATCTCCTGGGGGCCTACCCCCTGTTCTTCCATCCGTAAAGGGGGACCCCTTTACGGATGGAAGAACAGGGGGATCTTCGCAGTGGTGGGGACGGGACGGAGGGGTCTGCGGGTTTGCAGCCACGTAGGCCAGTTGCTCGCACCCCGGCCCCATGTGTCCCAGCTCCATGGACGAGGTGGGCCGCTTATGGCGGGATGCAGGCGTCCTGCGGGGCTCAGGGGACGGCGTGGGCACTCCCTGGGCGAGAGAGGGCGCCTGGGACCCGAGAGAGCCCCGGGGAGAGTCCGAGGCCTGGCCGCAGAGGCCTCCATTGCCTCCCCGGGCTCCTACCATGGGGCCTGACCGTGCTCGCCCGAGGCCCAGATTCACCGCACGTGAATGCCTTTTGCGGACGCCAAGGACAGGAGGTCGCCGATTCCCTCACAGAGGTGGGGGTTCGATCTCTGGGGGACTGAGGTCGCAGCGGTCACACTCCATTTTTGGGTGGTTCCGCAGAGACTGGAGGGTTGAAGCGGCTTGGTCCAAGTCTGCCGCCTTGTGGCAGGGTGGGGGCATTGAGGGCGAAGCAAGGCTCTTAGCCTCCCAGGCGGGGCACAGGCCAGACTCCCCAAGGGAGAACCGGTCCTTGGTCGAGGGTCCCGCCCGCCCGCCCGGAACCGCTCCACCTTGCGCGGAACCGTGGCCGGCCCCTCTTCCAGGCACCAGGTCCCTAGTTCTTCCCTGGCACTCTGCCTATGGCGGGGTGGGAGACGGTCTGGCAAGTGTGGTCCACGGGAAAACGCGCGGTCCTCTGGGTGGCAGGGAGGGCCTCCGTTAACTCTGACACCAGCCCAGGGACCCTGTGGACCTGGCCTGATATCTCAAGGGGGGGGCACGTTGCCCGGAGGGATGCTCTTGGGGTGGGGCCTGCTTGCGCCTGCGCGGCCCCGCCTCTTCGCCCGAAACCACCCAGCCGCGGCTCGGACAAAAGCCATCTCCTGGGGGCCTCCCCCCTGTTCTTCCATCCGTAAAGGGGGACCCCTTTACGGATGGAAGAACAGGGGGATCTTCGCAGTGGTGGGGACGGGACGGAGGGGTCTGCGGGTTTGCAGCCACGTAGGCCAGTTGCTCGCACCCCGGCCCCATGTGTCCCAGCTCCATGGACGAGGTGGGCCGCTTATGGCGGGATGCAGGCGTCCTGCGGGGCTCAGGGGACGGCGTGGGCACTCCCCGGGCGAGAGAGGGCGCCTGGGACCCGAGAGAGCCCCGGGGAGAGTCCGAGGCCTGGCCGCAGAGGCCTCCATTGCCTCCCCGGGCTCCTACCATGGGGCCTGACCGTGCTCGCCCGAGGCCCAGATTCACCGCACGTGAATGCCTTTTGCGGACGCCAAGGACAGGAGGTCGCCGATTCCCTCACAGAGGTGGGGGTTCGAGCTCTGGGGGACTGAGGTCACAGCGGTCACACTCCATTTTTGGGTGGTTCCGCAGAGACTGGAGGGTTGAAGCGGCTGGGTCCAAGTCTGCCGCCTTGTGGCAGGGTGGGGGCTTTGCAGGCGAAGCAAGGCTCTTAGCCTCCCAGGCGGGGCACAGGCCAGACTCCCCAAGGGAGAACCGGTCCTTGGTCGAGGGTCCCGCCCGCCCGCCCGGAACCGCTCCACCTGGCGCGGAACCGTGGCCGGCCCCTCTTCCAGGCACCAGGTCCCTAGTTCTTCCCTGGCACTCTGCCTATGGCGGGGTGGGAGACGGGCTGGCAAGTGTGGTCCACAGGAACACGCGCGGTCCTCTGGGTGGCAGGGAGGGCCTCCGTTAACTCTGACACCAGCCCAGGGACCCTGTGGACCTGGCCTGATATCTCAAGGGGGGGGCA
Organism: Desmodus rotundus; assembly: GCF_022682495.2. Classification (NCBI taxonomy): domain Eukaryota; kingdom Metazoa; phylum Chordata; class Mammalia; order Chiroptera; family Phyllostomidae; genus Desmodus; species Desmodus rotundus. The sequence continues at coordinate 498,980 of NW_026527236.1, read as the reverse complement.
CGTTGCCCGAAGGGATGCTCTTGGGGTGGGGCCTGCTTGCGCCTGCGCGGCCCCGCCTCTTGGCCCGAAACCACCCAGCCGCGGCTCGGACAAAAGCCATCTCCTGGGGGCCTCCCCCCTGTTCTTCCATCCGTAAAGGGGGACCCCTTTACGGATGGAAGAACAGGGGGATCTTCGCAGTGGTGGGGACGGGACGGAGGGGTCTGAGGGTTTGCAGCCACGTAGGCCAGTTGCTCGCACCCCGGCCCCATGTGTCCCAGCTCCATGGACGAGGTGGGCCGCTTATGGCGGGATGCAGGCGTCCTGCGGGGGTCAGGGGACGGCGTGGGCACTCCCCGGGCGAGAGAGGGCGCCTGGGACCCGAGAGAGCACCCGGGAAAATGCCCAGCCCTGGCCCCCGTGGCTCCAGTGGCCTCCCCAGGCTCCTGCCGTGGGGCCTGGTCCCGCTCACCGGGGCCCAGGTTCTCCGCAGGTGAATGCCTTTTGCGGACACCAGGGACCACAGGCCGCGGATCCCTTCACGGGCAGGGGGGGTTCGAGCTCTGTGGGACCCAGGTCGCAGCGCACACAGTCCCTTCTCGCAAAGTTCAGCCCAGACTTTAGAGAGTAGAAGCGTGTCGGTCCAAGTTTTCCGCCTCGGGGCAGGGTGGGGCCGTTTGAGCCAAGAGAGACTCTTAGCCCCCCAGGCAGGTCTCAGGCCTGAGACCCCCAGGGAGACCCGGTCCCTGGGCGTGGGTCCCGCCCGCCCGGGACCGCCCCACCTGGCCGGGAACCGTGGCCGGCCCCTCTTCCCGGCCCCATGTCCCTAGCTCTTCCCTGGCACTCTGCCTCTGGCGGGGTGGGAGACGGGCTGGCAAGTGTGGTCCACGGGAAAACGCGCGGTCCTCTGGGTGGCAGGGAGGGCCTCCGTTAACTCTGACACCAGCCCAGGGACCCTGTGGACCTGGCCTGATATCTCAAGGGGGGGGCACGTTGCCCGGAGGGATGCTCTTGGGGTGGGGCCTGCTTGCGCCTGCGCGGCCCCGCCTCTTGGCCCGAAACCACCCAGCCGCGGCTCGGACAAAAGCCATCTCCTGGGGGCCTCCCCCCTGTTCTTCCATCCGTAAAGGGGGACCCCTTTACGGATGGAAGAACAGGGGGATCTTCGCAGTGGTGGGGACGGGACGGAGGGGTCTGCGGGTTTGCAGCCACGTAGGCCAGTTGCTCGCACCCCGGCCCCATGTGTCCCAGCTCCATGGACGAGGTGGGCCGCTTATGGCGGGATGCAGGCGTCCTGCGGGGCTCAGGGGACGGCGTGGGCACTCCCCGGGCGAGAGAGGGCGCCTGGGACCCGAGAGAGCCCCGGGGAGAGTCCGAGGCCTGGCCGCAGAGGCCTCCATTGCCTCCCCGGGCTCCTACCATGGGGCCTGACCGTGCTCGCCCGAGGCCCAGGTTCACCGCAGGTGAATGCCTTTTGCGGACGCCAAGGACAGGAGGTCGCCGATTCCCTCACAGAGGTGGGGGTTCGAGCTCTGGGGGACTGAGGTCGCAGCGGTCACACTCCATTTTTGGGTGGTTCCGCAGAGACTGGAGGGTTGAAGCGGCTGGGTCCAAGTCTGCCGCCTTGTGGCAGGGTGGGGGCTTTGCAGGCGAAGCAAGGCTCTTAGCCTCCCAGGCGGGGCACAGGCCAGACTCCCCAAGGGAGAACCGGTCCTTGGTCGAGGGTCCCGCCCGCCCGCCCGGAACCGCTCCACCTGGCCCGGAACCGTGGCCGGCCCCTCTTCCCGGCCCCATGTCCCTAGCTCTTCCCTGGCACTCTGCCTCTGGCGGCGTGGGAGACGGGCTGGCAAGTGTGGTCCACGGGAAAACGCGAGGTCCTCTGGGTGGCAGGGAGGGCTTCCGTTAACTCTGACCCCAGCCCAGGGACCCTGTGACCTGGCCTGATATCTCAAGGGGGGGGCACGTTGCCCAGAGGGATGCTCTTGGGGTGGGGCCTGCTTGCGCCTGCGCGGCCCCGCCTCTTGGCCCGAAACCACCCAGTCGCGGCTCGGACAAAAGCCATCTCCTGGGGGACTCCCCCCTGTTCTTCCATCCGTAAAGGGGGACCCCTTTACGGATGGAAGAACAGGGGGATCTTCGCAGTGGTGGGGACGGGACGGAGGGGTCTGCGGGTTTGCAGCCACGTAGGCCAGTTGCTCGCACCCCGGCCCCATGTGTCCCAGCTCCATGGACGAGGTGGGCCGCTTATGGCGGGATGCAGGCGTCCTGCGGGGCTCAGGGGACGGCGTGGGCACTCCCCGGGCGAGAGAGGGCGCCTGGGACCCGAGAGAGCCCCGGGGAGAGTCCGAGGCCTGGCCGCAGAGGCCTCCATTGCCTCCTCGGGCTCCTACCATGGGGCCTGACCTTGCTCGCCCGAGGCCCAGATTCACCGCAGGTGAATGCCTTTTGCGGACGCCAAGGACAGGAGGTCGCCGATTCCCTCACAGAGGTGGGGGTTCGAGCTCTGGGGGACTGAGGTCGCAGCGGTCACACTCCATTTTTGGGTGGTTCCGCAGAGACTGGAGGGTTGAAGCGGCTGGGTCCAAGTCTGCCGCCTTGTGGCAGGGTGGGGGCTTTGCAGGCGAAGCAAGGCTCTTAGCCTCCCAGGCGGGGCACAGGCCAGACTCCCCAAGGGAGAACCGGTCCTTGGTCGAGGGTCCCGCCCGCCCGCCCGGAACCGCTCCACCTGGCCCGGAACCGTGGCCGGCCCCTCTTCCCGGCCCCATGTCCCTAGCTCTTCCCTGGCACTCTGCCTCTGGCGGCGTGGGAGACGGGCTGGCAAGTGTGGTCCACGGGAAAACGCGAGGTCCTCTGGGTGGCAGGGAGGGCTTCCGTTAACTCTGACCCCAGCCCAGGGACCCTGTGGACCTGGCCTGATATCTCAAGGGGGGGGCACGTTGCCCGGAGGGATGCTCTTGGGGTGGGGCCTGCTTGCGCCTGCGCGGCCCCGCCTCTTGGCCCGAAACCACCCAGTCGCGGCTCGGACAAAAGCCATCTCCTGGGGGACTCCCCCCTGTTCTTCCATCCGTAAAGGGGGACCCCTTTACGGATGGAAGAACAGGGGGATCTTCGCAGTGGTGGGGACGGGACGGAGGGGTCTGCGGGTTTGCAGCCACGTAGGCCAGTTGCTCGCACCCCGGCCCCCTGTGTCCCAGCTCCATGGACGAGGTGGGCCGCTTATGGCGGGATGCAGGCGTCCTGCGGGGCTCAGGGGACGGCGTGGGCACTCCCCGGGCGAGAGAGGGCGCCTGGGACCCGAGAGAGCACCCGGGAAAATGCCCAGCCCTGGCCCCCGTGGCTCCAGTGGCCTCCCCAGGCTCCTGCCGTGGGGCCTGGTCCCGCTCACCGGGGCCCAGGTTCTCCGCAGGTGAATGCCTTTTGCGGACACCAGGGACCACAGGCCGCGGATCCCTTCACGGGCAGGGGGGGTTCGAGCTCTGTGGGACCCAGGTCGCAGCGCACACAGTCCCTTCTCGCAAAGTTCAGCCCAGACTTTAGAGAGTAGAAGCGTGTCGGTCCAAGTTTTCCGCCTCGGGGCAGGGTGGGGCCGTTTGAGCCAAGAGAGACTCTTAGCCCCCCAGGCAGGTCTCAGGCCTGAGACCCCCAGGGAGACCCGGTCCCTGGGCGTGGGTCCCGCCCGCCCGGGACCGCCCCACCTGGCCGGGAACCGTGGCCGGCCCCTCTTCCCGGCCCCATGTCCCTAGCTCTTCCCTGGCACTCTGCCTCTAGGGGTGGGAGACGGGCTGGCAAGTGTGGTCCACGGGAAAACGCGCGGTCCTCTGGGTGGCAGGGAGGGCCTCCGTTAACTCTGACACCAGCCCAGGGACCCTGTAGACCTGGCCTGATATCTCAAGGGGGGGGCACGTTGCCCGGAGGGATGCTCTTGGGGTGGGGCCTGCTTGCGCCTGCGCGGCCCCGCCTCTTGGCCCGAAACCACCCAGCCGCGGCTCGGACAAAAGCCATCTCCTGGGGGCCTCCCCCCTGTTCTTCCATCCGTAAAGGGGGACCCCTTTACGGATGGAAGAACAGGGGGATCTTCGCAGTGGTGGGGACGGGACGGAGGGGTCTGCGGGTTTGCAGCCACGTAGGCCAGTTGCTCGCACCCCGGCCCCATGTGTCCCAGCTCCATGGACGAGGTGGGCCGCTTATGGCGGGATGCAGGCGTCCTGCGGGGCTCAGGGGACGGCGTGGGCACTCCCCGGGCGAGAGAGGGCGCCTGGGACCCGAGAGAGCCCCGGGGAGAGTCCGAGGCCTGGCCGCAGAGGCCTCCATTGCCTCCCCGGGCTCCTACCATGGGGCCTGACCGTGCTCGCCCGAGGCCCAGGTTCACCGCAGGTGAATGCCTTTTGCGGACGCCAAGGACAGGAGGTCGCCGATTCCCTCACAGAGGTGGGGGTTCGAGCTCTGGGGGACTGAGGTCGCAGCGGTCACACTCCATTTTTGGGTGGTTCCGCAGAGACTGGAGGGTTGAAGCGGCTGGGTCCAAGTCTGCCGCCTTGTGGCAGGGTGGGGGCTTTGCAGGCGAAGCAAGGCTCTTAGCCTCCCAGGCGGGGCACAGGCCAGACTCCCCAAGGGAGAACCGGTCCTTGGTCGAGGGTCCCGCCCGCCCGCCCCGAACCGCTCCACCTGGCGCGGAACCGTGGCCGGCCCCTCTTCCAGGCACCAGGTCCCTAGTTCTTTCCTGGCACTCTGCCTCTGCGGGGGTGGGAGAGCTGCTGGGAAGTGTGGTCCAAGGGAAAACGCGCGGTACTCTGGGTGGCAGGGAGGGCTTCCGTTAACTCTGACACCAGCCCAGGGACCCTGTGGACCTGGCCTGATATCTCAAGGGGGGGGCACGTTGCCCGGAGGGATGCTCTTGGGGTGGGGCCTGCTTGCGCCTGCGCGGCCCCGCCTCTTGGCCCGAAACCACCCAGCCGCGGCTCGGACAAAAGCCATCTCCTGGGGGCCTACCCCCTGTTCTTCCATCCGTAAAGGGGGACCCCTTTACGGATGGAAGAACAGGGGGATCTTCGCAGTGGTGGGGACGGGACGGAGGGGTCTGCGGGTTTGCAGCCACGTAGGCCAGTTGCTCGCACCCCGGCCCCATGTGTCCCAGCTCCATGGACGAGGTGGGCCGCTTATGGCGGGATGCAGGCGTCCTGCGGGGCTCAGGGGACGGCGTGGGCACTCCCTGGGCGAGAGAGGGCGCCTGGGACCCGAGAGAGCCCCGGGGAGAGTCCGAGGCCTGGCCGCAGAGGCCTCCATTGCCTCCCCGGGCTCCTACCATGGGGCCTGACCGTGCTCGCCCGAGGCCCAGATTCACCGCACGTGAATGCCTTTTGCGGACGCCAAGGACAGGAGGTCGCCGATTCCCTCACAGAGGTGGGGGTTCGAGCTCTGGGGGACTGAGGTCGCAGCGGTCACACTCCATTTTTGGGTGGTTCCGCAGAGACTGGAGGGTTGAAGCGGCTTGGTCCAAGTCTGCCGCCTTGTGGCAGGGTGGGGGCTTTGAGGGCGAAGCAAGGCTCTTAGCCTCCCAGGCGGGGCACAGGCCAGACTCCCCAAGGGAGAACCGGTCCTTGGTCGAGGGTCCCGCCCGCCCGCCCGGAACCGCTCCACCTTGCGCGGAACCGTGGCCGGCCCCTCTTCCAGGCACCAGGTCCCTAGTTCTTCCCTGGCACTCTGCCTATGGCGGGGTGGGAGACGAGCTGGCAAGTGTGGTCCACGGGAAAACGCGCGGTCCTCTGGGTGGCAGGGAGGGCCTCCGTTAACTCTGACACCAGCCCAGGGACCCTGTGGACCTGGCCTGATATCTCAAGGGGGGGGCACGTTGCCCGGAGGGATGCTCTTGGGGTGGGGCCTGCTTGCGCCTGCGCGGCCCCGCCTCTTCGCCCGAAACCACCCAGCCGCGGCTCGGACAAAAGCCATCTCCTGGGGGCCTCCCCCCTGTTCTTCCATCCGTAAAGGGGGACCCCTTTACGGATGGAAGAACAGGGGGATCTTCGCAGTGGTGGGTACGGGACGGAGGTGTCTGCGGGTTTGCAGCCACGTAGGCCAGTTGCTCGCACCCCGGCCCCATGTGTCCCAGCTCCATGGACGAGGTGGGCGCTTATGGCGGGATGCAGGCGTCCTGCGGGGCTCAGGGGACGGCGTGGGCACTCCCCGGGCGAGAGAGGGCGCCTGGGACCCGAGAGAGCCCCGGGGAGAGTCCGAGGCCTGGCCGCAGAGGCCTCCATTGCCTCCCCGGGCTCCTACCATGGGGCCTGACCGTGCTCGCCCGAGGCCCAGATTCACCGCACGTGAATGCCTTTTGCGGACGCCAAGGACAGGAGGTCGCCGATTCCCTCACAGAGGTGGGGGTTCGAGCTCTGGGGGACTGAGGTCGCAGCGGTCACACTCCATTTTTGGGTGGTTCCGCAGAGACTGGAGGGTTGAAGCGGCTGGGTCCAAGTCTGCCGCCTTGTGGCAGGGTGGGGGCTTTGCAGGCGAAGCAAGGCTCTTAGCCTCCCAGGCGGGGCACAGGCCAGACTCCCCAAGGGAGAACCGGTCCTTGGTCGAGGGTCCCGCCCGCCCGCCCCGAACCGCTCCACCTGGCGCGGAACCGTGGCCGGCCCCTCTTCCAGGCACCAGTTCCCTAGTTCTTCCCTGGCACTCTGCCTCTGCGGGGGTGGGAATGCTGCTGGGAAGTGTGGTCCACGGGAAAACGCGCGGTCCTCTGGGTGGCAGGGAGGGCCTCCGTTAACTCTGACACCAGCCCAGGGACCCTGTGGACCTGGCCTGATATCTCAAGGGGGGGGCACGTTGCCCGGAGGGATGCTCTTGGGGTGGGGCCTGCTTGCGCCTGCGCGGCCCCGCCTCTTGGCCCGAAACCAGCCAGCCGCGGCTCGGACAAAAGCCATCTCCTGGGGGCCTCCCCCCTGTTCTTCCATCCGTAAAGGGGGACCCCTTTACGGATGGAAGAACAGGGGGATCTTCGCAGTGGTGGGGACGGGACGGAGGGGTCTGCGGGTTTGCAGCCACGTAGGCCAGTTGCTCGCACCCCGGCCCCATGTGTCCCAGCTCCATGGACGAGGTGGGCCGCTTATGGCGGGATGCAGGCGTCCTGCGGGGCTCAGGGGACGGCGTGGGCACTCCCCGGGCGAGAGAGGGCGCCTGGGACCCGAGAGAGCACCCGGGAAAATGCCCAGCCCTGGCCCCCGTGGCTCCAGTGGCCTCCCCAGGCTCCTGCCGTGGGGCCTGGTCCCGCTCACCGGGCCCAGGTCCTCCGCAGGTGAATGCCTTTTGCGGACACCAGGGACCACAGGCCGCGGATCCCTTCACGGGCAGGGGGGGTTCGAGCTCTTTGGGACCCAGGTCGCAGCGCACACAGTCCCTTCTCGCAAAGTTCAGCCCAGACTTTAGAGAGTAGAAGCGTGTCGGTCCAAGTTTTCCGCCTCGGGGCAGGGTGGGGCCGTTTGAGCCAAGAGAGACTCTTAGCCCCCCAGGCAGTCCTCAGGCCCGAGACCCCCAGGGAGACCCGGTCCCTGGGCGTGGGTCCCGCCCGCCGAGGACCGCCCCACCTGGCCCGGAACCGTGGCCGGCCCCTCTTCCCGGCCCCATGTCCCTAGCTCTTCCCTGGCACTCTGCCTCTGGCGGGGTGGGAGACGGGCTGGCAAGTGTGGTCCACGGGAAAACGCGCGGTCCTCTGGGTGGCAGGGAGGGCCTCCGTTAACTCTGACACCAGCCCAGGGACCCTGTGGACCTGGCGTGATATCTCAAGGGGGGGGCACGTTGCCCGGAGGGATGCTCTTGGGGTGGGGCCTGCTTGCGCCTGCGCGGCCCCGCCTCTTGGCCCGAAACCACCCAGCCGCGGCTCAGACAAAAGCCATCTCCTGGGGGACTCCCCCCTGTTCTTCCATCCGTAAAGGGGGACCCCTTTACGGATGGAAGAACAGGGGGATCTTCGCAGTGGTGGGGACGGGACGGAGGGGTCTGCGGGTTTGCAGCCACGTAGGCCAGTTGCTCGCACCCCGGCCCCATGTGTCCCAGCTCCATGGACGAGGTGGGCCGCTTATGGCGGGATGCAGGCGTCCTGCGGGGCTCAGGGGACGGTGTGGGCACTCCCCGGGCGAGAGAGGGCTCCTGGGACGCGAGAGAGCCCCGGGGAGAGTCCGAGGCCTGGCCGCAGAAGCCTCCATTGCCTCCCCGGGCTCCTACCATGGGGCCTGACCGTGCTCGCCCGAGGCCCAGATTCACCGCAGGTGAATGCCTTTTGCGGACGCCAAGGACAGGACGTCGCCGATTCCCTCACAGAGGTGGGGGTTCGAGCTCTGGGGGACTGAGGTCGCAGCAGTCACACTCCATTTTTGGGTGGTTCCGCAGAGACTGGAGGGTTGAAGCGGCTGGGTCCAAGTCTGCCGCCTTGTGGCAGGGTGGGGGCTTTGCAGGCGAATCAAGGCTCTTAGCCTCCCAGGCGGGGCACAGGCCAGACTCCCCAAGGGAGAACCGGTCCTTGGTCGAGGGTCCCGCCCGCCCGCCCCGAACCGCTCCACCTGGCGCGGAACCGTGGCCGGCCCCTCATCCAGGCACCAGGTCCCTAGCTCTTCCCTGGCACTCTGCCTCTGCGGGGGTGGGAATGCTGCTGGGAAGTGTGGTCCACGGGAAAACGCGCGGTCCTCTGGGTGGCAGGGAGGGCCTCCGTTAACTCTGACACCAGCCCAGGGACCCTGTGGACCTGGCCTGATATCTCAAGGGGGGGGCACGTTGCCCGGAGGGATGCTCTTGGGCTGGGGCCTGCTTAAGCCTGCGCGGCCCCGCCTCTTGGCTCGAAACCACCCAGCCGCGGCACCGACAAAAGCCATCTCCTGGGGGACTCCCCCCTGTTCTTCCATCCGTAAAGGGGGACCCCTTTACGGATGGAAGAACAGGGGGATCTTCGCAGTGGTGGGGACAGGACGGAGGGGTCTGCGGGTTTGCAGCCACGTAGGCCAGTTGCTCGCACCCCGGCCCCATGTGTCCCAGCTCCATGGACGAGGTGGGCCGCTTATGGCGGGATGCAGGCGTCCTGCGGGGGTCAGGGGACGGCGTGGGCACTCCCCGGGCGAGAGAGGGCGCCTTGGACCCGAGAGAGCCCCGGGGAGAGTCCGAGGCCTGGCCGCAGAGGCCTCCATTGCCTCCCCGGGCTCCTACCATGGGGCCTGACCGTGCTCGCCCGAGGCCCAGATTCACCGCACGTGAATGCCTTTTGCGGACGCCAAGGACAGGAGGTCGCCGATTCCCTCACAGAGGTGGGGGTTCGAGCTCTGGGGGACTGAGGTCGCAGCGGTCACACTCCATTTTTGGGTGGTTCCGCAGAGACTGGAGGGTTGAAGCGGCTGGGTCCAAGTCTGCCGCCTTGTGGCAGGGTGGGGGCTTTGCAGGCGAAGCAAGGCTCTTAGCCTCCCAGGCGGGGCACAGGCCAGACTCCCCAAGGGAGAACCGGTCCTTGGTCGAGGGTCCCGCCCGCCCGCCCCGAACCGCTCCACCTGGCGCGGAACCGTGGCCGGCCCCTCTTCCAGGCACCAGTTCCCTAGTTCTTCCCTGGCACTCTGCCTCTGCGGGGGTGGGAATGCTGCTGGGAAGTGTGGTCCACGGGAAAACGCGCGGTCCTCTGGGTGGCAGGGAGGGCCTCCGTTAACTCTGACACCAGCCCAGGGACCCTGTGGACCTGGCCTGATATCTCAAGGGGGGGGCACGTTGCCCGGAGGGATGCTCTTGGGGTGGGGCCTGCTTGCGCCTGCGCGGCCCCGCCTCTTGGCCCGAAACCACCCAGCCGCGGCTCGGACAAAAGCCATCTCCTCAGGGACTCCCCCCTGTTCTTCCATCCGTAAAGGGGGACCCCTTTACGGATGGAAGAACAGGGGGATCTTCGCAGTGGTGGGGACGGGACGGAGGGGTCTGCGGGTTTGCAGCCACGTAGGCCAGTTGCTCGCACCCCGGCCCCATCTGTCCCAGCTCCATGGACGAGGTGGGCCGCTTATGGCGGGATGCAGGCGTCCTGCGGGGCTCAGGGGACGGCGTGGGCACTCCCCGGGCGAGAGAGGGCGCCTGGGACCCGAGAGAGCCCCGGGGAGAGTCCGAGGCCTGGCCGCAGAGGCCTCCATTGCCTCCCCGGGCTCCTACCTTGGGGCCTGACCGTGCTCGCCCGAGGCCCAGGTTCACCGCAGGTGAATGCCTTTTGCGGACGCCAAGGACAGGAGGTCGCCGATTCCCTCACAGAGGTGGGGGTTCGAGCTCTGTGGGACCCATGTCCCAGCGCACACAGTCCCTTCTCGCAAAGTTCAGACCAGACTTTAGAGAGCAGAAGCGTTTCGGTCCAAGTTTTCCGCCTCGGGGCAGGGTGGGGCCGTTTGAGCCAAGAGAGACTCTTAGCCCCCCAGGCAGGTCTCAGGCCCGTGACCCCCAGGGAGACCCGGTCCCTGGGCGTGGGTCCCGCCCGCCCGGGACCGCCCCACGTGGCCCGGAACCGTGGCCGGCCCCTCTTCTCGGCCCCAGGTCCCTAGCTCTTCCCTGGCACTCTGCCTCTGGCGGGGTGGGAGACGGGCTGGCAAGTGTGGTCCACGGGAAAACGCGCGGTCCTCTGGGTGGCAGGGAGGGCCTCCGTTAACTCTGACACCAGCCCAGGGACCCTGTGGACCTGGCCTGATATCTCAAGGGGGGGGCACGTTGCCCGGATGGATGCTCTTGGGGTGGGGCCTGCTTGCGCCTGCGCGGCCCCGCCTCTTGGCCCGAAACCACCCAGCCGCGGCTCGGACAAAAGCCATCTCCTTGGGGACTCCCCCCTGTTCTTCCATCCGTAAAGGGGGACCCCTTTACGGATGGAAGAACAGGGGGATCTTCGCAGTGGTGGGGACGGGACGGAGGGGTCTGCGGGTTTGCTGCCACGTAGGCCAGTTGCTCGCACCCCGGCCCCATGTGTCCCAGCTCCATGGACGAGGTGGGCCGCTTATGGCGGGATGCAGGCGTCCTGCGGGGGTCAGGGGACGGCGTGGGCACTCCCCGGGCGAGAGAGGGCGCCTGGGACCCGAGAGAGCACCCGGGAAAATGCCCAGCCCTGGCCCCCGTGGCTCCAGTGGCCTCCCCAGGCTCCTGCCGTGGGGCCTGGTCCCGCTCACCGGGGCCCAGGTCCTCCGCAGGTGAATGCCTTTTGCGGACACCAGGGACCACAGGCCGCGGATCCCTTCACGGGCAGGGGGGGTTCGAGCTCTGTGGGACCCAGGTCGCAGCGCACACAGTCCCTTCTCGCAAAGTTCAGCCCAGACTTTAGAGAGTAGAAGCGTCTCGGTCCAAGTTTTCCGCCTCGGGGCAGGGTGGGGCCGTTTGAGCCAAGAGAGACTCTTAGCCCCCCAGGCAGTCCTCAGGCCCGAGACCCCCAGGGAGACCCGGTCCCTGGGCGTGGGTCCCGCCCGCCCGGGACCGCCCCACCTGGCCCGGAACCGTGGCCGGCCCCTCTTCCCGGCCCCATGTCCCTAGCTCTTCCCTGGCACTCTGCCTCTGGCGGCGTGGGAGACGGGCTGGCAAGTGTGGTCCACGGGAAAACGCGAGGTCCTCTGGGTGGCAGGGAGGGCTTCCGTTAACTCTGACCCCAGCCCAGGGACCCTGTGGACCTGGCCTGATATCTCAAGGGGGGGGCACGTTGCCCGGAGGGATGCTCTTGGGGTGGGGCCTGCTTGCGCCTGCGCGGCCCCGCCTCTTGGCCCGAAACCACCCAGTCGCGGCTCGGACAAAAGCCATCTCCTGGGGGACTCCCCCCTGTTCTTCCATCCGTAAAGGGGGACCCCTTTACGGATGGAAGAACAGGGGGATCTTCGCAGTGGTGGGGACGGGACGGAGGGGTCTGCGGGTTTGCAGCCACGTAGGCCAGTTGCTCGCACCCCGGCCCCATGTGTCCCAGCTCCATGGACGAGGTGGGCCGCTTATGGCGGGATGCAGGCGTCCTGCGGGGCTCAGGGGACGGCGTGGGCACTCCCCGGGCGAGAGAGGGCGCCTGGGACCCGAGAGAGCACCCGGGAAAATGCCCAGCCCTGGCCCCCGTGGCTCCAGTGGCCTCCCCAGGCTCCTGCCGTGGGGCCTGGTCCCGCTCACCGGGGCCCAGGTTCTCCGCAGGTGAATGCCTTTTGCGGACACCAGGGACCACAGGCCGCGGATCCCTTCACGGGCAGGGGGGGTTCGAGCTCTGTGGGACCCAGGTCGCAGCGCACACAGTCCCTTCTCGCAAAGTTCAGCCCAGACTTTAGAGAGTAGAAGCGTGTCGGTCCAAGTTTTCCGCCTCGGGGCAGGGTGGGGCCGTTTGAGCCAAGAGAGACTCTTAGCCCCCCAGGCAGGTCTCAGGCCTGAGACCCCCAGGGAGACCCGGTCCCTGGGCGTGGGTCCCGCCCGCCCGGGACCGCCCCACCTGGCCGGGAACCGTGGCCGGCCCCTCTTCCCGGCCCCATGTCCCTAGCTCTTCCCTGGCACTCTGCCTCTAGGGTTGGGAGACGGGCTGGCAAGTGTGGTCCACGGGAAAACGCGCCGTCCTCTGGGTGGCAGGGAGGGCCTCCGTTAACTCTGACACCAGCCCAGGGACCCTGTAGACCTGGCCTGATATCTCAAGGGGGGGGCACGTTGCCCGGAGGGATGCTCTTGGGGTGGGGCCTGCTTGCGCCTGCGCGGCCCCGCCTCTTGGCCCGAAACCACCCAGCCGCGGCTCGGACAAAAGCCATCTCCTGGGGGCCTCCCCCCTGTTCTTCCATCCGTAAAGGGGGACCCCTTTACGGATGGAAGAACAGGGGGATCTTCGCAGTGGTGGGGACGGGACGGAGGGGTCTGCGGGTTTGCAGCCACGTAGGCCAGTTGCTCGCACCCCGGCCCCATGTGTCCCAGCTCCATGGACGAGGTGGGCCGCTTATGGCGGGATGCAGGCGTCCTGCGGGGCTCAGGGGACGGCGTGGGCACTCCCCGGGCGAGAGAGGGCGCCTGGGACCCGAGAGAGCCCCGGGGAGAGTCCGAGGCCTGGCCGCAGAGGCCTCCATTGCCTCCCCGGGCTCCTACCATGGGGCCTGACCGTGCTCGCCCGAGGCCCAGGTTCACCGCAGGTGAATGCCTTTTGCGGACGCCAAGGACAGGAGGTCGCCGATTCCCTCACAGAGGTGGGGGTTCGAGCTCTGGGGGACTGAGGTCGCAGCGGTCACACTCCATTTTTGGGTGGTTCCGCAGAGACTGGAGGGTTGAAGCGGCTGGGTCCAAGTCTGCCGCCTTGTGGCAGGGTGGGGGCTTTGCAGGCGAAGCAAGGCTCTTAGCCTCCCAGGCGGGGCACAGGCCAGACTCCCCAAGGGAGAACCGGTCCTTGGTCGAGGGTCCCGCCCGCCCGCCCCGAACCGCTCCACCTGGCGCGGAACCGTGGCCGGCCCCTCTTCCAGGCACCAGGTCCCTAGTTCTTTCCTGGCACTCTGCCTCTGCGGGGGTGGGAGAGCTGCTGGGAAGTGTGGTCCAAGGGAAAACGCGCGGTACTCTGGGTGGCAGGGAGGGCTTCCGTTAACTCTGACACCAGCCCAGGGACCCTGTGGACCTGGCCTGATATCTCAAGGGGGGGGCACGTTGCCCGGAGGGATGCTCTTGGGGTGGGGCCTGCTTGCGCCTGCGCGGCCCCGCCTCTTGGCCCGAAACCACCCAGCCGCGGCTCGGACAAAAGCCATCTCCTGGGGGCCTACCCCCTGTTCTTCCATCCGTAAAGGGGGACCCCTTTACGGATGGAAGAACAGGGGGATCTTCGCAGTGGTGGGGACGGGACGGAGGGGTCTGCGGGTTTGCAGCCACGTAGGCCAGTTGCTCGCACCCCGGCCCCATGTGTCCCAGCTCCATGGACGAGGTGGGCCGCTTATGGCGGGATGCAGGCGTCCTGCGGGGCTCAGGGGACGGCGTGGGCACTCCCTGGGCGAGAGAGGGCGCCTGGGACCCGAGAGAGCCCCGGGGAGAGTCCGAGGCCTGGCCGCAGAGGCCTCCATTGCCTCCCCGGGCTCCTACCATGGGGCCTGACCGTGCTCGCCCGAGGCCCAGATTCACCGCACGTGAATGCCTTTTGCGGACGCCAAGGACAGGAGGTCGCCGATTCCCTCACAGAGGTGGGGGTTCGATCTCTGGGGGACTGAGGTCGCAGCGGTCACACTCCATTTTTGGGTGGTTCCGCAGAGACTGGAGGGTTGAAGCGGCTTGGTCCAAGTCTGCCGCCTTGTGGCAGGGTGGGGGCATTGAGGGCGAAGCAAGGCTCTTAGCCTCCCAGGCGGGGCACAGGCCAGACTCCCCAAGGGAGAACCGGTCCTTGGTCGAGGGTCCCGCCCGCCCGCCCGGAACCGCTCCACCTTGCGCGGAACCGTGGCCGGCCCCTCTTCCAGGCACCAGGTCCCTAGTTCTTCCCTGGCACTCTGCCTATGGCGGGGTGGGAGACGGTCTGGCAAGTGTGGTCCACGGGAAAACGCGCGGTCCTCTGGGTGGCAGGGAGGGCCTCCGTTAACTCTGACACCAGCCCAGGGACCCTGTGGACCTGGCCTGATATCTCAAGGGGGGGGCACGTTGCCCGGAGGGATGCTCTTGGGGTGGGGCCTGCTTGCGCCTGCGCGGCCCCGCCTCTTCGCCCGAAACCACCCAGCCGCGGCTCGGACAAAAGCCATCTCCTGGGGGCCTCCCCCCTGTTCTTCCATCCGTAAAGGGGGACCCCTTTACGGATGGAAGAACAGGGGGATCTTCGCAGTGGTGGGGACGGGACGGAGGGGTCTGCGGGTTTGCAGCCACGTAGGCCAGTTGCTCGCACCCCGGCCCCATGTGTCCCAGCTCCATGGACGAGGTGGGCCGCTTATGGCGGGATGCAGGCGTTCTGCGGGGCTCAGGGGACGGCGTGGGCACTCCCCGGGCGAGAGAGGGCGCCTGGGACCCGAGAGAGCCCCGGGGAGAGTCCGAGGCCTGGCCGCAGAGGCCTCCATTGCCTCCCCGGGCTCCTACCATGGGGCCTGACCGTGCTCGCCCGAGGCCCAGATTCACCGCACGTGAATGCCTTTTGCGGACGCCAAGGACAGGAGGTCGCCGATTCCCTCACAGAGGTGGGGGTTCGAGCTCTGGGGGACTGAGGTCACAGCGGTCACACTCCATTTTTGGGTGGTTCCGCAGAGACTGGAGGGTTGAAGCGGCTGGGTCCAAGTCTGCCGCCTTGTGGCAGGGTGGGGGCTTTGCAGGCGAAGCAAGGCTCTTAGCCTCCCAGGCGGGGCACAGGCCAGACTCCCCAAGGGAGAACCGGTCCTTGGTCGAGGGTCCCGCCCGCCCGCCCGGAACCGCTCCACCTGGCGCGGAACCGTGGCCGGCCCCTCTTCCAGGCACCAGGTCCCTAGTTCTTCCCTGGCACTCTGCCTATGGCGGGGTGGGAGACGGGCTGGCAAGTGTGGTCCACAGGAACACGCGCGGTCCTCTGGGTGGCAGGGAGGGCCTCCGTTAACTCTGACACCAGCCCAGGGACCCTGTGGACCTGGCCTGATATCTCAAGGGGGGGGCACGTTGCCCGAAGGGATGCTCTTGGGGTGGGGCCTGCTTGCGCCTGCGCGGCCCCGCCTCTTGGCCCGAAACCACCCAGCCGCGGCTCGGACAAAAGCCATCTCCTGGGGGCCTCCCCCCTGTTCTTCCATCCGTAAAGGGGGACCCCTTTACGGATGGAAGAACAGGGGGATCTTCGCAGTGGTGGGGACGGGACGGAGGGGTCTGAGGGTTTGCAGCCACGTAGGCCAGTTGCTCGCACCCCGGCCCCATGTGTCCCAGCTCCATGGACGAGGTGGGCCGCTTATGGCGGGATGCAGGCGTCCTGCGGGGGTCAGGGGACGGCGTGGGCACTCCCCGGGCGAGAGAGGGCGCCTGGGACCCGAGAGAGCACCCGGGAAAATGCCCAGCCCTGGCCCCCGTGGCTCCAGTGGCCTCCCCAGGCTCCTGCCGTGGGTCCTGGTCCCGCTCACCGGGGCCCAGGTTCTCCGCAGGTGAATGCCTTTTGCGGACACCAGGGACCACAGGCCGCGGATCCCTTCACGGGCACGGGGGGTTCGAGCTCTGTGGGACCCAGGTCGCAGCGCACACAGTCCCTTCTCGCAAAGTTCAGCCCAGACTTTAGAGAGTAGAAGCGTGTCGGTCCAAGTTTTCCGCCTCGGGGCAGGGTGGGGCCGTTTGAGCCAAGAGAGACTCTTAGCCCCCCAGGCAGGTCTCAGGCCTGAGACCCCCAGGGAGACCCGGTCCCTGGGCGTGGGTCCCGCCCGCCCGGGACCGCCCCACCTGGCCGGGAACCGTGGCCGGCCCCTCTTCCCGGCCCCATGTCCCTAGCTCTTCCCTGGCACTCTGCCTCTGGCGGGGTGGGAGACGGGCTGGCAAGTGTGGTCCACGGGAAAACGCGCGGTCCTCTGGGTGGCAGGGAGGGCCTCCGTTAACTCTGACACCAGCCCAGGGACCCTGTGGACCTGGCCTGATATCTCAAGGGGGGGGCACGTTGCCCGGAGGGATGCTCTTGGGGTGGGGCCTGCTTGCGCCTGCGCGGCCCCGCCTCTTGGCCCGAAACAACCCAGCCGCGGCTCGGACAAAAGCCATCTCCTGGGGGCCTCCCCCCTGTTCTTCCATCCGTAAAGGGGGACCCCTTTACGGATGGAAGAACAGGGGGATCTTCGCAGTGGTGGGGACGGGACGGAGGGGTCTGCGGGTTTGCAGCCACGTAGGCCAGTTGCTCGCACCCCGGCCCCATGTGTCCCAGCTCCATGGACGAGGTGGGCCGCTTATGGCGGGATGCAGGCGTCCTGCGGGGCTCAGGGGACGGCGTGGGCACTCCCCGGGCGAGAGAGGGCGCCTGGGACCCGAGAGAGCCCCGGGGAGAGTCCGAGGCCTGGCTGCAGAGGCCTCCATTGCCTCCCCGGGCTCCTACCATGGGGCCTGACCGTGCTCGCCCGAGGCCCAGGTTCACCGCAGGTGAATGCCTTTTGCGGACGCCAAGGACAGGAGGTCGCCGATTCCCTCACAGAGGTGGGGGTTCGAGCTCTGGGGGACTGAGGTCGCAGCGGTCACACTCCATTTTTGGGTGGTTCCGCAGAGACTGGAGGGTTGAAGCGGCTGGGTCCAAGTCTGCCGCCTTGTGGCAGGGTGGGGGCTTTGCAGGCGAAGCAAGGCTCTTAGCCTCCCAGGCGGGGCACAGGCCAGACTCCCCAAGGGAGAACCGGTCCTTGGTCGAGGGTCCCGCCCGCCCGCCCGGAACCGCTCCACCTGGCCCGGAACCGTGGCCGGCCCCTCTTCCCGGCCCCATGTCCCTAGCTCTTCCCTGGCACTCTGCCTCTGGCGGCGTGGGAGACGGGCTGGCAAGTGTGGTCCACGGGAAAACGCGAGGTCCTCTGGGTGGCAGGGAGGGCTTCCGTTAACTCTGACCCCAGCCCAGGGACCCTGTGACCTGGCCTGATATCTCAAGGGGGGGGCACGTTGCCCAGAGGGATGCTCTTGGGGTGGGGCCTGCTTGCGCCTGCGCGGGCCCGCCTCTTGGCCCGAAACCACCCAGTCGCGGCTCGGACAAAAGCCATCTCCTGGGGGACTCCCCCCTGTTCTTCCATCCGTAAAGGGGGACCCCTTTACGGATGGAAGAACAGGGGGATCTTCGCAGTGGTGGGGACGGGACGGAGGGGTCTGCGGGTTTGCAGCCACGTAGGCCAGTTGCTCGCACCCCGGCCCCATGTGTCCCAGCTCCATGGACGAGGTGGGCCGCTTATGGCGGGATGCAGGCGTCCTGCGGGGCTCAGGGGACGGCGTGGGCACTCCCCGGGCGAGAGAGGGCGCCTGGGACCCGAGAGAGCCCCGGGGAGAGTCCGAGGCCTGGCCGCAGAGGCCTCCATTGCCTCCTCGGGCTCCTACCATGGGGCCTGACCTTGCTCGCCCGAGGCCCAGATTCACCGCAGGTGAATGCCTTTTGCGGACGCCAAGGACAGGAGGTCGCCGATTCCCTCACAGAGGTGGGGGTTCGAGCTCTGGGGGACTGAGGTCGCAGCGGTCACACTCCATTTTTGGGTGGTTCCGCAGAGACTGGAGGGTTGAAGCGGCTGGGTCCAAGTCTGCCGCCTTGTGGCAGGGTGGGGGCTTTGCAGGCGAAGCAAGGCTCTTAGCCTCCCAGGCGGGGCACAGGCCAGACTCCCCAAGGGAGAACCGGTCCTTGGTCGAGGGTCCCGCCCGCCCGCCCCGAACCGCTCCACCTGGCGCGGAACCGTGGCCGGCCCCTCTTCCAGGCACCAGGTCCCTAGTTCTTTCCTGGCACTCTGCCTCTGCGGGGGTGGGAGAGCTGCTGGGAAGTGTGGTCCAAGGGAAAACGCGCGGTACTCTGGGTGGCAGGGAGGGCTTCCGTTAACTCTGACACCAGCCCAGGGACCCTGTGGACCTGGCCTGATATCTCAAGGGGGGGGCACGTTGCCCGGAGGGATGCTCTTGGGGTGGGGCCTGCTTGCGCCTGCGCGGCCCCGCCTCTTGGCCCGAAACCACCCAGCCGCGGCTCGGACAAAAGCCATCTCCTGGGGGCCTACCCCCTGTTCTTCCATCCGTAAAGGGGGACCCCTTTACGGATGGAAGAACAGGGGGATCTTCGCAGTGGTGGGGACGGGACGGAGGGGTCTGCGGGTTTGCAGCCACGTAGGCCAGTTGCTCGCACCCCGGCCCCATGTGTCCCAGCTCCATGGACGAGGTGGGCGCTTATGGCGGGATGCAGGCGTCCTGCGGGGGTCAGGGGACGGCGTGGGCACTCCCCGGGCGACAGAGGGCGCCTGGGACCCGAGAGAGCCCCGGGGAGAGTCCGAGGCCTGGCCGCAGAGGCCTCCATTGCCTCCCCGGGCTCCTACCATGGGGCCTGACCGTGCTCGCCCGAGGCCCAGATTCACCGCACGTGAATGCCTTTTGCGGACGCCAAGGACAGGAGGTCGCCGATTCCCTCACAGAGGTGGGGGTTCGAGCTCTGGGGGACTGAGGTCGCAGCGGTCACACTCCATTTTTGGGTGGTTCCGCAGAGACTGGAGGGTTGAAGCGGCTGGGTCCAAGTCTGCCGCCTTGTGGCAGGGTGGGGGCTTTGCAGGCGAAGCAAGGCTCTTAGCCTCCCAGGCGGGGCACAGGCCAGACTCCCCAAGGGAGAACCGGTCCTTGGTCGAGGGTCCCGCCCGCCCGCCCCGAACCGCTCCACCTGGCGCGGAACCGTGGCCGGCCCCTCTTCCAGGCACCAGTTCCCTAGTTCTTCCCTGGCACTCTGCCTCTGCGGGGGTGGGAATGCTGCTGGGAAGTGTGGTCCACGGGAAAACGCGCGGTCCTCTGGGTGGCAGGGAGGGCCTCCGTTAACTCTGACACCAGCCCAGGGACCCTGTGGACCTGGCCTGATATCTCAAGGGGGGGGCACGTTGCCCGGAGGGATGCTCTTGGGGTGGGGCCTGCTTGCGCCTGCGCGGCCCCGCCTCTTGGCCCGAAACCACCCAGCCGCGGCACCGACAAAAGCCATCTCCTGGGGGCCTCCCCCCTGTTCTTCCATCCGTAAAGGGGGACCCCTTTACGGATGGAAGAACAGGGGGATCTT
Organism: Desmodus rotundus; assembly: GCF_022682495.2. Lineage (NCBI taxonomy): Eukaryota > Metazoa > Chordata > Mammalia > Chiroptera > Phyllostomidae > Desmodus > Desmodus rotundus. The sequence continues at coordinate 479,389 of NW_026527236.1, read as the reverse complement.
CGCAGTGGTGGGGACGGGACGGAGGGGTCTGCGGGTTTGCAGCCACGTAGGCCAGTTGCTCGCACCCCGGCCCCATGTGTCCCAGCTCCATGGACGAGGTGGGCCGCTTATGGCGGGATGCAGGCGTCCTGCGGGGGTCAGGGGACGGCGTGGGCACTCCCCGGGCGAGAGAGGGCGCCTGGGACCCGAGAGAGCACCCGGGAAAATGCCCAGCCCTGGCCCCCGTGGCTCCAGTGGCCTCCCCAGGCTCCTGCCGTGGGGCCTGGTCCCGCTCACCGGGCCCAGGTCCTCCGCAGGTGAATGCCTTTTGCGGACACCAGGGACCACAGGCCGCGGATCCCTTCACGGGCAGGGGGGGTTCGAGCTCTGTGGGACCCAGGTCGCAGCGCACACAGTCCCTTCTCGCAAAGTTCAGCCCAGTCTTTAGAGAGTAGAAGCGTGTCGGTCCAAGTTTTCCGCCTCGGGGCAGGGTGGGGCCGTTTGAGCCAAGAGAGACTCTTAGCCCCCCAGGCAGTCCTCAGGCCCGAGACCCCCAGGGAGACCCGGTCCCTGGGCGTGGGTCCCGCCCGCCGAGGACCGCCCCACCTGGCCCGGAACCGTGGCCGGCCCCTCTTCCCGGCCCCATGTCCCTAGCTCTTCCCTGGCACTCTGCCTCTGGCGGGGTGGGAGACGGGCTGGCAAGTGTGGTCCACGGGAAAACGCGCGGTCCTCTGGGTGGCAGGGAGGGCCTCCGTTAACTCTGACACCAGCCCAGGGACCCTGTGGACCTGGCGTGATATCTCAAGGGGGGGGCACGTTGCCCGGAGGGATGCTCTTGGGGTGGGGCCTGCTTGCGCCTGCGCGGCCCCGCCTCTTGGCCCGAAACCACCCAGCCGCGGCTCGGACAAAAGCCATCTCCTGGGGGACTCCCCCCTGTTCTTCCATCCGTAAAGGGGGACCCCTTTACGGATGGAAGAACAGGGGGATCTTCGCAGTGGTGGGGACGGGACGGAGGGGTCTGCGGGTTTGCAGCCACGTAGGCCAGTTGCTCGCACCCCGGCCCCATGTGTCCCAGCTCCATGGACGAGGTGGGCCGCTTATGGCGGGATGCAGGCGTCCTGCGGGGCTCAGGGGACGGTGTGGGCACTCCCCGGGCGAGAGAGGGCTCCTGGGACCCGAGAGAGCCCCGGGGAGAGTCCGAGGCCTGGCCGCAGAGGCCTCCATTGCCTCCCCGGGCTCCTACCATGGGGCCTGACCGTGCTCGCCCGAGGCCCAGATTCACCGCAGGTGAATGCCTTTTGCGGACGCCAAGGACAGGACGTCGCCGATTCCCTCACAGAGGTGGGGGTTCGAGCTCTGGGGGACTGAGGTCGCAGCAGTCACACTCCATTTTTGGGTGGTTCCGCAGAGACTGGAGGGTTGAAGCGGCTGGGTCCAAGTCTGCCGCCTTGTGGCAGGGTGGGGGCTTTGCAGGCGAATCAAGGCTCTTAGCCTCCCAGGCGGGGCACAGGCCAGACTCCCCAAGGGAGAACCGGTCCTTGGTCGAGGGTCCCGCCCGCCCGCCCCGAACCGCTCCACCTGGCGCGGAACCGTGGCCGGCCCCTCATCCAGGCACCAGGTCCCTAGCTCTTCCCTGGCACTCTGCCTCTGCGGGGGTGGGAATGCTGCTGGGAAGTGTGGTCCACGGGAAAACGCGCGGTCCTCTGGGTGGCAGGGAGGGCCTCCGTTAACTCTGACACCAGCCCAGGGACCCTGTGGACCTGGCCTGATATCTCAAGGGGGGGGCACGTTGCCCGGAGGGATGCTCTTGGGCTGGGGCCTGCTTAAGCCTGCGCGGCCCCGCCTCTTGGCCCGAAACCACCCAGCCGCGGCACCGACAAAAGCCATCTCCTGGGGGACTCCCCCCTGTTCTTCCATCCGTAAAGGGGGACCCCTTTACGGATGGAAGAACAGGGGGATCTTCGCAGTGGTGGGGACAGGACGGAGGGGTCTGCGGGTTTGCAGCCACGTAGGCCAGTTGCTCGCACCCCGGCCCCATGTGTCCCAGCTCCATGGACGAGGTGGGCCGCTTATGGCGGGATGCAGGCGTCCTGCGGGGGTCAGGGGACGGCGTGGGCACTCCCCGGGCGAGAGAGGGCGCCTTGGACCCGAGAGAGCCCCGGGGAGAGTCCGAAGCCTGGCCGCAGAGGCCTCCATTGCCTCCCCGGGCTCCTACCTTGGGGCCTGACCGTGCTCGCCCGAGGCCCAGGTTCTCCGCAGGTGAATGCCTTTTGCGGACGCCAAGCACAGGAGGTCGCCGATTCCCTCACAGAGGTGGGGGTTCGAGCTCTGTGGGACCCAGGTCGCAGCGCACACAGTCCCTTCTCGCAAAGTTCAGCCCAGACTTTAGAGAGTAGAAGCGTTTCGGTCCAAGTTTTCCGCCTCGGGGCAGGGTGGGGCCGTTTGAGCCAAGAGAGACTCTTAGCCCCCCAGGCAGGTCTCAGGCCCGTGACCCCCAGGGAGACCCGGTCCCTGAGCGTGGGTCCCGCGCGCCCGGGACCGCCCCACGTGGCCCGGAACCGTGGCCGGCCCCTCTTCTCGGCCCCAGGTCCCTAGCTCTTCCCTGGCACTCTGCCTCTGGCGGGGTGGGAGACGGGCTGGCAAGTGTGGTCCACGGAAAAACGCGCGGTCCTCTGGGTGGCAGGGAGGGCCTCCGTTAACTCTGACACCAGCCCAGGGACCCTGTGGACCTGGCCTGATATCTCAAGGGGGGGGCACGTTGCCCGGAGGGATGCTCTTGGGGTGGGGCCTGCTTGCGCCTGCGCGGCCCCGCCTCTTGGCCCGAAACCACCCAGCCGCGGCTCGGACAAAAGCCATCTCCTGGGGGACTCCCCCCTGTTCTTCCATCCGTAAAGGGGGACCCATTTACGGATGGAAGAACAGGGGCATCTTCGCAGTGGTGGGGACGGGACGGAGGGGTCTGCGGGTTTGCAGCCACGTAGGCCAGTTGCTCGCACCCCGGCCCCATGTGTCCCAGCTCCATGGACGAGGTGGGCCGCTTATGGCGGGATGCAGGCGTCCTACCGGGCTCAGGGGACGGCGTGGGCACTCCGCGTGCGAGAGAGGGCGCCTGGGTCCCGAGAGAGCCCCGGGGAGAGTCCGAGGCCTGGCCGCAGAGGCCTCCATTGCCTCCCCGGGCTCCTACCATGGGGCCTGACCGTGCTCGCCCGAGGCCCAGATTCACCGCAGGTGAATGCCTTTTGCGGACGCCAAGGACAGGACGTCGCCGATTCCCTCACAGAGGTGGGGGTTCGAGCTCTGGGGGACTGAGGTCGCAGCAGTCACACTCCATTTTTGGGTGGTTCCGCAGAGACTGGAGGGTTGAAGCGGCTGGGTCCAAGTCTGCCGCCTTGTGGCAGGGTGGGGGCTTTGCAGGCGAAGCAAGGCTCTTAGCCTCCCAGGCGGGGCACAGGCCAGACTCCCCAAGGGAGAACCGGTCCTTGGTCGAGGGTCCCGCCCGCCCGCCCCGAACCGCTCCACCTGGCGCGGAACCGTGGCCGGCCCCTCATCCAGGCACCAGGTCCCTAGCTCTTCCCTGGCACTCTGCCTCTGCGGGGGTGGGAATGCTGCTGGGAAGTGTGGTCCACGGGAAAACGCGCGGTCCTCTGGGTGGCAGGGAGGGCCTCCGTTAACTCTGACACCAGCCCAGGGACCCTGTGGACCTGGCCTGATATCTCAAGGGGGGGGCACGTTGCCCGGAGGGATGCTCTTGGGGTGGGGCCTGCTTGCGCCTGCGCGGCCCCGCCTCTTGGCCCGAAACCACCCAGCCGCGGCACCGACAAAAGCCATCTCCTGGGGGACTCCCCCCTGTTCTTCCATCCGTAAAGGGGGACCCCTTTACGGATGGAAGAACAGGGGGATCTTCGCAGTGGTGGGGACGGGACGGAGGGGTCTGCGGGTTTGCAGCCACGTAGGCCAGTTGCTCGCACCCCGGCCCCATGTGTCCCAGCTCCATGGACGAGGTGGGCCGCTTATGGCGGGATGCAGGCGTCCTGCGGGGCTCAGGGGACGGCGTGGGCACTCCCCGGGCGAGAGAGGGCGCCTGGGACCCGAGAGAGCCCCGGGGAGAGTCCGAGGCCTGGCCGCAGAGGCCTCCATTGCCTCCCCGGGCTCCTACCTTGGGGCCTGACCGTGCTCGCCCGAGGCCCAGGTTCACCGCAGGTGAATGCCTTTTGCGGACGCCAAGGACAGGAGGTCGCCGATTCCCTCACAGAGGTGGGGGTTCGAGCTCTGTGGGACCCATGTCGCAGCGCACACAGTCCCTTCTCGCAAAGTTCAGCCCAGACTTTAGAGAGCAGAAGCGTTTCGGTCCAAGTTTTCCGCCTCGGGGCAGGGTGGGGCCGTTTGAGCCAAGAGAGACTCTTAGCCCCCCAGGCAGGTCTCAGGCCCGTGACCCCCAGGGAGACCCGGTCCCTGGGCGTGGGTCCCGCCCGCCCGGGACCGCCCCACCTGGCCCGGAACCGTGGCCGGCCCCTCTTCTCGGCCCCAGGTCCCTAGCTCTTCCCTGGCACTCTGCCTCTGGCGGGGTGGGAGACGGGCTGGCAAGTGTGGTCCACGGGAAAACGCGCGGTCCTCTGGGTGGCAGGGAGGGCCTCCGTTAACTCTGACACCAGCCCAGGGACCCTGTGGACCTGGCCTGATATCTCAAGGGGGGGGCACGTTGCCCGGATGGATGCTCTTGGGGTGGGGCCTGCTTGCGCCTGCGCGGCCCCGCCTCTTGGCCCGAAACCACCCAGCCGCGGCTCGGACAAAAGCCATCTCCTGGGGGCCTCCCCCCTGTTCTTCCATCCGTAAAGGGGGACCCCTTTACGGATGGAAGAACAGGGGGATCTTCGCAGTGGTGGGGACGGGACGGAGGGGTCTGCGGGTTTGCAGCCACGTAGGCCAGTTGCTCGCACCCCGGCCCCATGTGTCCCAGCTCCATGGAGGAGGTGGGCCGCTTATGGCGGGATGCAGGCGTCCTGCGGGGGTCAGGGGACGGCGTGGGCACTCCCCGGGCGAGAGAGGGCGCCTGGGACCCGAGAGAGCACCCGGGAAAATGCCCAGCCCTGGCCCCCGTGGCTCCAGTGGCCTCCCCAGGCTCCTGCCGTGGGGCCTGGTCCCGCTCACCGGGGCCCAGGTTCTCCGCAGGTGAATGCCTTTTGCGGACACCAGGGACCACAGGCCGCTGATCCCTTCACGGGCAGGGGGGGTTCGAGCTCTGTGGGACCCAGGTCGCAGCGCACACAGTCCCTTCTCGCAAAGTTCAGCCCAGACTTTAGAGAGTAGAAGCGTGTCGGTCCAAGTTTTCCGCCTCGGGGCAGGGTGGGGCCGTTTGAGCCAAGAGAGACTCTTAGCCCCCCAGGCAGGTCTCAGGCCTGAGACCCCCAGGGAGACCCGGTCCCTGGGCGTGGGTCCCGCCCGCCCGGGACCGCCCCACCTGGCCGGGAACCGTGGCCGGCCCCTCTTCCCGGCCCCATGTCCCTAGCTCTTCCCTGGCACTCTGCCTCTAGGGGTGGGAGACGGGCTGGCAAGTGTGGTCCACGGGAAAACGCGCGGTCCTCTGGGTGGCAGGGAGGGCCTCCGTTAACTCTGACACCAGCCCAGGGACCCTGTGGACCTGGCCTGATATCTCAAGGGGGGGGCACGTTGCCCGGAGGGATGCTCTTGGGGTGGGGCCTGCTTGCGCCTGCGCGGCCCCGCCTCTTGGCCCGAAACGACCCAGCCGCGGCACGGACAAAAGACATCTCCTGGGGGCCTACCCCTGTTCTTCCATCCGTAAAGGGGGACCCCTTTACGGATGGAAGAACAGGGGGATCTTCGCAGTGGTGGGGACGGGACGGAGGGGTCTGCGGGTTTGCAGCCACGTAGGCCAGTTGCTCGCACCCCGGCCCCATGTGTCCCAGCTCCATGGACGAGGTGGGCCGCTTATGGCGGGATGCAGGCGTCCTGCGGGGCTCAGGGGACGGCGTGGGCACTCCCCGGGCGAGAGAGGGCGCCTGGGACCCGAGAGAGCCCCGGGGAGAGTCCGAGGCCTGGCCGCAGAGGCCTCCATTGCCTCCCCGTGCTCCTACCATGGGGCCTGACCGTGCTCGCCCGAGGCACAGGTTCACCGCAGGTGAATGCCTTTTGCGGACGCCAAGGACAGGAGGTCGCCGATTCCCTCACAGAGGTGGGGGCTCGAGCTCTGGGGGACTGAGGTCGCAGCGGTCACACTCCATTTTTGGGTGGTTCCGCAGAGACTGGAGGGTTGAAGCGGCTGGGTCCAAGTCTGCCCCCTTGTGGCAGGGTGGGGGCTTTGCAGGCGAAGCAAGGCTCTTAGCCTCCCAGGCGGGGCACAGGCCAGACTCCCCAAGGGAGACCCGGTCCCTGGGCGTGGGTCCCGCCCGCCAGGGACCGCCCCACCTGGCCCGGAACCGTGGCCGGCCCCTCTTCTCGGCCCCAGGTCCCTAGCTCTTCCCTGGCACTCTGCCTCTGGCGGGGTGGGAGACGGGCTGACAAGTGTGGTCCACGGGAAAACGCGCGGTCCTCTGGGTGGCAGGGAGGGCCTCCGTTAACTCTGACACCAGCCCAGGGACCCTGTGGACCTGGCCTGATATCTCAAGGGGGGGGCACGTTGCCCGGAGGGATGCTCTTGGGGTGGGGCCTGCTTGCGCCTGCGCGGCCCCTTCCTCTTGGCCCGAAACCACCCAGCCGCGGCTCGGACAAAAGCCATCTCCTGGGGGCCTCCCCCCTGTTCTTCCATCCGTAAAGGGGGACCCCTTTACGGATGGAAGAACAGGGGGATCTTCGCAGTGGTGGGGACGGGACGGAGGGGTCTGCGGGTTTGCAGCCACGTAGGCCAGTTGCTCGCACCCCGGCCCCATGTGTCCCAGCTCCATGGACGAGGTGGGCCGCTTATGGCGGGATGCAGGCGTCCTGCGGGGGTCAGGGGACGGCGTGGGCACTCCCCGGGCGAGAGAGGGCGCCTGGGACCCGAGAGAGCCCCGGGGAGAGTAGGAGGCCTGGCCGCAGAGGCCTCCATTGCCTCCCCGGGCTCCTACCATGGGGCCTGACCGTGCTCGCCCGAGGCCCAGGTTCACCGCAGGTGAATGCCTTTTGCGGACGCCAAGGACAGGAGGTCGCCGATTCCCTCACAGAGGTGGGGGTTCGAGCTCTGGGGGACTGAGGTCGCAGCGGTCACACTCCATTTTTGGGTGGTTCCGCAGAGACTGGAGGATTGAAGCGGCTGGGTCCAAGACTGCCGCCTTGTGGCAGGGTGGGGGCTTTGCAGGCGAAGCAAGGCTCTTAGCCTCCCAGGCGGGGCACAGGCCAGACTCCCCAAGGGAGAACCGGTCCTTGGTCGAGGGTCCCGCCCGCCCTCCCCGAACCGCTCCACCTGGCGCGGAACCGTGGCCGGCCCCTCTTCCAGGCACCAGTTCCCTAGTTCTTCCCTGGCACTCTGCCTATGGCGGGGTGGGAGACGGGCTGGCAAGTGTGGTCCACGGGAAAACGCGCGGTCCTCTGGGTGGCAGGGAGGGCCTCCGTTAACTCTGACACCAGCCCAGGGACCCTGTGGACCTGGCCTGATATCTCAAGGGGGGGGCACGTTGCCCGGAGGGATGCTCTTGGGGTGGGGCCTGCTTGCGCCTGCGCGGCCCCGCCTCTTGGCCCGAAACCAGCCAGCCGCGGCTCGGACAAAAGCCATCTCCTCAGGGACTCCCCCCTGTTCTTCCATCCGTAAAGGGGGACCCCTTTACGGATGGAAGAACAGGGGGATCTTCGCAGTTGTGGGGACGGGACGGAGGGGTCTGCGGGTTTGCAGCCACGTAGGCCAGTTGCTCGCACCCCGGCCCCATGTGTCCCAGCTCCATGGACGAGGTGGGCCGCTTATGGCGGGATGCAGGCGTCCTGCGGGGGTCAGGGGACGGCGTGGGCACTCCCCGGGCGAGAGAGGGCGCCTGGGACCCGAGAGAGCACCCGGGAAAATGCCCCGCCCTGGCCCCCGTGGCTCCAGTGGCCTCCCCAGGCTCCTGCCGTGGGGCCTGGTCCCGCTCACCGGGCCCAGGTCCTCCGCAGGTGAATGCCTTTTGCGGACACCAGGGACCACAGGCCGCGGATCCCTTCACGGGCAGGGGGGGTTCGAGCTCTTTGGGACCCAGGTCGCAGCGCACACAGTCCCTTCTCGCAAAGTTCAGCCCAGACTTTAGAGAGTAGAAGCGTCTCGGTCCAAGTTTTCCGCCTCGGGGCAGGGTGGGGCCGTTTGAGCCAAGAGAGACTCTTAGCCCCCCAGCCAGTCCTCAGGCCCGAGACCCCCAGGGAGACTCGGTCCCTGGGCGTGGGTCCCGCCCGCCGAGGACCGCCCCACCTGGCCCGGAACCGTGCCGGCCCCTCTTCCCGGCCCCATGTCCCTAGCTCTTCCCTGGCACTCTGCCTCTGGCGGGGTGGGAGACGGGCTGGCAAGTGTGGTCCACGGGAAAACGCGCGGTCCTCTGGGTGGCAGGGAGGGCCTCCGTTAACTCTGACACCAGCCCAGGGACCCTGTGGACCTGGCCTGATATCTCAAGGGGGGGGCACGTTGCCCGGAGGGATGCTCTTGGGGTGGGGCCTGCTTGCGCCTGCGCGGCCCCGCCTCTTGGCCCGAAACCACCCAGCCGCGGCTCGGACAAAAGCCATCTCCTGGGGGACTCCCCCCTGTTCTTCCATCCGTAAAGGGGGACCCCTTTACGGATGGAAGAACAGGGGGATCTTCGCAGTGGTGGGGACGGGACGGAGGGGTCTGCGGGTTTGCAGCCACGTAGGCCAGTTGCTCGCACCCCGGCCCCATGTGTCCCAGCTCCATGGACGAGGTGGGCCGCTTATGGCGGGATGCAGGCGTCCTGCGGGGCTCAGGGGACGGTGTGGGCACTCCCCGGGCGAGAGAGGGCTCCTGGGACCCGAGAGAGCCCCGGGGAGAGTCCGAGGCCTGGCCGCAGAGGCCTCCATTGCCTCCCCGGGCTCCTACCATGGGGCCTGACCGTGCTCGCCCGAGGCCCAGATTCACCGCCGGTGAATGCCTTTTGCGGACGCCAAGGACAGGAGGTCGCCGATTCCCTCACAGAGGTGGGGGTTCGAGCTCTGGGGGACTGAGGTCGCAGCAGTCACACTCCATTTTTGGGTGGTTCCGCAGAGACTGGAGGGTTGAAGCGGCTGGGTCCAAGTCTGCCGCCTTGTGGCAGGGTGGGGGCTTTGCAGGCGAAGCAAGGCTCTTAGCCTCCCAGGCGGGGCACAGGCCAGACTCCCCAAGGGAGAACCGGTCCTTGGTCGAGGGTCCCGCCCGCCCGCCCCGAACCGCTCCACCTGGCGCAGGACCGTGGCCGGCCCCTCATCCAGGCACCAGGTCCCTAGCTCTTCCCTGGCACTCTGCCTCTGCGGGGGTGGGAATGCTGCTGGGAAGTGTGGTCCACGGGAAAACGCGCGGTCCTCTGGGTGGCAGGGAGGGCCTCCGTTAACTCTGACACCAGCCCAGGGACCCTGTGGACCTGGCCTGATATCTCAAGGGGGGGGCACGTTGCCCGGAGGGATGCTCTTGGGGTGGGGCCTGCTTGCGCCTGCGCGGCCCCGCCTCTTGGCCCGAAACAACCCAGCCGCGGCTCGGACAAAAGCCATCTCCTGGGGGCCTCCCCCCTGTTCTTCCATCCGTAAAGGGGGACCCCTTTACGGATGGAAGAACAGGGGGATCTTCGCAGTGGTGGGGACGGGACGGAGGGGTCTGCGGGTTTGCAGCCACGTAGGCCAGTTGCTCGCACCCCGGCCCCATGTGTCCCAGCTCCATGGACGAGGTGGGCCGCTTATGGCGGGATGCAGGCGTCCTGCGGGGCTCAGGGGACGGCGTGGGCACTCCCCGGGCGAGAGAGGGCGCCTGGGACCCGAGAGAGCCCCGGGGAGAGTCCGAGGCCTGGCCGCAGAGGCCTCCATTGCCTCCCCGGGCTCCTACCATGGGGCCTGACCGTGCTCGCCCGAGGCCCAGGTTCACCGCAGGTGAATGCCTTTTGCGGACGCCAAGGACAGGAGGTCGCCGATTCCCTCACAGAGGTGGGGGTTCGAGCTCTGGGGGACTGAGGTCGCAGCGGTCACACTCCATTTTTGGGTGGTTCCGCAGAGACTGGAGGGTTGAAGCGGCTGGGTCCAAGTCTGCCGCCTTGTGGCAGGGTGGGGGCTTTGCAGGCGAAGCAAGGCTCTTAGCCTCCCAGGCGGGGCACAGGCCAGACTCCCCAAGGGAGAACCGGTCCTTGGTCGAGGGTCCCGCCCGCCCGCCCGGAACCGCTCCACCTGGCCCGGAACCGTGGCCGGCCCCTCTTCCCGGCGCCATGTCCCTAGCTCTTCCCTGGCACTCTGCCTCTGGCGGCGTGGGAGACGGGCTGGCAAGTGTGGTCCACGGGAAAATGCGAGGTCCTCTGGGTGGCAGGGAGGGCTTCCGTTAACTCTGACCCCAGCCCAGGGACCCTGTGGACCTGGCCTGATATCTCAAGGGGGGGGCACGTTGCCCGGAGGGATGCTCTTGGGGTGGGGCCTGCTTGCGCCTGCGCGGCCCCGCCTCTTGGCCCGAAACCACCCAGTCGCGGCTCGGACAAAAGCCATCTCCTGGGGGACTCCCCCCTGTTCTTCCATCCGTAAAGGGGGACCCCTTTACGGATGGAAGAACAGGGGGATCTTCGCAGTGGTGGGGACGGGACGGAGGGGTCTGCGGGTTTGCAGCCACGTAGGCCAGTTGCTCGCACCCCGGCCCCATGTGTCCTAGCTCCATGGACGAGGTGGGCCGCTTATGGCGGGATGCAGGCGTCCTGCGGGGCTCAGGGGACGGCGTGGGCACTCCCCGGGCGAGAGAGGGCGCCTGGGACCCGAGAGAGCACCCGGGAAAATGCCCAGCCCTGGCCCCCGTGGCTCCAGTGGCCTCCCCAGGCTCCTGCCGTGGGGCCTGGTCCCGCTCACCGGGGCCCAGGTTCTCCGCAGGTGAATGCCTTTTGCGGACACCAGGGACCACAGGCCGCGGATCCCTTCACGGGCAGGGGGGGTTCGAGCTCTGTGGGACCCAGGTCGCAGCGCACACAGTCCCTTCTCGCAAAGTTCAGCCCAGACTTTAGAGAGTAGAAGCGTGTCGGTCCAAGTTTTCCGCCTCGGGGCAGGGTGGGGCCGTTTGAGCCAAGAGAGACTCTTAGCCCCCCAGGCAGGTCTCAGGCCTGAGACCCCCAGGGAGACCCGGTCCCTGGGCGTGGGTCCCGCCCGCCCGGGACCGCCCCACCTGGCCGGGAACCGTGGCCGGCCCCTCTTCCCGGCCCCATGTCCCTAGCTCTTCCCTGGCACTCTGCCTCTAGGGGTGGGAGACGGGCTGGCAAGTGTGGTCCACGGGAAAACGCGCGGTCCTCTGGGTGGCAGGGAGGGCCTCCGTTAACTCTGACACCAGCCCAGGGACCCTGTAGACCTGGCCTGATATCTCAAGGGGGGGGCACGTTGCCCGGAGGGATGCTCTTGGGGTGGGGCCTGCTTGCGCCTGCGTGGCCCCGCCTCTTGGCCCGAAACCACCCAGCCGCGGCTCGGACAAAAGCCATCTCCTGGGGGCCTCCCCCCTGTTCTTCCATCCGTAAAGGGGGACCCCTTTACGGATGGAAGAACAGGGGGATCTTCGCAGTGGTGGGGACGGGACGGAGGGGTCTGCGGGTTTGCAGCCACGTAGGCCAGTTGCTCGCACCCCGGCCCCATGTGTCCCAGCTCCATGGACGAGGTGGGCCGCTTATGGCGGGATGCAGGCGTCCTGCGGGGCTCAGGGGACGGCGTGGGCACTCCCCGGGCGAGAGAGGGCGCCTGGGACCCGAGAGAGCCCCGGGGAGAGTCCGAGGCCTGGCCGCAGAGGCCTCCATTGCCTCCCCGGGCTCCTACCATGGGGCCTGACCGTGCTCGCCCGAGGCCCAGGTTCACCGCAGGTGAATGCCTTTTGCGGACGCCAAGGACAGGAGGTCGCCGATTCCCTCACAGAGGTGGGGGTTCGAGCTCTGGGGGACTGAGGTCGCAGCGGTCACACTCCATTTTTGGGTGGTTCCGCAGAGACTGGAGGGTTGAAGCGGCTGGGTCCAAGTCTGCCGCCTTGTGGCAGGGTGGGGGCTTTGCAGGCGAAGCAAGGCTCTTAGCCTCCCAGGCGGGGCACAGGCCAGACTCCCCAAGGGAGAACCGGTCCTTGGTCGAGGGTCCCGCCCGCCCGCCCCGAACCGCTCCACCTGGCGCGGAACCGTGGCCGGCCCCTCTTCCAGGCACCAGGTCCCTAGTTCTTTCCTGGCACTCTGCCTCTGCGGGGGTGGGAGAGCTGCTGGGAAGTGTGGTCCAAGGGAAAACGCGCGGTACTCTGGGTGGCAGGGAGGGCTTCCGTTAACTCTGACACCAGCCCAGGGACCCTGTGGACCTGGCCTGATATCTCAAGGGGGGGGCACGTTGCCCGGAGGGATGCTCTTGGGGTGGGGCCTGCTTGCGCCTGCGCGGCCCCGCCTCTTGGCCCGAAACCACCCAGCCGCGGCTCGGACAAAAGCCATCTCCTGGGGGCCTACCCCCTGTTCTTCCATCCGTAAAGGGGGACCCCTTTACGGATGGAAGAACAGGGGGATCTTCGCAGTGGTGGGGACGGGACGGAGGGGTCTGCGGGTTTGCAGCCACGTAGGCCAGTTGCTCGCACCCCGGCCCCATGTGTCCCAGCTCCATGGACGAGGTGGGCCGCTTATGGCGGGATGCAGGCGTCCTGCGGGGCTCAGGGGACGGCGTGGGCACTCCCTGGGCGAGAGAGGGCGCCTGGGACCCGAGAGAGCCCCGGGGAGAGTCCGAGGCCTGGCCGCAGAGGCCTCCATTGCCTCCCCGGGCTCCTACCATGGGGCCTGACCGTGCTCGCCCGAGGCCCAGATTCACCGCACGTGAATGCCTTTTGCGGACGCCAAGGACAGGAGGTCGCCGATTCCCTCACAGAGGTGGGGGTTCGAGCTCTGGGGGACTGAGGTCGCAGCGGTCACACTCCATTTTTGGGTGGTTCCGCAGAGACTGGAGGGTTGAAGCGGCTTGGTCCAAGTCTCCGCCTTGTGGCAGGGTGGGGGCTTTGAGGGCGAAGCAAGGCTCTTAGCCTCCCAGGCGGGGCACAGGCCAGACTCCCCAAGGGAGAACCGGTCCTTGGTCGAGGGTCCCGCCCGCCCGCCCGGAACCGCTCCACCTTGCGCGGAACCGTGGCCGGCCCCTCTTCCAGGCACCAGGTCCCTAGTTCTTCCCTGGCACTCTGCCTATGGCGGGGTGGGAGACGAGCTGGCAAGTGTGGTCCACGGGAAAACGCGCGGTCCTCTGGGTGGCAGGGAGGGCCTCCGTTAACTCTGACACCAGCCCAGGGACCCTGTGGACCTGGCCTGATATCTCAAGGGGGGGGCACGTTGCCCGGAGGGATGCTCTTGGGGTGGGGCCTGCTTGCGCCTGCGCGGCCCCGCCTCTTCGCCCGAAACCACCCAGCCGCGGCTCGGACAAAAGCCATCTCCTGGGGGCCTCCCCCCTGTTCTTCCATCCGTAAAGGGGGACCCCTTTACGGATGGAAGAACAGGGGGATCTTCGCAGTGGTGGGGACGGGACGGAGGGGTCTGCGGGTTTGCAGCCACGTAGGCCAGTTGCTCGCACCCCGGCCCCATGTGTCCCAGCTCCATGGACGAGGTGGGCGCTTATGGCGGGATGCAGGCGTCCTGCGGGGGTCAGGGTACGGCGTGGGCACTCCCCGGGCGAGAGAGGGCGCCTGGGACCCGAGAGAGCCCCGGGGAGAGTCCGAGGCCTGGCCGCAGAGGCCTCCATTGCCTCCCCGGGCTCCTACCATGGGGCCTGACCGTGCTCGCCCGAGGCCCAGATTCACCGCACGTGAATGCCTTTTGCGGACGCCAAGGACAGGAGGTCGCCGATTCCCTCACAGAGGTGGGGGTTCGAGCTCTGGGGGACTGAGGTCGCAGCGGTCACACTCCATTTTTGGGTGGTTCCGCAGAGACTGGAGGGTTGAAGCGGCTGGGTCCAAGTCTGCCGCCTTGTGGCAGGGTGGGGGCTTTGCAGGCGAAGCAAGGCTCTTAGCCTCCCAGGCGGGGCACAGGCCAGACTCCCCAAGGGAGAACCGGTCCTTGGTCGAGGGTCCCGCCCGCCCGCCCCGAACCGCTCCACCTGGCGCGGAACCGTGGCCGGCCCCTCTTCCAGGCACCAGTTCCCTAGTTCTTCCCTGGCACTCTGCCTCTGCGGGGGTGGGAATGCTGCTGGGAAGTGTGGTCCACGGGAAAACGCGCGGTCCTCTGGGTGGCAGGGAGGGCCTCCGTTAACTCTGACACCAGCCCAGGGACCCTGTGGACCTGGCCTGATATCTCAAGGGGGGGGCACGTTGCCCGGAGGGATGCTCTTGGGGTGGGGCCTGCTTGCGCCTGCGCGGCCCCGCCTCTTCCCCCGAAACCACCCAGCCGCGGCTCGGACAAAAGCCATCTCCTGGGGGCCTCCCCCCTGTTCTTCCATCCGTAAAGGGGGACCCCTTTACGGATGGAAGAACAGGGGGATCTTCGCAGTGGTGGGGACGGGACGGAGGGGTCTGCGGGTTTGCAGCCACGTAGGCCAGTTGCTCGCACTCCGGCCCCATGTGTCCCAGCTCCATGGACGAGGTGGGCGCTTATGGCGGGATGCAGGCGTCCTGCGGGGGTCAGGGGACGGCGTGGGCACTCCCCGGGCGAGAGAGGGCGCCTGGGACCCGAGAGAGCCCCGGGGAGAGTCCGAGGCCTGGCCGCAGAGGCCTCCATTGCCTCCCCGGGCTCCTACCATGGGGCCTGACCGTGCTCGCCCGAGGCCCAGATTCACCGCACGTGAATGCCTTTTGCGGACGCCAAGGACAGGAGGTCGCCGATTCCCTCACAGAGGTGGGGGTTCGAGCTCTGGGGGACTGAGGTCGCAGCGGTCACACTCCATTTTTGGGTGGTTCCGCAGAGACTGGAGGGTTGAAGCGGCTGGGTCCAAGTCTGCCGCCTTGTGGCAGGGTGGGGGCTTTGCAGGCGAAGCAAGGCTCTTAGCCTCCCAGGCGGGGCACAGGCCAGACTCCCCAAGGGAGAACCGGTCCTTGGTCGAGGGTCCCGCCCGCCCGCCCCGAACCGCTCCACCTGGCGCGGAACCGTGGCCGGCCCCTCTTCCAGGCACCAGTTCCCTAGTTCTTCCCTGGCACTCTGCCTCTGCGGGGGTGGGAATGCTGCTGGGAAGTGTGGTCCACGGGAAAACGCGCGGTCCTCTGGGTGGCAGGGAGGGCCTCCGTTAACTCTGACACCAGCCCAGGGACCCTGTGGACCTGGCCTGATATCTCAAGGGGGGGGCACGTTGCCCGGAGGGATGCTCTTGGGGTGGGGCCTGCTTGCGCCTGCGCGGCCCCGCCTCTTGGCCCGAAACCACCCAGCCGCGGCTCGGACAAAAGCCATCTCCTGGGGGCCTCCCCCCTGTTCTTCCATCCGTAAAGGGGGACCCCTTTACGGATGGAAGAACAGGGGGATCTTCGCAGTGGTGGGGACGGGACGGAGGGGTCTGCGGGTTTGCAGCCACGTAGGCCAGTTGCTCGCACCCCGGCCCCATGTGTCCCAGCTCCATGGACGAGGTGGGCCGCTTATGGCGGGATGCAGGCGTCCTGCGGGGGTCAGGGGACGGCGTGGGCACTCCCCGGGCGAGAGAGGGCGCCTGGGACCCGAGAGAGCACCCGGGAAAATGCCCAGCCCTGGCCCCCGTGGCTCCAGTGGCCTCCCCAGGCTCCTGCCGTGGGGCCTGGTCCCGCTCACCGGGCCCAGGTCCTCCGCAGGTGAATGCCTTTTGCGGACACCAGGGACCACAGGCCGCGGATCCCTTCACGGGCAGGGGGGGTTCGAGCTCTGTGGGACCCAGGTCGCAGCGCACACAGTCCCTTCTCGCAAAGTTCAGCCCAGTCTTTAGAGAGTAGAAGCGTGTCGGTCCAAGTTTTCCGCCTCGGGGCAGGGTGGGGCCGTTTGAGCCAAGAGAGACTCTTAGCCCCCCAGGCAGTCCTCAGGCCCGAGACCCCCAGGGAGACCCGGTCCCTGGGCGTGGGTCCCGCCCGCCGAGGACCGCCCCACCTGGCCCGGAACCGTGGCCGGCCCCTCTTCCCGGCCCCATGTCCCTAGCTCTTCCCTGGCACTCTGCCTCTGGCGGGGTGGGAGACGGGCTGGCAAGTGTGGTCCACGGGAAAACGCGCGGTCCTCTGGGTGGCAGGGAGGGCCTCCGTTAACTCTGACACCAGCCCAGGGACCCTGTGGACCTGGCGTGATATCTCAAGGGGGGGGCACGTTGCCCGGAGGGATGCTCTTGGGGTGGGGCCTGCTTGCGCCTGCGCGGCCCCGCCTCTTGGCCCGAAACCACCCAGCCGCGGCTCGGACAAAAGCCATCTCCTGGGGGACTCCCCCCTGTTCTTCCATCCGTAAAGGGGGACCCCTTTACGGATGGAAGAACAGGGGGATCTTCGCAGTGGTGGGGACGGGACGGAGGGGTCTGCGGGTTTGCAGCCACGTAGGCCAGTTGCTCGCACCCCGGCCCCATGTGTCCCAGCTCCATGGACGAGGTGGGCCGCTTATGGCGGGATGCAGGCGTCCTGCGGGGCTCAGGGGACGGTGTGGGCACTCCCCGGGCGAGAGAGGGCTCCTGGGACCCGAGAGAGCCCCGGGGAGAGTCCGAGGCCTGGCCGCAGAGGCCTCCATTGCCTCCCCGGGCTCCTACCATGGGGCCTGACCGTGCTCGCCCGAGGCCCAGATTCACCGCAGGTGAATGCCTTTTGCGGACGCCAAGGACAGGACGTCGCCGATTCCCTCACAGAGGTGGGGGTTCGAGCTCTGGGGGACTGAGGTCGCAGCAGTCACACTCCATTTTTGGGTGGTTCCGCAGAGACTGGAGGGTTGAAGCGGCTGGGTCCAAGTCTGCCGCCTTGTGGCAGGGTGGGGGCTTTGCAGGCGAATCAAGGCTCTTAGCCTCCCAGGCGGGGCACAGGCCAGACTCCCCAAGGGAGAACCGGTCCTTGGTCGAGGGTCCCGCCCGCCCGCCCCGAACCGCTCCACCTGGCGCGGAACCGTGGCCGGCCCCTCATCCAGGCACCAGGTCCCTAGCTCTTCCCTGGCACTCTGCCTCTGCGGGGGTGGGAATGCTGCTGGGAAGTGTGGTCCACGGGAAAACGCGCGGTCCTCTGGGTGGCAGGGAGGGCCTCCGTTAACTCTGACACCAGCCCAGGGACCCTGTGGACCTGGCCTGATATCTCAAGGGGGGGGCACGTTGCCCGGAGGGATGCTCTTGGGCTGGGGCCTGCTTAAGCCTGCGCGGCCCCGCCTCTTGGCTCGAAACCACCCAGCCGCGGCACCGACAAAAGCCATCTCCTGGGGGACTCCCCCCTGTTCTTCCATCCGTAAAGGGGGACCCCTTTACGGATGGAAGAACAGGGGGATCTTCGCAGTGGTGGGGACAGGACGGAGGGGTCTGCGGGTTTGCAGCCACGTAGGCCAGTTGCTCGCACCCCGGCCCCATGTGTCCCAGCTCCATGGACGAGGTGGGCCGCTTATGGCGGGATGCAGGCGTCCTGCGGGGGTCAGGGGACGGCGTGGGCACTCCCCGGGCGAGAGAGGGCGCCTTGGACCCGAGAGAGCCCCGGGGAGAGTCCGAAGCCTGGCCGCAGAGGCCTCCATTGCCTCCCCGGGCTCCTACCTTGGGGCCTGACCGTGCTCGCCCGAGGCCCAGGTTCTCCGCAGGTGAATGCCTTTTGCGGACGCCAAGCACAGGAGGTCGCCGATTCCCTCACAGAGGTGGGGGTTCGAGCTCTGTGGGACCCAGGTCGCAGCGCACACAGTCCCTTCTCGCAAAGTTCAGCCCAGACTTTAGAGAGTAGAAGCGTTTCGGTCCAAGTTTTCCGCCTCGGGGCAGGGTGGGGCCGTTTGAGCCAAGAGAGACTCTTAGCCCCCCAGGCAGGTCTCAGGCCCGTGACCCCCAGGGAGACCCGGTCCCTGAGCGTGGGTCCCGCGCGCCCGGGACCGCCCCACGTGGCCCGGAACCGTGGCCGGCCCCTCTTCTCGGCCCCAGGTCCCTAGCTCTTCCCTGGCACTCTGCCTCTGGCGGGGTGGGAGACGGGCTGGCAAGTGTGGTCCACGGAAAAACGCGCGGTCCTCTGGGTGGCAGGGAGGGCCTCCGTTAACTCTGACACCAGCCCAGGGACCCTGTGGACCTGGCCTGATATCTCAAGGGGGGGGCACGTTGCCCGGAGGGATGCTCTTGGGGTGGGGCCTGCTTGCGCCTGCGCGGCCCCGCCTCTTGGCCCGAAACCACCCAGCTGCGGCTCGGACAAAAGCCATCTCCTGGGGGACTCCCCCCTGTTCTTCCATCCGTAAAGGGGGACCCATTTACGGATGGAAGAACAGGGGCATCTTCGCAGTGGTGGGGACGGGACGGAGGGGTCTGCGGGTTTGCAGCCACGTAGGCCAGTTGCTCGCACCCCGGCCCCATGTGTCCCAGCTCCATGGACGAGGTGGGCCGCTTATGGCGGGATGCAGGCGTCCTACCGGGCTCAGGGGACGGCGTGGGCACTCCGCGTGCGAGAGAGGGCGCCTGGGTCCCGAGAGAGCCCCGGGGAGAGTCCGAGGCCTGGCCGCAGAGGCCTCCATTGCCTCCCCGGGCTCCTACCATGGGGCCTGACCGTGCTCGCCCGAGGCCCAGATTCACCGCAGGTGAATGCCTTTTGCGGACGCCAAGGACAGGAGGTCGCCGATTCCCTCACAGAGGTGGGGGTTCGAGCTCTGGGGGACTGAGGTCGCAGCAGTCACACTCCATTTTTGGGTGGTTCCGCAGAGACTGGAGGGTTGAAGCGGCTGGGTCCAAGTCTGCCGCCTTGTGGCAGGGTGGGGGCTTTGCAGGCGAAGCAAGGCTCTTAGCCTCCCAGGCGGGGCACAGGCCAGACTCCCCAAGGGAGAACCGGTCCTTGGTCGAGGGTCCCGCCCGCCCGCCCCGAACCGCTCCACCTGGCGCGGAACCGTGGCCGGCCCCTCATCCAGGCACCAGGTCCCTAGCTCTTCCCTGGCACTCTGCCTCTGCGGGGGTGGGAATGCTGCTGGGAAGTGTGGTCCACGGGAAAACGCGCGGTCCTCTGGGTGGCAGGGAGGGCCTCCGTTAACTCTGACACCAGCCCAGGGACCCTGTGGACCTGGCCTGATATCTCAAGGGGGGAGCACGTTGCCCGGAGGGATGCTCTTGGGGTGGGGCCTGCTTGCGCCTGCGCGGCCCCGCCTCTTGGCCCGAAACCACCCAGCCGCGGCACCGACAAAAGCCATCTCCTGGGGGACTCCCCCCTGTTCTTCCATCCGTAAAGGGGGACCCCTTTACGGATGGAAGAACAGGGGGATCTTCGCAGTGGTGGGGACGGGACGGAGGGGTCTGCGGGTTTGCAGCCACGTAGGCCAGTTGCTCGCACCCCGGCCCCATGTGTCCCAGCTCCATGGACGAGGTGGGCCGCTTATGGCGGGATGCAGGCGTCCTGCGGGGCTCAGGGGACGGCGTGGGCACTCCCCGGGCGAGAGAGGGCGCCTGGGACCCGAGAGAGCCCCGGGGAGAGTCCGAGGCCTGGCCGCAGAGGCCTCCATTGCCTCCCCGGGCTCCTACCTTGGGGCCTGACCGTGCTCGCCCGAGGCCCAGGTTCACCGCAGGTGAATGCCTTTTGCGGACGCCAAGGACAGGAGGTCGCCGATTCCCTCACAGAGGTGGGGGTTCGAGCTCTGTGGGACCCATGTCGCAGCGCACACAGTCCCTTCTCGCAAAGTTCAGCCCAGACTTTAGAGAGCAGAAGCGTTTCGGTCCAAGTTTTCCGCCTCGGGGCAGGGTGGGGCCGTTTGAGCCAAGAGAGACTCTTAGCCCCCCAGGCAGGTCTCAGGCCCGTGACCCCCAGTGAGACCCGGTCCCTGGGCGTGGGTCCCGCCCGCCCGGGACCGCCCCACCTGGCCCGGAACCGTGGCCGGCCCCTCTTCTCGGCCCCAGGTCCCTAGCTCTTCCCTGGCACTCTGCCTCTGGCGGGGTGGGAGACGGGCTGGCAAGTGTGGTCCACGGGAAAACGCGCGGTCCTCTGGGTGGCAGGGAGGGCCTCCGTTAACTCTGACACCAGCCCAGGGACCCTGTGGACCTGGCCTGATATCTCAAGGGGGGGGCACGTTGCCCGGATGGATGCTCTTGGGGTGGGGCCTGCTTGCGCCTGCGCGGCCCCGCCTCTTGGCCCGAAACCACCCAGCCGCGGCTCGGACAAAAGCCATCTCCTGGGGGCCTCCCCCCTGTTCTTCCATCCGTAAAGGGGGACCCCTTTACGGATGGAAGAACAGGGGGATCTTCGCAGTGGTGGGGACGGGACGGAGGGGTCTGCGGGTTTGCAGCCACGTAGGCCAGTTGCTCGCACCCCGGCCCCATGTGTCCCAGCTCCATGGAGGAGGTGGGCCGCTTATGGCGGGATGCAGGCGTCCTGCGGGGGTCAGGGGACGGCGTGGGCACTCCCCGGGCGAGAGAGGGCGCCTGGGACCCGAGAGAGCACCCGGGAAAATGCCCAGCCCTGGCCCCCGTGGCTCCAGTGGCCTCCCCAGGCTCCTGCCGTGGGGCCTGGTCCCGCTCACCGGGGCCCAGGTTCTCCGCAGGTGAATGCCTTTTGCGGACACCAGGGACCACAGGCCGCTGATCCCTTCACGGGCAGGGGGGGTTCGAGCTCTGTGGGACCCAGGTCGCAGCGCACACAGTCCCTTCTCGCAAAGTTCAGCCCAGACTTTAGAGAGTAGAAGCGTGTCGGTCCAAGTTTTCCGCCTCGGGGCAGGGTGGGGCCGTTTGAGCCAAGAGAGACTCTTAGCCCCCCAGGCAGGTCTCAGGCCTGAGACCCCCAGGGAGACCCGGTCCCTGGGCGTGGGTCCCGCCCGCCCGGGACCGCCCCACCTGGCCGGGAACCGTGGCCGGCCCCTCTTCCCGGCCCCATGTCCCTAGCTCTTCCCTGGCACTCTGCCTCTAGGGGTGGGAGACGGGCTGGCAAGTGTGGTCCACGGGAAAACGCGCGGTCCTCTGGGTGGCAGGGAGGGCCTCCGTTAACTCTGACACCAGCCCAGGGACCCTGTGGACCTGGCCTGATATCTCAAGGGGGGGGCACGTTGCCCGGATGGATGCTCTTGGGGTGGGGCCTGCTTGCGCCTGCGCGGCCCCGCCTCTTGGCCCGAAACGACCCAGCCGCGGCACGGACAAAAGACATCTCCTGGGGGCCTACCCCTGTTCTTCCATCCGTAAAGGGGGACCCCTTTACGGATGGAAGAACAGGGGGATCTTCGCAGTGGTGGGGACGGGACGGAGGGGTCTGCGGGTTTGCAGCCACGTAGGCCAGTTGCTCGCACCCCGGCCCCATGTGTCCCAGCTCCATGGACGAGGTGGGCCGCTTATGGCGGGATGCAGGCGTCCTGCGGGGCTCAGGGGACGGCGTGGGCACTCCCCGGGCGAGAGAGGGCGCCTGGGACCCGAGAGAGCCCCGGGGAGAGTCCGAGGCCTGGCCGCAGAGGCCTCCATTGCCTCCCCGTGCTCCTACCATGGGGCCTGACCGTGCTCGCCCGAGGCACAGGTTCACCGCAGGTGAATGCCTTTTGCGGACGCCAAGGACATGAGGTCGCCGATTCCCTCACAGAGGTGGGGGTTCGAGCTCTGGGGGACTGAGGTCGCAGCGGTCACACTCCATTTTTGGGTGGTTCCGCAGAGACTGGAGGGTTGAAGCGGCTGGGTCCAAGTCTGCCCCCTTGTGGCAGGGTGGGGGCTTTGCAGGCGAAGCAAGGCTCTTAGCCTCCCAGGCGGGGCACAGGCCAGACTCCCCAAGGGAGACCCGGTCCCTGGGCGTGGGTCCCGCCCGCCAGGGACCGCCCCACCTGGCCCGGAACCGTGGCCGGCCCCTCTTCTCGGCCCCAGGTCCCTAGCTCTTCCCTGGCACTCTGCCTCTGGCGGGGTGGGAGACGGGCTGACAAGTGTGGTCCACGGGAAAACGCGCGGTCCTCTGGGTGGCAGGGAGGGCCTCCGTTAACTCTGACACCAGCCCAGGGACCCTGTGGACCTGGCCTGATATCTCAAGGGGGGGGCACGTTGCCCGGAGGGATGCTCTTGGGGTGGGGCCTGCTTGCGCCTGCGCGGCCCCTTCCTCTTGGCCCGAAACCACCCAGCCGCGGCTCGGACAAAAGCCATCTCCTGGGGGCCTCCCCCCTGTTCTTCCATCCGTAAAGGGGGACCCCTTTACGGATGGAAGAACAGGGGGATCTTCGCAGTGGTGGGGACGGGACGGAGGGGTCTGCGGGTTTGCAGCCACGTAGGCCAGTTGCTCGCACCCCGGCCCCATGTGTCCCAGCTCCATGGACGAGGTGGGCCGCTTATGGCGGGATGCAGGCGTCCTGCGGGGGTCAGGGGACGGCGTGGGCACTCCCCGGGCGAGAGAGGGCGCCTGGGACCCGAGAGAGCCCCGGGGAGAGTAGGAGGCCTGGCCGCAGAGGCCTCCATTGCCTCCCCGGGCTCCTACCATGGGGCCTGACCGTGCTCGCCCGAGGCCCAGGTTCACCGCAGGTGAATGCCTTTTGCGGACGCCAAGGACAGGAGGTCGCCGATTCCCTCACAGAGGTGGGGGTTCGAGCTCTGGGGGACTGAGGTCGCAGCGGTCACACTCCATTTTTGGGTGGTTCCGCAGAGACTGGAGGATTGAAGCGGCTGGGTCCAAGTCTGCCGCCTTGTGGCAGGGTGGGGGCTTTGCAGGCGAAGCAAGGCTCTTAGCCTCCCAGGCGGGGCACAGGCCAGACTCCCCAAGGGAGAACCGGTCCTTGGTCGAGGGTCCCGCCCGCCCTCCCCGAACCGCTCCACCTGGCGCGGAACCGTGGCCGGCCCCTCTTCCAGGCACCAGTTCCCTAGTTCTTCCCTGGCACTCTGCCTATGGCGGGGTGGGAGACGGGCTGGCAAGTGTGGTCCACGGGAAAACGCGCGGTCCTCTGGGTGGCAGGGAGGGCCTCCGTTAACTCTGACACCAGCCCAGGGACCCTGTGGACCTGGCCTGATATCTCAAGGGGGGGGCACGTTGCCCGGAGGGATGCTCTTGGGGTGGGGCCTGCTTGCGCCTGCGCGGCCCCGCCTCTTGTCCCGAAACCAGCCAGCCGCGGCTCGGACAAAAGCCATCTCCTCAGGGACTCCCCCCTGTTCTTCCATCCGTAAAGGGGGACCCCTTTACGGATGGAAGAACAGGGGGATCTTCGCAGTTGTGGGGACGGGACGGAGGGGTCTGCGGGTTTGCAGCCACGTAGGCCAGTTGCTCGCACCCCGGCCCCATGTGTCCCAGCTCCATGGACGAGGTGGGCCGCTTATGGCGGGATGCAGGCGTCCTGCGGGGGTCAGGGGACGGCGTGGGCACTCCCCGGGCGAGAGAGGGCGCCTGGGACCCGAGAGAGCACCCGGGAAAATGCCCCGCCCTGGCCCCCGTGGCTCCAGTGGCCTCCCCAGGCTCCTGCCGTGGGGCCTGGTCCCGCTCACCGGGCCCAGGTCCTCCGCAGGTGAATGCCTTTTGCGGACACCAGGGACCACAGGCCGCGGATCCCTTCACGGGCAGGGGGGGTTCGAGCTCTTTGGGACCCAGGTCGCAGCGCACACAGTCCCTTCTCGCAAAGTTCAGCCCAGACTTTAGAGAGTAGAAGCGTCTCGGTCCAAGTTTTCCGCCTCGGGGCAGGGTGGGGCCGTTTGAGCCAAGAGAGACTCTTAGCCCCCCAGCCAGTCCTCAGGCCCGAGACCCCCAGGGAGACTCGGTCTCTGGGCGTGGGTCCCGCCCGCCGAGGACCGCCCCACCTGGCCCGGAACCGTGCCGGCCCCTCTTCCCGGCCCCATGTCCCTAGCTCTTCCCTGGCACTCTGCCTCTGGCGGGGTGGGAGACGGGCTGGCAAGTGTGGTCCACGGGAAAACGCGCGGTCCTCTGGGTGGCAGGGAGGGCCTCCGTTAACTCTGACACCAGCCCAGGGACCCTGTGGACCTGGCCTGATATCTCAAGGGGGGGGCACGTTGCCCGGAGGGATGCTCTTGGGGTGGGGCCTGCTTGCGCCTGCGCGGCCCCGCCTCTTGGCCCGAAACCACCCAGCCGCGGCTCGGACAAAAGCCATCTCCTGGGGGACTCCCCCCTGTTCTTCCATCCGTAAAGGGGGACCCCTTTACGGATGGAAGAACAGGGGGATCTTCGCAGTGGTGGGGACGGGACGGAGGGGTCTGCGGGTTTGCAGCCACGTAGGCCAGTTGCTCGCACCCCGGCCCCATGTGTCCCAGCTCCATGGACGAGGTGGGCCGCTTATGGCGGGATGCAGGCGTCCTGCGGGGCTCAGGGGACGGTGTGGGCACTCCCCGGGCGAGAGAGGGCTCCTGGGACCCGAGAGAGCCCCGGGGAGAGTCCGAGGCCTGGCCGCAGAGGCCTCCATTGCCTCCCCGGGCTCCTACCATGGGGCCTGACCGTGCTCGCCCGAGGCCCAGATTCACCGCCGGTGAATGCCTTTTGCGGACGCCAAGGACAGGAGGTCGCCGATTCCCTCACAGAGGTGGGGGTTCGAGCTCTGGGGGACTGAGGTCGCAGCAGTCACACTCCATTTTTGGGTGGTTCCGCAGAGACTGGAGGGTTGAAGCGGCTGGGTCCAAGTCTGCCGCCTTGTGGCAGGGTGGGGGCTTTGCAGGCGAAGCAAGGCTCTTAGCCTCCCAGGCGGGGCACAGGCCAGACTCCCCAAGGGAGAACCGGTCCTTGGTCGAGGGTCCCGCCCGCCCGCCCCGAACCGCTCCACCTGGCGCAGGACCGTGGCCGGCCCCTCATCCAGGCACCAGGTCCCTAGCTCTTCCCTGGCACTCTGCCTCTGCGGGGGTGGGAATGCTGCTGGGAAGTGTGGTCCACGGGAAAACGCGCGGTCCTCTGGGTGGCAGGGAGGGCCTCCGTTAACTCTGACACCAGCCCAGGGACCCTGTGGACCTGGCCTGATATCTCAAGGGGGGGGCACGTTGCCCGGAGGGATGCTCTTGGGGTGGGGCCTGCTTGCGCCTGCGCGGCCCCGCCTCTTGGCCTGAAACCACCCAGCCGCGGCTCGGACAAAAGCCATCTCCTGGGGGCCTCCCCCCTGTTCTTCCATCCGTAAAGGGGTCCCCTTTACGGATGGAAGAACAGGGGGATCTTCGCAGTGGTGGGGACGGGACGGAGGGGTCTGCGGGTTTGCAGCCACGTAGGCCAGTTGCTCGCACCCCGGCCCCATGTGTCCCAGCTCCATGGACGAGGTGGGCCGCTTATGGCGGGATGCAGGCGTCCTGCGGGGCTCAGGGGACGGCGTGGGCACTCCCCGGGCGAGAGAGGGCGCCTGGGACCCGAGAGAGCCCCGGGGAGAGTCCGAGGCCTGGCCGCAGAGGCCTCCATTGCCTCCCCGGGCTCCTACCATGGGGCCTGACCATGCTCGCCCGAGGCCCAGGTTCACCGCAGGTGAATGCCTTTTGCGGACGCCAAGGACAGGAGGTCGCCGATTCCCTCACAGAGGTGGGGGTTCGAGCTCTGGGGGACTGAGGTCGCAGCGGTCACACTCCATTTTTGGGTGGTTCCGCAGAGACTGGAGGGTTGAAGCGGCTGGGTCCAAGTCTGCCGCCTTGTGGCAGGGTGCTGGCTTTGCAGGCGAAGCAAGGCTCTTAGACTCCCAGGCGGGGCACAGGCCAGACTCCCCAAGGGAGAACCGGTCCTTGGTCGAGGGTCCCGCCCGCCCGCCCGGAACCGCTCCACCTGGCGCGGAACCGTGGCCGGCCCCTCTTCTCGGCCCCAGGTCCCTAGTTCTTCCCTTGCACTCTGCCTATGGCGGGGTGGGAGACGGGCTGGCAAGTGTGGTCCACGGGAAAACGCGCGGTCCTCTGGGTGGCAGGGAGGGCCTCCGTTAACTCTGACACCAGCCCAGGGACCCTGTGGACCTGGCCTGATATCTCAAGGGGGGGGCACGTTGCCCGGAGGGATGCTCTTGGGGTGGGGCCTGCTTGCGCCTGCGCGGCCCCGCCTCTTGGCCCGAAACCACCCAGCCGCGGCTCGGACAAAAGCCATCTCCTCAGGGACTCCCCCCTGTTCTTCCATCCGTAAAGGGGGACCCCTTTACGGATGGAAGAACAGGGGGATCTTCGCAGTGGTGGGGACGGGACGGAGGGGTCTGCGGGTTTGCAGCCACGTAGGCCAGTTGCTCGCACCCCGGCCCCATGTGTCCCAGCTCCATGGACGAGGTGGGCCGCTTATGGCGGGATGCAGGCGTCCTGCGGGGCTCAGGGGACGGCGTGGGCACTCCCCGGGCGAGAGAGGGCGCCTGGGACCCGAGAGAGCCCCGGGGAGAGTCCGAGGCCTGGCCGCAGAGGCCTCCATTGCCTCCCCGGGCTCCTACCATGGGGCCTGACCGTGCTCGCCCGAGGCCCAGGTTCACCGCAGGTGAATGCCTTTTGCGGACGCCAAGGACAGGAGGTCGCCGATTCCCTCACAGAGGTGGGGGTTCGAGCTCTGGGGGACTGAGGTCGCAGCGGTCACACTCCATTTTTGGGTGGTTCCGCAGAGACTGGAGGGTTGAAGCGGCTGGGTCCAAGTCTGCCGCCTTGTGGCAGGGTGGGGGCTTTGCAGGCGAAGCAAGTCTCTTAGCCTCCCAGGCGGGGCACAGGCCAGACTCCCCAAGGGAGAACCGGTCCTTGGTCGAGGGTCCCGCCCGCCCGCCCGGAACCGCTCCACCTGGCGCGGAACCGTGGCCGGCCCCTCTTCTCGGCCCCAGGTCCCTAGTTCTTCCCTTGCACTCTGCCTATGGCGGGGTGGGAGACGGGCTGGCAAGTGTGGTCCACGGGAAAACGCGCGGTCCTCTGGGTGGCAGGGAGGGCCTCCGTTAACTCTGACACCAGCCCAGGGACCCTGTGGACCTGGCCTGATATCTCAAGGGGGGGGCACGTTGCCCGGAGGGATGCTCTTGGGGTGGGGCCTGCTTGCGCCTGCGCGGCCCCGCCTCTTGGCCCGAAACCACCCAGCCGCGGCTCGGACAAAAGCCATCTCCTCAGGGACTCCCCCCTGTTCTTCCATCCGTAAAGGGGGACCCCTTTACGGATGGAAGAACAGGGGGATCTTCGCAGTGGTGGGGACGGGACGGAGGGGTCTGCGGGTTTGCAGCCACGTAGGCCAGTTGCTCGCACCCCGGCCCCATGTGTCCCAGCTCCATGGACGAGGTGGGCCGCTTATGGCGGGATGCAGGCGTCCTGCGGGGGTCAGGGGACGGCGTGGGCACTCCCCGGGCGAGAGAGGGCGCCTGGGACCCGAGAGAGCACCCGGGAAAATGCCCAGCCCTGGCCCCCGTGGCTCCAGTGGCCTCCCCAGGCTCCTGCCGTGGGGCCTGGTCCCGCTCACCGGGCCCAGGTCCTCCGCAGGTGAATGCCTTTTGCGGACACCAGGGACCACAGGCCGCGGATCCCTTCACGGGCAGGGGGGGTTCGAGCTCTGTGGGACCCAGGTCGCAGCGCACACAGTCCCTTCTCGCAAAGTTCAGCCCAGACATTAGAGAGTAGAAGCGTCTCGGTCCAAGTTTTCCGCCTCGGGGCAGGGTGGGGCCGTTTGAGCCAAGAGAGACTCTTAGCCCCCCAGGCAGTCCTCAGGCCCGAGACCCCCAGGGAGACCCGGTCCCTGGGCGTGGGTCCCGCCCGCCCGGGACCGCCCCACCTGGCCGGGAACCGTGGCCGGCCCCTCTTCCCGGCCCCATGTCCCTAGCTCTTCCCTGGCACTCTGACTCTGGCGGGGTGGGAGACGGGCTGGCAAGTGTGGTCCACGGGAAAACGCGCGGTCCTCTGGGTGGCAGGGAGGGCTTCCGTTAACTCTGACACCAGCCCAGGGACCCTGTGGACCTGGCCTGATATCTCAAGGGGGGGGCACGTTGCCCGGAGGGATGCTCTTGGGGTGGGGCCTGCTTGCGCCTGCGCGGCCCCGCCTCTTGGCCCGAAACCACCCAGCCGCGGCTCGGACAAAAGCCATCTCCTGGGGGCCTCCCCCCTGTTCTTCCATCCGTAAAGGGGGACCCCTTTACGGATGGAAGAACAGGGGGATCTTCGCAGTGGTGGGGACGGGACGGAGGGGTCTGCGGGTTTGCAGCCACGTAGGCCAGTTGCTCGCACCCCGGCCCCATGTGTCCCAGCTCCATGGACGAGGTGGGCCGCTTATGGCGGGATGCAGGCGTCCTGCGGGGGTCAGGGGACGGCGTGGGCACTCCCCGGGCGAGAGAGGGCGCCTGGGACCCGAGAGAGCACCCGGGAAAATGCCCAGCCCTGGCCCCCGTGGCTCCAGTGGCCTCCCCAGGCTCCTGCCGTGGGGCCTGGTCCCGCTCACCGGGGCCCAGGTTCTCCGCAGGTGAATGCCTTTTGCGGACACCAGGGACCACAGGCCGCTGATCCCTTCACGGGCAGGGGGGGTTCGAGCTCTGTGGGACACAGGTCGCAGCGCACACAGTCCCTTCTCGCAAAGTTCAGCCCAGACTTTAGAGAGTAGAAGCGTGTCAGTCCAAGTTTTCCGCCTCGGGGCAGGGTGGGGCCGTTTGAGCCAAGAGAGACTCTTAGCCCCCCAGGCAGGTCTCAGGCCTGAGACCCCCAGGGAGACCCGGTCCCTGGGCGTGGGTCCCGCCCGCCCGGGACCGCCCCACCTGGCCGGGAACCGTGGCCGGCCCCTCTTCCCGGCCCCATGTCCCTAGCTCTTCCCTGGCACTCTGCCTCTAGGGGTGGGAGACGGGCTGGCAAGTGTGGTCCACGGGAAAACGCGCGGTCCTCTGGGTGGCAGGGAGGGCCTCCGTTAACTCTGACACCAGCCCAGGGACCCTGTAGACCTGGCCTGATATCTCAAGGGGGGGGCACGTTGCCCGGAGGGATGCTCTTGGGGTGGGGCCTGCTTGCGCCTGCGCGGCCCCGCCTCTTGGCCCGAAACAACCCAGCCGCGGCTCGGACAAAAGCCATCTCCTGGGGGCCTCCCCCCTGTTCTTCCATCCGTAAAGGGGGACCCCTTTACGGATGGAAGAACAGGGGGATCTTCGCAGTGGTAGGGACGGGACGGAGGGGTCTGCGGGTTTGCAGCCACGTAGGCCAGTTGCTCGCACCCCGGCCCCATGTGTCCCAGCTCCATGGACGAGGTGGGCCGCTTATGGCGGGATGCAGGCGTCCTGCGGGGCTCAGGGGACGGCGTGGGCACTCCCCGGGCGAGAGAGGGCGCCTGGGACCCGAGAGAGCCCCGGGGAGAGTCCGAGGCCTGGCCGCAGAGGCCTCCATTGCCTCCCCGGGCTCCTACCATGGGGCCTGACCGTGCTCGCCCGAGGCCCAGGTTCACCGCAGGTGAATGCCTTTTGCGGACGCCAAGGACAGGAGGTCGCCGATTCCCTCACAGAGGTGGGGGTTCGAGCTCTGGGGGACTGAGGTCGCAGCGGTCACACTCCATTTTTGGGTGGTTCCGCAGAGACTGGAGGGTTGAAGCGGCTGGGTCCAAGTCTGCCGCCTTGTGGCAGGGTGGGGTCTTTGCAGGCGAAGCAAGGCTCTTAGCCTCCCAGGCGGGGCACAGGCCAGACTCCCCAAGGGAGAACCGGTCCTTGGTCGAGGGTCCCGCCCGCCCGCCCCGAACCGCTCCACCTGGCGCGGAACCGTGGCCGGCCCCTCTTCCAGGCACCAGGTCCCTAGTTCTTTCCTGGCACTCTGCCTCTGCGGGGGTGGGAGAGCTGCTGGGAAGTGTGGTCCAAGGGAAAACGCGCGGTACTCTGGGTGGCAGGGAGGGCTTCCGTTAACTCTGACACCAGCCCAGGGACCCTGTGGACCTGGCCTGATATCTCAAGGGGGGGGCACGTTGCCCGGAGGGATGCTCTTGGGGTGGGGCCTGCTTGCGCCTGCGCGGCCCCGCCTCTTGGCCCGAAACCACCCAGCCGCGGCTCGGACAAAAGCCATCTCCTGGGGGCCTACCCCCTGTTCTTCCATCCGTAAAGGGGGACCCCTTTACGGATGGAAGAACAGGGGGATCTTCGCAGTGGTGGGGACGGGACGGAGGGGTCTGCGGGTTTGCAGCCACGTAGGCCAGTTGCTCGCACCCCGGCCCCATGTGTCCCAGCTCCATGGACGAGGTGGGCCGCTTATGGCGGGATGCAGGCGTCCTGCGGGGCTCAGGGGACGGCGTGGGCACTCCCCGGGCGAGAGAGGGCGCCTGGGACCCGAGAGAGCCCCGGGGAGAGTCCGAGGCCTGGCCGCAGAGGCCTCCATTGCCTCCCCGGGCTCCTACCATGGGGCCTGACCGTGCTCGCCCGAGGCCCAGGTTCACCGCAGGTGAATGCCTTTTGCGGACGCCAAGGACAGGAGGTCGCCGATTCCCTCACAGAGGTGGGGGTTCGAGCTCTGGGGGACTGAGGTCGCAGCGGTCACACTCCATTTTTGGGTGGTTCCGCAGAGACTGGAGGGTTGAAGCGGCTGGGTCCAAGTCTGCCGCCTTGTGGCAGGGTGGGGGCTTTGCAGGCGAAGCAAGTCTCTTAGCCTCCCAGGCGGGGCACAGGCCAGACTCCCCAAGGGAGAACCGGTCCTTGGTCGAGGGTCCCGCCCGCCCGCCCGGAACCGCTCCACCTGGCGCGGAACCGTGGCCGGCCCCTCTTCTCGGCCCCAGGTCCCTAGTTCTTCCCTTGCACTCTGCCTATGGCGGGGTGGGAGACGGGCTGGCAAGTGTGGTCCACGGGAAAACGCGCGGTCCTCTGGGTGGCAGGGAGGGCCTCCGTTAACTCTGACACCAGCCCAGGGACCCTGTGGACCTGGCCTGATATCTCAAGGGGGGGGCACGTTGCCCGGAGGGATGCTCTTGGGGTGGGGCCTGCTTGCGCCTGCGCGGCCCCGCCTCTTGGCCCGAAACCAGCCAGCCGCGGCTCGGACAAAAGCCATCTCCTCAGGGACTCCCCCCTGTTCTTCCATCCGTAAAGGGGGACCCCTTTACGGATGGAAGAACAGGGGGATCTTCGCAGTGGTGGGGACGGGACGGAGGGGTCTGCGGGTTTGCAGCCACGTAGGCCAGTTGCTCGCACCCCGGCCCCATGTGTCCCAGCTCCATGGACGAGGTGGGCCGCTTATGGCGGGATGCAGGCGTCCTGCGGGGGTCAGGGGACGGCGTGGGCACTCCCCGGGCGAGAGAGGGCGCCTGGGACCCGAGAGAGCACCCGGGAAAATGCCCAGCCCTGGCCCCCGTGGCTCCAGTGGCCTCCCCAGGCTCCTGCCGTGGGGCCTGGTCCCGCTCACCGGGCCCAGGTCCTCCGCAGGTGAATGCCTTTTGCGTACACCAGGGACCACAGGCCGCGGATCCCTTCACGGGCGGGGGGGGTTCGAGCTCTGTGGGACCCAGGTCGCAGCGCACACAGTCCCTTCTCGCAAAGTTCAGCCCAGACATTAGAGAGTAGAAGCGTCTCGGTCCAAGTTTTCCGCCTCGGGGCAGGGTGGGGCCGTTTGAGCCAAGAGAGACTCTTAGCCCCCCAGGCAGTCCTCAGGCCCGAGACCCCCAGGGAGACCCGGTCCCTGGGCGTGGGTCCCGCCCGCCCGGGACCGCCCCACCTGGCCGGGAACCGTGGCCGGCCCCTCTTCCCGGCCCCATGTCCCTAGCTCTTCCCTGGCACTCTGACTCTGGCGGGGTGGGAGACGGGCTGGCAAGTGTGGTCCACGGGAAAACGCGCGGTCCTCTGGGTGGCAGGGAGGGCTTCCGTTAACTCTGACACCAGCCCAGGGACCCTGTGGACCTGGCCTGATATCTCAAGGGGGGGGCACGTTGCCCGGAGGGATGCTCTTGGGGTGGGGCCTGCTTGCGCCTGCGCGGCCCCGCCTCTTGGCCCGAAACCACCCAGCCGCGGCTCGGACAAAAGCCATCTCCTGGGGGCCTCCCCCCTGTTCTTCCATCCGTAAAGGGGGACCCCTTTACGGATGGAAGAACAGGGGGATCTTCGCAGTGGTGGGGACGGGACGGAGGGGTCTGCGGGTTTGCAGCCACGTAGGCCAGTTGCTCGCACCCCGGCCCCATGTGTCCCAGCTCCATGGACGAGGTGGGCCGCTTATGGCGGGATGCAGGCGTCCTGCGGGGGTCAGGGGACGGCGTGGGCACTCCCCGGGCGAGAGAGGGCGCCTGGGACCCGAGAGAGCACCCGGGAAAATGCCCAGCCCTGGCCCCCGTGGCTCCAGTGGCCTCCCCAGGCTCCTGCCGTGGGGCCTGGTCCCGCTCACCGGGGCCCAGGTTCTCCGCAGGTGAATGCCTTTTGCGGACACCAGGGACCACAGGCCGCTGATCCCTTCACGGGCAGGGGGGGTTCGAGCTCTGTGGGACACAGGTCGCAGCGCACACAGTCCCTTCTCGCAAAGTTCAGCCCAGACTTTAGAGAGTAGAAGCGTGTCAGTCCAAGTTTTCCGCCTCGGGGCAGGGTGGGGCCGTTTGAGCCAAGAGAGACTCTTAGCCCCCCAGGCAGGTCTCAGGCCTGAGACCCCCAGGGAGACCCGGTCCCTGGGCGTGGGTCCCGCCCGCCCGGGACCGCCCCACCTGGCCGGGAACCGTGGCCGGCCCCTCTTCCCGGCCCCATGTCCCTAGCTCTTCCCTGGCACTCTGCCTCTAGGGGTGGGAGACGGGCTGGCAAGTGTGGTCCACGGGAAAACGCGCGGTCCTCTGGGTGGCAGGGAGGGCCTCCGTTAACTCTGACACCAGCCCAGGGACCCTGTAGACCTGGCCTGATATCTCAAGGGGGGGGCACGTTGCCCGGAGGGATGCTCTTGGGGTGGGGCCTGCTTGCGCCTGCGCGGCCCCGCCTCTTGGCCCGAAACAACCCAGCCGCGGCTCGGACAAAAGCCATCTCCTGGGGGCCTCCCCCCTGTTCTTCCATCCGTAAAGGGGGACCCCTTTACGGATGGAAGAACAGGGGGATCTTCGCAGTGGTAGGGACGGGACGGAGGGGTCTGCGGGTTTGCAGCCACGTAGGCCAGTTGCTCGCACCCCGGCCCCATGTGTCCCAGCTCCATGGAAGAGGTGGGCCGCTTATGGCGGGATGCAGGCGTCCTGCGGGGCTCAGGGGACGGCGTGGGCACTCCCCGGGCGAGAGAGGGCGCCTGGGACCCGAGAGAGCCCCGGGGAGAGTCCGAGGCCTGGCCGCAGAGGCCTCCATTGCCTCCCCGGGCTCCTACCATGGGGCCTGACCGTGCTCGCCCGAGGCCCAGGTTCACCGCAGGTGAATGCCTTTTGCGGACGCCAAGGACAGGAGGTCGCCGATTCCCTCACAGAGGTGGGGGTTCGAGCTCTGGGGGACTGAGGTCGCAGCGGTCACACTCCATTTTTGGGTGGTTCCGCAGAGACTGGAGGGTTGAAGCGGCTGGGTCCAAGTCTGCCGCCTTGTGGCAGGGTGGGGTCTTTGCAGGCGAAGCAAGGCTCTTAGCCTCCCAGGCGGGGCACAGGCCAGACTCCCCAAGGGAGAACCGGTCCTTGGTCGAGGGTCCCGCCCGCCCGCCCCGAACCGCTCCACCTGGCGCGGAACCGTGGCCGGCCCCTCTTCCAGGCACCAGGTCCCTAGTTCTTTCCTGGCACTCTGCCTCTGCGGGGGTGGGAGAGCTGCTGGGAAGTGTGGTCCAAGGGAAAACGCGCGGTACTCTGGGTGGCAGGGAGGGCTTCCGTTAACTCTGACACCAGCCCAGGGACCCTGTGGACCTGGCCTGATATCTCAAGGGGGGGGCACGTTGCCCGGAGGGATGCTCTTGGGGTGGGGCCTGCTTGCGCCTGCGCGGCCCCGCCTCTTGGCCCGAAACCACCCAGCCGCGGCTCGGACAAAAGCCATCTCCTGGGGGCCTACCCCCTGTTCTTCCATCCGTAAAGGGGGACCCCTTTACGGATGGAAGAACAGGGGGATCTTCGCAGTGGTGGGGACGGGACGGAGGGGTCTGCGGGTTTGCAGCCACGTAGGCCAGTTGCTCGCACCCCGGCCCCATGTGTCCCAGCTCCATGGACGAGGTGGGCCGCTTATGGCGGGATGCAGGCGTCCTGCGGGGCTCAGGGGACGGCGTGGGCACTCCCCGGGCGAGAGAGGGCGCCTGGGACCCGAGAGAGCCCCGGGGAGAGTCCGAGGCCTGGCCGCAGAGGCCTCCATTGCCTCCCCGGGCTCCTACCATGGGGCCTGACCGTGCTCGCCCGAGGCCCAGATTCACCGCAGGTGAATGCCTTTTGCGGACGCCAAGGACAGGAGGTCGCCGATTCCCTCACAGAGGTGGGGTTTCGAGCTCTGGGGGACTGAGGTCGCAGCGGTCACACTCCATTTTTGGGTGGTTCCGCAGAGACTGGAGGGTTGAAGCGGCTGGGTCCAAGTCTGCCGCCTTGTGGCAGGGTGGGGGCTTTGCAGGCGAAGCAAGGCTCTTAGCCTCCCAGGCGGGGCACAGGCCAGACTCCCCAAGGGAGAACCGGTCCTTGGTCGAGGGTCCCGCCCGCCCGCCCCGAACCGCTCCACCTGGCGCGGAACCGTGGCCGGCCCCTCTTCCAGGCACCAGTTCCCTAGTTCTTCCCTGGCACTCTGCCTATGGCGGGGTGGGAGACGGCTGGCACGTGTGGTCCACGGGAAAACGCGCGGTCCTCTGGGTGGCAGGGAGGGCCTCCGTTAACTCTGACACCAGCCCAGGGACCCTGTGGACCTGGCCTGATATCTCAAGGGGGGGGCACGTTGCCCGGAGGGATGCTCTTGGGGTGGGGCCTGCTTGCGCCTGCGCGGCCCCGCCTCTTGGCCCGAAACCACCCAGCCGCGGCTCGGACAAAAGCCATCTCCTCAGGGACTCCCCCCTGTTCTTCCATCCGTAAAGGGGGACCCCTTTACGGATGGAAGAACAGGGGGATCTTCGCAGTGGTGGGGACGGGACGGAGGGGTCTGCGGGTTTGCAGCCACGTAGGCCAGTTGCTCGCACCCCGGCCCCATGTGTCCCAGCTCCATGGACGAGGTGGGCCGCTTATGGCGGGATGCAGGCGTCCTGCGGTGGTCAGGGGACGGCGTGGGCACTCCCCGGGCGAGAGAGGGCGCCTGGGACCCGAGAGAGCACCCGGGAAAATGCCCAGCCCTGGCCCCCGTGGCTCCAGTGGCCTCCCCAGGCTCCTGCCGTGGGGCCTGGTCCCGCTCACCGGGCCCAGGTCCTCCGCAGGTGAATGCCTTTTGCGTACACCAGGGACCACAGGCCGCGGATCCCTTCACGGGCAGGGGGGGTTCGAGCTCTGTGGGACCCAGGTCGCAGCGCACACAGTCCCTTCTCGCAAAGTTCAGCCCAGACATTAGAGAGTAGAAGCGTCTCGGTCCAAGTTTTCCGCCTCGGAGCAGGGTGGGGCCGTTTGAGCCAAGAGAGACTCTTAGCCCCCCAGGCAGTCCTCAGGCCCGAGACCCCCAGGGAGACCCGGTCCCTGGGCGTGGGTCCCGCCCGCCCGGGACCGCCCCACCTGGCCGGGAACCGTGGCCGGCCCCTCTTCCCGGCCCCATGTCCCTAGCTCTTCCCTGGCACTCTGCCTCTGGCGGGGTGGGAGACGGGCTGGCAAGTGTGGTCCACGGGAAAACGCGCGGTCCTCTGGGTGGCAGGGAGGGCCTCCGTTAACTCTGACACCAGCCCAGGGACCCTGTGGACCTGGCCTGATATCTCAAGGGGGGGGCACGTTGCCCGGAGGGATGCTCTTGGGGTGGGGCCTGCTTGCGCCTGCGCGGCCCCGCCTCTTGGCCCGAAACCACCCAGCCGCGGCTCGGACAAAAGCCATCTCCTGGGGGCCTCCCCCCTGTTCTTCCATCCGTAAAGGGGGACCCCTTTACGGATGGAAGAACAGGGGGATCTTCGCAGTGGTGGGGACGGGACGGAGGGGTCTGCGGGTTTGCAGCCACGTAGGCCAGTTGCTCGCACCCCGGCCCCATGTGTCCCAGCTCCATGGACGAGGTGGGCCGCTTATGTCGGGATGCAGGCGTCCTGCGGGGCTCAGGGGACGGCGTGGGCACTCCCCGGGCGAGAGAGGGCGCCTGGGACCCGAGAGAGCCCCGGGGAGAGTCCGAGGCCTGGCCGCAGAGGCCTCCATTGCCTCCCCGGGCTCCTACCATGGGGCCTGACCGTGCTCGCCCGAGGCCCAGGTTCACCGCAGGTGAATGCCTTTTGCGGACGCCAAGGACAGGAGGTCGCCGATTCCCTCACAGAGGTGGGGGTTCGAGCTCTGGGGGACTGAGGTCGCAGCGGTCACACTCCATTTTTGGGTGGTTCCGCAGAGACTGGAGGGTTGAAGCGGCTGGGTCCAAGTCTGCCGCCTTGTGGCAGGGTGGGGGCTTTGCAGGCGAAGCAAGGCTCTTAGCCTCCCAGGCGGGGCACAGGCCAGACTCCCCAAGGGAGAACCGGTCCTTGGTCGAGGGTCCCGCCCGCCCGCCCGGAACCGCTCCACCTGGCCCGGAACCGTGGCCGGCCCCTCTTCCCGGCCCCATGTCCCTAGCTCTTCCCTGGCACTCTGCCTCTGGCGGCGTGGGAGACGGGCTGGCAAGTGTGGTCCACGGGAAAACGCGCGGTCCTCTGGGTGGCAGGGAGGGCTTCCGTTAACTCTGACCCCAGCCCAGGGACCCTGTGGACCTGGCCTGATATCTCAAGGGGGGGGCACGTTGCCCGGAGGGATGCTCTTGGGGTGGGGCCTGCTTGCGCCTGCGCGGCCCCGCCTCTTGACCCGAAACCACCCAGTCGCGGCTCGGACAAAAGCCATCTCCTGGGGGACTCCCCCCTGTTCTTCCATCCGTAAAGGGGGACCCCTTTACGGATGGAAGAACAGGGGGATCTTCGCAGTGGTGGGGACGGGACGGAGGGGTCTGCGGGTTTGCAGCCACGTAGGCCAGTTGCTCGCACCCCGGCCCCATGTGTCCCAGCTCCATGGACGAGGTGGGCCGCTTATGGCGGGATGCAGGCGTCCTGCGGGGCTCAGGGGACGGCGTGGGCACTCCCCGGGCGAGAGAGGGCTCCTGGGACCCGAGAGAGCCCCGGGGAGAGTCCGAGGCCTGGCCGCAGAGGCCTCCATTGCCTCCTCGGGCTCCTACCATGGGGCTTGACCTTGCTCGCCCGAGGCCCAGATTCACCGCAGGTGAATGCCTTTTGCGGACGCCAAGGACAGGAGGTCGCCGATTCCCTCACAGAGGTGGGGGTTCGAGCTCTGGGGGACTGAGGTCGCAGCGGTCACACTCCATTTTTGGGTGGTTCCGCAGAGACTGGAGGGTTGAAGCGGCTGGGTCCAAGTCTGCCGCCTTGTGGCAGGGTGGGGGCTTTGCAGGCGAAGCAAGGCTCTTAGCCTCCCAGGCGGGGCACAGGCCAGACTCCCAAGGGAGAACCAGTCTTGGTCGAGGGTCCCGCCCGCCCGCCCGGAACCGCTCCACCTGGCGCGGAACCGTGGCCGGCCCCTCTTCCAGGCACCAGGTCCCTAGTTCTTCCCTGGCACTCTGCCTCTGCGGGGGTGGGAATGTTGCTGGGAAGTGTGGTCCACGGGAAAACGCGCGGTCCTCTGGGTGGCAGGGAGGGCTTCCGTTAACTCTGACACCAGCCCAGGGACCCTGTGGACCTGGCCTGATATCTCAAGGGGGGGGCACGTTGCCCGGAGGGATGCTCTTGGGGTGGGGCCTGCTTGCGCCTGCGCGGCCCCGCCTCTTGGCCCGAAAACACCCAGCCGCGGCTCGGACAAAAGCCATCTCCTGGGGGCCTCCCCCCTGTTCTTCCATCCGTAAAGGGGGACCCCTTTACGGATGGAAGAACAGGGGGATCTTCGCAGTGGTGGGGACGGGACGGAGGGGTCTGCGGGTTTGCAGCCACGTAGGCCAGTTGCTCGCATCCCGGCCCCATGGGTCCCAGCTCCATGGACGAGGTGGGCGGCTTATGGCGGGATGCAGGCGTCCTGCGGGGGTCAGGGGACGACGTGGGCACTCCCTGGGCGAGAGAGGGCGCCTGGGACCCGAGAGAGCCCCGGGGAGAGTCCGAGGCCTGGCCGCAGAGGCCTCCATTGCCTCCCCGGGCTCCTACCATGGGGCCTGACCGTGCTCGCCCGAGGCCCAGGTTCACCGCAGGTGAATGCCTTTTGCGGACCCCAAGGACAGGAGGTCGCCGATTCCCTCACAGAGGTGGGGGTTCGAGCTCTGGGGGACTGAGGTCACAGCGGTCACACTCCATTTTTGGGTGGTTCCGCAGAGACTGGAGGGTTGAAGCGGCTGGGTCCAAGTCTGTCGCCTTGTGGCAGGGTGGGGGCTTTGCAGGCAAAGCAAGGCTCTTAGCCTCCCAGGCGGGGCACAGGCCAGACTCCCCAAGGGAGAACCGTTCCTTGGTCGAGGGTCCCGCCCGCCCGCCCCGAACCGCTCCACCTGGCGCGGAACCGTGGCCGGCCCCTCTTCCAGGCACCAGGTCCCTAGTTCTTTCCTGGCACTCTGCCTCTGCGGGGGTGGGAGAACTGCTGGGAAGTGTGGTCCACGGGAAAACGCGCGGTCCTCTGGGTGGCAGGGAGGGCTTCCGTTAACTCTGACACCAGCCCAGGGACCCTGTGGACCTGGCCTGATATCTCAAGGGGGGGGCACGTTGCCCGGAGGGATGCTCTTGGGGTGGGGCCTGCTTGCGCCTGCGCGGCCCCGCCTCTTGGCCCGAAACCACCCAGCCGCGGCTCGGACAAAAGCCATCTCCTGGGGGCCTCCCCCCTGTTCTTCCATCCGTAAAGGGGGACCCCTTTACGGATGGAAGAACAGGGGGATCTTCGCAGTGTTGGGGACGGGACGGAGGGGTCTGCGGGTTTGCAGCCACGTAGGCCAGTTGCTCGCACCCCGGCCCCATGTGTCCCAGCTCCATGGACGAGGTGGGCCGCTTATGGCGGGATGCAGGCGTCCTGCGGGGGTCAGGGGACGGCGTGGGCACTCCCCGGGCGAGAGAGGGCGCCTGGGACCCGAGAGAGCCCCGGGGAGAGTCCGAGGCCTGGCCGCAGAGGCCTCCATTGCCTCCCCGGGCTCCTACCATGGGGCCTGACCGTGCTCGCCCGAGGCCCAGATTCACCGCACGTGAATGCCTTTTGCGGACGCCAAGGACAGGAGGTCGCCGATTCCCTCACAGAGGTGGGGGTTCGAGCTCTGGGGGACTGAGGTCGCAGCGGTCACACTCCATTTTTGGGTGGTTCCGCAGAGACTGGAGGGTTGAAGCGGCTGGGTCCAAGTCTGCCGCCTTGTGGCAGGGTGGGGGCTTTGCAGGCGAAGCAAGGCTCTTAGCCTCCCAGGCGGGGCACAGGCCAGACTCCCCAAGGGAGAACCGGTCCTTGGTCGAGGGTCCCGCCCGCCCGCCCGGAACCGCTCCACCTGGCGCGGAACCGTGGCCGGCCCCTCTTCCAGGCACCAGTTCCCTAGTTCTTCCCTGGCACTCTGCCTATGGCGGGGTGGGAGACGGGCTGGCAAGTGTGGTCCACGGGAACACGCGCGGTCCTCTGGGTGGCAGGGAGGGCTTCCGTTAACTCTGACACCAGCCCAGGGACCCTGTGGACCTGGCCTGATATCTCAAGGGGGGGGCACGTTGCCCGGAGGGATGCTCTTGGGGTGGGGCCTGCTTGCGCCTGCGCTGCCCCGCCTCTTGGCCCGAAACCACCCAGCCGCGGCTCGGACAAAAGCCATCTCCTGGGGGCCTCCCCCCTGTTCTTCCATCCGTAAAGGGGGACCCCTTTACGGATGGAAGAACAGGGGGATCTTCGCAGTGGTGGGGACGGGACGGAGGGGTCTGCGGGTTTGCAGCCACGTAGGCCAGTTGCTCGCACCCCGGCCCCATGTGTCCCAGCTCCATGGACGAGGTGGGCCGCTTATGGCGGGATGCAGGCGTCCTGCGGGGGTCAGGGGACGGCGTGGGCACTCCCCGGGCGAGAGAGGGCGCCTGGGACCCGAGAGAGCACCCGGGAAAATGCCCAGCCCTGGCCCCCGTGGCTCCAGTGGCCTCCCCAGGCTCCTGCCGTGGGGCCTGGTCCCGCTCACCGGGGCCCAGGTTCTCCGCAGGTGAATGCCTTTTACGGACACCAGGGACCACAGGCCGCGGATCCCTTCACGGGCAGGGGGGGTTCGAGCTCTGTGGGACCCAGGTCGCAGCGCACACAGTCCCTTCTCGCAAAGTTCAGCCCAGACTTTAGAGAGTAGAAGCGTGTCGGTCCAAGTTTTCCGCCTCGGGGCAGGGTGGGGCCGTTTGAGTCAAGAGAGACTCTTAGCCCCCCAGGCAGGTCTCAGGCCTGAGACCCCCAGGGAGACCCGGTCCCTGGGCGTGGGTCCCGCCCGCCCGGGACCGCCCCACCTGGCCGGGAACCGTGGCCGGCCCCTCTTCCCGGCCCCATGTCCCTAGCTCTTCCCTGGCACTCTGCCTCTAGGGGTGGGAGACGGGCTGGCAAGTGTGGTCCACGGGAAAACGCGCGGTCCTCTGGGTGGCAGGGAGGGCCTCCGTTAACTCTGACACCAGCCCAGGGACCCTGTGGACCTGGCCTGATATCTCAAGGGGGGGGCACGTTGCCCGGAGGGATGCTCTTGGGGTGGGGCCTGCTTGCGCCTGCGCGGCCCCGCCTCTTGGCCCGAAATGACCCAGCCGCGGCACGGACAAAAGACATCTCCTGGGGGACTCCCCCCTGTTCTTCCATCCGTAAAGGGGGACCCCTTTACGGATGGAAGAACAGGGGGATCTTCGCAGTGGTGGGGACGGGACGGAGGGGTCTGCGGGTTTGCAGCCACGTAGGCCAGTTGCTCGCACCCCGGCCCCATGTGTCCCAGCTCCATGGACGAGGTGGGCCGCTTATGGCGGGATGCAGGCGTCCTGCGGGGCTCAGGGGACGGCGTGGGCACTCCCCGGGCGAGAGAGGGCGCCTGGGACCCGAGAGAGCCCCGGGGAGAGTCCGAGGCCTGGCCGCAGAGGCCTCCATTGCCTCCCCGTGCTCCTACCATGGGGCCTGACCGTGCTCGCCCGAGGCCCAGGTTCACCGCAGGTGAATGCCTTTTGCGGACGCCAAGGACAGGAGGTCGCCGATTCCCTCACAGAGGTGGGAGTTCGAGCTCTGGGGGACTGAGGTCGCAGCGGTCACACTCCATTTTTGGGTGGTTCCGCAGAGACTGGAGGGTTGAAGCGGCTGGGTCCAAGTCTGCCGCCTTGTGGCAGGGTGGGGGCTTTGCAGGCGAAGCAAGGCTCTTAGCCTCCCAGGCGGGGCACAGGCCAGACTCCCCAAGGGAGAACCGGTCCTTGGTCGAGGGTCCCGCCCGCCCGCCCGGACCGCTCCACCTGGCCCGGAACCGTGGCCGGCCCCTCTTCCAGGCACCAGGTCCCTAGTTCTTCCCTGGCACTCTGCCTCTGGCGGCGTGGGAGACGGGCTGGCAAGTGTGGTCCACGGGAAATCGCGCGGTCCTCTGGGTGGCAGGGAGGGCTTCCGTTAACTCTGACCCCAGCCCAGGGACCCTGTGGACCTGGCCTGATATCTCAAGGGGGGGGCACGTTGCCCGGAGGGATGCTCTTGGGGTGGGGCCTGCTTGCGCCTGCGCGGCCCCGCCTCTTGGCCCGAAAACACCCAGCCGCGGCTCCGACAAAAGCCATCTCCTGGGGGCCTCCCCCCTGTTCTTCCATCCGTAAAGGGGGACCCCTTTACGGATGGAAGAACAGGGGGATCTTCGCAGTGGTGGGGACGGGACAGAGGGGTCTGCGGGTTTGCAGCCACGTAGGCCAGTTGCTCGCACCCCGGCCCCATGTGTCCCAGCTCCATGGACGAGGTGGGCCGCTTATGGCGGGATGCAGGCGTCCTGCGGGGGTCAGGGGACGGCGTGGGCACTCCCCGGGCGAGAGAGGGCGCCTGGGACCCGAGAGAGCCCCGGGGAGAGTCCGAGGCCTGGCCGCAGAGGCCTCCATTGCCTCCCCGGGCTCCTACCATGGGGCCTGACCGTGCTCGCCGGAGGCCCAGATTCACCGCAGGTGAATGCCTT
Source organism: Desmodus rotundus (assembly GCF_022682495.2). Taxonomy (NCBI): domain Eukaryota; kingdom Metazoa; phylum Chordata; class Mammalia; order Chiroptera; family Phyllostomidae; genus Desmodus; species Desmodus rotundus. The sequence continues at coordinate 437,360 of NW_026527236.1, read as the reverse complement.
TTGCGGACGCCAAGGACAGGAGGTCGCCGATTCCCTCACAGAGGTGGGGGTTCGAGCTCTGGGGGACTGAGGTCGCAGCGGTCACAGTCCATTTTTGGGTGGTTCCGCAGAGACTGGAGGGTTGAAGCGGCTGGGTCCAAGTCTGCCGCCTTGTGGCAGGGTGGGGGCTTTGCAGGCGAAGCAAGGCTCTTAGCCTCCCAGGCGGGGCACAGGCCAGACTCCCCAAGGGAGAACCGATCCTTGGTCGAGGGTCCCGCCCGCTCGCCCGGAACCGCTCCACCTGGCGCGGAACCGTGGCCGGCCCCTCTTCCAGGCACCAGGTCCCTAGTTCTTCCCTGGCACTCTGCCTCTGCGGGCGTGGGAGAGCTGCTGGGAAGTGTGGTCCACGGGAAAACGCGCGGTCCTCTGGGTGGCAGGGAGGGCCTCCGTTAACTCTGACACCAGCCCAGGGACCCTGTGGACCTGGCCTGATATCTCAAGGTGGGGGGCACGTTGCCCGGAGGGATGCTCTTGGGGTGGGGCCTGCTTGCGCCTGCGCGGCCCCGCCTCTTGGCCCGAAACCAGCCAGCCACGGCTCGGACAAAAGCCATCTCCTGGGGGCCTCCCCCCTGTTCTTCCATCCGTAAAGGGGGACCCCTTTACGGATGGAAGAACAGGGGGATCTTCGCAGTGGTGGGGACGGGACGGAGGGGTCTGCGGGTTTGCAGCCACGTAGGCCAGTTGCTCGCACCCCGGCCCCATGTGTCCCAGCTCCATGGACGAGGTGGGCCGCTTATGGAGGGATGCAGGCGTCCTGCGGTGGTCAGGGGACGGCGTGGGCACTCCCCGGGCGAGAGAGGGCGCCTGGGACCCGAGAGAGCACCCGGGAAAATGCCCAGCCCTGGCCCCCGTGGCTCCAGTGGCCTCCCCAGGCTCCTGCCGTGGGGCCTGGTCCCGCTCACCGGGCCCAGGTCCTCCGCAGGTGAATGCCTTTTGCGGACACCAGGGACCACAGGCCGCGGATCCCTTCACGGGCAGGGGGGGTTCGAGCTCTGTGGGACCCAGGTCGCAGCGCACACAGTCCCTTCTCGCAAAGTTCAGCCCAGACATTAGAGAGTAGAAGCGTCTCGGTCCAAGTTTTCCGCCTCGGAGCAGGGTGGGGCCGTTTGAGCCAAGAGAGACTCTTAGCCCCCCAGGCAGTCCTCAGGCCCGAGACCCCCAGGGAGACCCGGTCCCTGGGCGTGGGTCCCGCCCGCCCGGGACCGCCCCACCTGGCCGGGAACCGTGGCCGGCCCCTCTTCCCGGCCCCATGTCCCTAGCTCTTCCCTGGCACTCTGCCTCTGGCGGGGTGGGAGACGGGCTGGCAAGTGTGGTCCACGGGAAAACGCGCGGTCCTCTGGGTGGCAGGGAGGGCCTCCGTTAACTCTGACACCAGCCCAGGGACCCTGTGGACCTGGCCTGATATCTCAAGGGGGGGGCACGTTGCCCGGAGGGATGCTCTTGGGGTGGGGCCTGCTTGCGCCTGCGCGGCCCCGCCTCTTGGCCCGAAACCACCCAGCCGCGGCTCGGACAAAAGCCATCTCCTGGGGGCCTCCCCCCTGTTCTTCCATCCGTAAAGGGGGACCCCTTTACGGATGGAAGAACAGGGGGATCTTCGCAGTGGTGGGGACGGGACGGAGGGGTCTGCGGGTTTGCAGCCACGTAGGCCAGTTGCTCGCACCCCGGCCCCATGTGTCCCAGCTCCATGGACGAGGTGGGCCGCTTATGGCGGGATGCAGGCGTCCTGCGGGGCTCAGGGGACGGCGTGGGCACTCCCCGGGCGAGAGAGGGCGCCTGGGACCCGAGAGAGCCCCGGGGAGAGTCCGAGGCCTGGCCGCAGAGGCCTCCATTGCCTCCCCGGGCTCCTACCATGGGGCCTGACCGTGCTCGCCCGAGGCCCAGGTTCACCGCAGGTGAATGCCTTTTGCGGACGCCAAGGACAGGAGGTCGCCGATTCCCTCACAGAGGTGGGGGTTCGAGCTCTGGGGGACTGAGGTCGCAGCGGTCACACTCCATTTTTGGGTGGTTCCGCAGAGACTGGAGGGTTGAAGCGGCTGGGTCCAAGTCTGCCGCCTTGTGGCAGGGTGGGGGCTTTGCAGGCGAAGCAAGGCTCTTAGCCTCCCAGGCGGGGCACAGGCCAGACTCCCCAAGGGAGAACCGGTCCTTGGTCGAGGGTCCCGCCCGCCCGCCCGGAACCGCTCCACCTGGCGCGGAACCGTGGCCGGCCCCTCTTCCCGGCCCCATGTCCCTAGCTCTTCCCTGGCACTCTGCCTCTGGCGGCGTGGGAGACGGGCTGGCAAGTGTGGTCCACGGGAAAACGCGCGGTCCTCTGGGTGGCAGGGAGGGCTTCCGTTAACTCTGACCCCAGCCCAGGGACCCTGTGGACCTGGCCTGATATCTCAAGGGGGGGGCACGTTGCCCGGAGGGATGCTCTTGGGGTGGGGCCTGCTTGCGCCTGCGCGGCCCCGCCTCTTGGCCCGAAACCACCCAGTCGCGGCTCGGACAAAAGCCATCTCCTGGGGGACTCCCCCCTGTTCTTCCATCCGTAAAGGGGGACCCCTTTACGGATGGAAGAACAGGGGGATCTTCGCAGTGGTGGGGACGGGACGGAGGGGTCTGCGGGTTTGCAGCCACGTAGGCCAGTTGCTCGCACCCCGGCCCCATGTGTCCCAGCTCCATGGACGAGGTGGGCCGCTTATGGCGGGATGCAGGCGTCCTGCGGGGCTCAGGGGACGGCGTGGGCACTCCCCGGGCGAGAGAGGGCTCCTGGGACCCGAGAGAGCCCCGGGGAGAGTCCGAGGCCTGGCCGCAGAGGCCTCCATTGCCTCCACGGGCTCCAACCATGGGGCCTGACCGTGCTCGCCCGAGGCCCAGATTCACCGCAGGTGAATGCCTTTTGCGGACGCCAAGGACAGGAGGTCGCCGATTCCCTCACAGAGGTGGTGGTTCGAGCTCTGGGGGACTGAGGTCGCAGCGGTCACACTCCATTTTTGGGTGGTTCCGCAGAGACTGGAGGGTTGAAGCGGCTGGGTCCAAGTCTGCCGCCTTGTGGCAGGGTGGGGGCTTTGCAGGCGAAGCAAGGCTCTTAGCCTCCCAGGCGGGGCACAGGCCAGACTCCCCAAGGGAGAACCAGTCTTGGTCGAGGGTCCCGCCCGCCCGCCCGGAACCGCTCCACCTGGCGCGGAACCGTGGCCGGCCCCTCTTCCAGGCACCAGGTCCCTAGTTCTTCCCTGGCACTCTGCCTCTGCGGGGGTGGGAATGTTGCTGGGAAGTGTGGTCCACGGGAAAACGCGCGGTCCTCTGGGTGGCAGGGAGGGCCTCCGTTAACTCTGACACCAGCCCAGGGACCCTGTGGACCTGGCCTGATATCTCAAGGGGGGGGCACGTTGCCCGGAGGGATGCTCTTGGGGTGGGGCCTGCTTGCGCCTGCGCGGCCCCGCCTCTTGGCCCGAAAACACCCAGCCGCGGCTCGGACAAAAGCCATCTCCTGGGGGCCTCCCCCCTGTTCTTCCATCCGTAAAGGGGGACCCCTTTACGGATGGAAGAACAGGGGGATCTTCGCAGTGGTGGGGACGGGACGGAGGGGTCTGCGGGTTTGCAGCCACGTAGGCCAGTTGCTCGCATCCCGGCCCCATGTGTCCCAGCTCCATGGACGAGGTGGGCGGCTTATGGCGGGATGCAGGCGTCCTGCGGGGGTCAGGGGACGACGTGGGCACTCCCTGGGCGAGAGAGGGCGCCTGGGACCCGAGAGAGCCCCGGGGAGAGTCCGAGGCCTGGCCGCAGAGGCCTCCATTGCCTCCCCGGGCTCCTACCATGGGGCCTGACCGTGCTCGCCCGAGGCCCAGGTTCACCGCAGGTGAATGCCTTTTGCGGACCCCAAGGACAGGAGGTCGCCGATTCCCTCACAGAGGTGGGGGTTCGAGCTCTGGGGGACTGAGGTCACAGCGGTCACACTCCATTTTTGGGTGGTTCCGCAGAGACTGGAGGGTTGAAGCGGCTGGGTCCAAGTCTGTCGCCTTGTGGCAGGGTGGGGGCTTTGCAGGCAAAGCAAGGCTCTTAGCCTCCCAGGCGGGGCACAGGCCAGACTCCCCAAGGGAGAACCGTTCCTTGGTCGAGGGTCCCGCCCGCCCGCCCCGAACCGCTCCACCTGGCGCGGAACCGTGGCCGGCCCCTCTTCCAGGCACCAGGTCCCTAGTTCTTTCCTGGCACTCTGCCTCTGCGGGGGTGGGAGAACTGCTGGGAAGTGTGGTCCACGGGAAAACGCGCGGTCCTCTGGGTGGCAGGGAGGGCTTCCGTTAACTCTGACACCAGCCCAGGGACCCTGTGGACCTGGCCTGATATCTCAAGGGGGGGGCACGTTGCCCGGAGGGATGCTCTTGGGGTGGGGCCTGCTTGCGCCTGCGCGGCCCCGCCTCTTGGCCCGAAACCACCCAGCCGCGGCTCGGACAAAAGCCATCTCCTGGGGGCCTCCCCCCTGTTCTTCCATCCGTAAAGGGGGACCCCTTTACGGATGGAAGAACAGGGGGATCTTCGCAGTGTTGGGGACGGGACGGAGGGGTCTGCGGGTTTGCAGCCACGTAGGCCAGTTGCTCGCACCCCGGCCCCATGTGTCCCAGCTCCATGGACGAGGTGGGCCGCTTATGGCGGGATGCAGGCGTCCTGCGGGGGTCAGGGGACGGCGTGGGCACTCCCCGGGCGAGAGAGGGCGCCTGGGACCCGAGAGAGCCCCGGGGAGAGTCCGAGGCCTGGCCGCAGAGGCCTCCATTGCCTCCCCGGGCTCCTACCATGGGGCCTGACCGTGCTCGCCCGAGGCCCAGATTCACCGCACGTGAATGCCTTTTGCGGACGCCAAGGACAGGAGGTCGCCGATTCCCTCACAGAGGTGGGGGTTCGAGCTCTGGGGGACTGAGGTCGCAGCGGTCACACTCCATTTTTGGGTGGTTCCGCAGAGACTGGAGGGTTGAAGCGGCTGGGTCCAAGTCTGCCGCCTTGTGGCAGGGTGGGGGCTTTGCAGGCGAAGCAAGGCTCTTAGCCTCCCAGGCGGGGCACAGGCCAGACTCCCCAAGGGAGAACCGGTCCTTGGTCGAGGGTCCCGCCCGCCCGCCCGGAACCGCTCCACCTGGCGCGGAACCGTGGCCGGCCCCTCTTCCAGGCACCAGTTCCCTAGTTCTTCCCTGGCACTCTGCCTATGGCGGGGTGGGAGACGGGCTGGCAAGTGTGGTCCACGGGAACACGCGCGGTCCTCTGGGTGGCAGGGAGGGCTTCCGTTAACTCTGACACCAGCCCAGGGACCCTGTGGACCTGGCCTGATATCTCAAGGGGGGGGCACGTTGCCCGGAGGGATGCTCTTGGGGTGGGGCCTGCTTGCGCCTGCGCTGCCCCGCCTCTTGGCCCGAAACCACCCAGCCGCGGCTCGGACAAAAGCCATCTCCTGGGGGCCTCCCCCCTGTTCTTCCATCCGTAAAGGGGGACCCCTTTACGGATGGAAGAACAGGGGGATCTTCGCAGTGGTGGGGACGGGACGGAGGGGTCTGCGGGTTTGCAGCCACGTAGGCCAGTTGCTCGCACCCCGGCCCCATGTGTCCCAGCTCCATGGACGAGGTGGGCCGCTTATGGCGGGATGCAGGCGTCCTGCGGGGGTCAGGGGACGGCGTGGGCACTCCCCGGGCGAGAGAGGGCGCCTGGGACCCGAGAGAGCACCCGGGAAAATGCCCAGCCCTGGCCCCCGTGGCTCCAGTGGCCTCCCCAGGCTCCTGCCGTGGGGCCTGGTCCCGCTCACCGGGGCCCAGGTTCTCCGCAGGTGAATGCCTTTTACGGACACCAGGGACCACAGGCCGCGGATCCCTTCACGGGCAGGGGGGGTTCGAGCTCTGTGGGACCCAGGTCGCAGCGCACACAGTCCCTTCTCGCAAAGTTCAGCCCAGACTTTAGAGAGTAGAAGCGTGTCGGTCCAAGTTTTCCGCCTCGGGGCAGGGTGGGGCCGTTTGAGTCAAGAGAGACTCTTAGCCCCCCAGGCAGGTCTCAGGCCTGAGACCCCCAGGGAGACCCGGTCCCTGGGCGTGGGTCCCGCCCGCCCGGGACCGCCCCACCTGGCCGGGAACCGTGGCCGGCCCCTCTTCCCGGCCCCATGTCCCTAGCTCTTCCCTGGCACTCTGCCTCTAGGGGTGGGAGACGGGCTGGCAAGTGTGGTCCACGGGAAAACGCGCGGTCCTCTGGGTGGCAGGGAGGGCCTCCGTTAACTCTGACACCAGCCCAGGGACCCTGTGGACCTGGCCTGATATCTCAAGGGGGGGGCACGTTGCCCGGAGGGATGCTCTTGGGGTGGGGCCTGCTTGCGCCTGCGCGGCCCCGCCTCTTGGCCCGAAATGACCCAGCCGCGGCACGGACAAAAGACATCTCCTGGGGGACTCCCCCCTGTTCTTCCATCCGTAAAGGGGGACCCCTTTACGGATGGAAGAACAGGGGGATCTTCGCAGTGGTGGGGACGGGACGGAGGGGTCTGCGGGTTTGCAGCCACGTAGGCCAGTTGCTCGCACCCCGGCCCCATGTGTCCCAGCTCCATGGACGAGGTGGGCCGCTTATGGCGGGATGCAGGCGTCCTGCGGGGCTCAGGGGACGGCGTGGGCACTCCCCGGGCGAGAGAGGGCGCCTGGGACCCGAGAGAGCCCCGGGGAGAGTCCGAGGCCTGGCCGCAGAGGCCTCCATTGCCTCCCCGTGCTCCTACCATGGGGCCTGACCGTGCTCGCCCGAGGCCCAGGTTCACCGCAGGTGAATGCCTTTTGCGGACGCCAAGGACAGGAGGTCGCCGATTCCCTCACAGAGGTGGGAGTTCGAGCTCTGGGGGACTGAGGTCGCAGCGGTCACACTCCATTTTTGGGTGGTTCCGCAGAGACTGGAGGGTTGAAGCGGCTGGGTCCAAGTCTGCCGCCTTGTGGCAGGGTGGGGGCTTTGCAGGCGAAGCAAGGCTCTTAGCCTCCCAGGCGGGGCACAGGCCAGACTCCCCAAGGGAGAACCGGTCCTTGGTCGAGGGTCCCGCCCGCCCGCCCGGACCGCTCCACCTGGCCCGGAACCGTGGCCGGCCCCTCTTCCAGGCACCAGGTCCCTAGTTCTTCCCTGGCACTCTGCCTCTGGCGGCGTGGGAGACGGGCTGGCAAGTGTGGTCCACGGGAAATCGCGCGGTCCTCTGGGTGGCAGGGAGGGCTTCCGTTAACTCTGACCCCAGCCCAGGGACCCTGTGGACCTGGCCTGATATCTCAAGGGGGGGGCACGTTGCCCGGAGGGATGCTCTTGGGGTGGGGCCTGCTTGCGCCTGCGCGGCCCCGCCTCTTGGCCCGAAAACACCCAGCCGCGGCTCCGACAAAAGCCATCTCCTGGGGGCCTCCCCCCTGTTCTTCCATCCGTAAAGGGGGACCCCTTTACGGATGGAAGAACAGGGGGATCTTCGCAGTGGTGGGGACGGGACAGAGGGGTCTGCGGGTTTGCAGCCACGTAGGCCAGTTGCTCGCACCCCGGCCCCATGTGTCCCAGCTCCATGGACGAGGTGGGCCGCTTATGGCGGGATGCAGGCGTCCTGCGGGGGTCAGGGGACGGCGTGGGCACTCCCCGGGCGAGAGAGGGCGCCTGGGACCCGAGAGAGCCCCGGGGAGAGTCCGAGGCCTGGCCGCAGAGGCCTCCATTGCCTCCCCGGGCTCCTACCATGGGGCCTGACCGTGCTCGCCGGAGGCCCAGATTCACCGCAGGTGAATGCCTTTTGCGGACGCCAAGGACAGGAGGTCGCCGATTCCCTCACAGAGGTGGGGGTTCGAGCTCTGGGGGACTGAGGTCGCAGCGGTCACAGTCCATTTTTGGGTGGTTCCGCAGAGACTGGAGGGTTGAAGCGGCTGGGTCCAAGTCTGCCGCCTTGTGGCAGGGTGGGGGCTTTGCAGGCGAAGCAAGGCTCTTAGCCTCCCAGGCGGGGCACAGGCCAGACTCCCCAAGGGAGAACCGATCCTTGGTCGAGGGTCCCGCCCGCTCGCCCGGAACCGCTCCACCTGGCGCGGAACCGTGGCCGGCCCCTCTTCCAGGCACCAGGTCCCTAGTTCTTCCCTGGCACTCTGCCTCTGCGGGCGTGGGAGAGCTGCTGGGAAGTGTGGTCCACGGGAAAACGCGCGGTCCTCTGGGTGGCAGGGAGGGCCTCCGTTAACTCTGACACCAGCCCAGGGACCCTGTGGACCTGGCCTGATATCTCAAGGTGGGGGGCACGTTGCCCGGAGGGATGCTCTTGGGGTGGGGCCTGCTTGCGCCTGCGCGGCCCCGCCTCTTGGCCCGAAACCAGCCAGCCACGGCTCGGACAAAAGCCATCTCCTGGGGGCCTCCCCCCTGTTCTTCCATCCGTAAAGGGGGACCCCTTTACGGATGGAAGAACAGGGGGATCTTCGCAGTGGTGGGGACGGGACGGAGGGGTCTGCGGGTTTGCAGCCACGTAGGCCAGTTGCTCGCACCCCGGCCCCATGTGTCCCAGCTCCATGGACGAGGTGGGCCGCTTATGGAGGGATGCAGGCGTCCTGCGGTGGTCAGGGGACGGCGTGGGCACTCCCCGGGCGAGAGAGGGCGCCTGGGACCCGAGAGAGCACCCGGGAAAATGCCCAGCCCTGGCCCCCGTGGCTCCAGTGGCCTCCCCAGGCTCCTGCCGTGGGGCCTGGTCCCGCTCACCGGGCCCAGGTCCTCCGCAGGTGAATGCCTTTTGCGGACACCAGGGACCACAGGCCGCGGATCCCTTCACGGGCAGGGGGGGTTCGAGCTCTGTGGGACCCAGGTCGCAGCGCACACAGTCCCTTCTCGCAAAGTTCAGCCCAGACATTAGAGAGTAGAAGCGTCTCGGTCCAAGTTTTCCGCCTCGGAGCAGGGTGGGGCCGTTTGAGCCAAGAGAGACTCTTAGCCCCCCAGGCAGTCCTCAGGCCCGAGACCCCCAGGGAGACCCGGTCCCTGGGCGTGGGTCCCGCCCGCCCGGGACCGCCCCACCTGGCCGGGAACCGTGGCCGGCCCCTCTTCCCGGCCCCATGTCCCTAGCTCTTCCCTGGCACTCTGCCTCTGGCGGGGTGGGAGACGGGCTGGCAAGTGTGGTCCACGGGAAAACGCGCGGTCCTCTGGGTGGCAGGGAGGGCCTCCGTTAACTCTGACACCAGCCCAGGGACCCTGTGGACCTGGCCTGATATCTCAAGGGGGGGGCACGTTGCCCGGAGGGATGCTCTTGGGGTGGGGCCTGCTTGCGCCTGCGCGGCCCCGCCTCTTGGCCCGAAACCACCCAGCCGCGGCTCGGACAAAAGCCATCTCCTGGGGGCCTCCCCCCTGTTCTTCCATCCGTAAAGGGGGACCCCTTTACGGATGGAAGAACAGGGGGATCTTCGCAGTGGTGGGGACGGGACGGAGGGGTCTGCGGGTTTGCAGCCACGTAGGCCAGTTGCTCGCACCCCGGCCCCATGTGTCCCAGCTCCATGGACGAGGTGGGCCGCTTATGGCGGGATGCAGGCGTCCTGCGGGGCTCAGGGGACGGCGTGGGCACTCCCCGGGCGAGAGAGGGCGCCTGGGACCCGAGAGAGCCCCGGGGAGAGTCCGAGGCCTGGCCGCAGAGGCCTCCATTGCCTCCCCGGGCTCCTACCATGGGGCCTGACCGTGCTCGCCCGAGGCCCAGGTTCACCGCAGGTGAATGCCTTTTGCGGACGCCAAGGACAGGAGGTCGCCGATTCCCTCACAGAGGTGGGGGTTCGAGCTCTGGGGGACTGAGGTCGCAGCGGTCACACTCCATTTTTGGGTGGTTCCGCAGAGACTGGAGGGTTGAAGCGGCTGGGTCCAAGTCTGCCGCCTTGTGGCAGGGTGGGGGCTTTGCAGGCGAAGCAAGGCTCTTAGCCTCCCAGGCGGGGCACAGGCCAGACTCCCCAAGGGAGAACCGGTCCTTGGTCGAGGGTCCCGCCCGCCCGCCCGGAACCGCTCCACCTGGCGCGGAACCGTGGCCGGCCCCTCTTCCCGGCCCCATGTCCCTAGCTCTTCCCTGGCACTCTGCCTCTGGCGGCGTGGGAGACGGGCTGGCAAGTGTGGTCCACGGGAAAACGCGCGGTCCTCTGGGTGGCAGGGAGGGCTTCCGTTAACTCTGACCCCAGCCCAGGGACCCTGTGGACCTGGCCTGATATCTCAAGGGGGGGGCACGTTGCCCGGAGGGATGCTCTTGGGGTGGGGCCTGCTTGCGCCTGCGCGGCCCCGCCTCTTGGCCCGAAACCACCCAGTCGCGGCTCGGACAAAAGCCATCTCCTGGGGGACTCCCCCCTGTTCTTCCATCCGTAAAGGGGGACCCCTTTACGGATGGAAGAACAGGGGGATCTTCGCAGTGGTGGGGACGGGACGGAGGGGTCTGCGGGTTTGCAGCCACGTAGGCCAGTTGCTCGCACCCCGGCCCCATGTGTCCCAGCTCCATGGACGAGGTGGGCCGCTTATGGCGGGATGCAGGCGTCCTGCGGGGCTCAGGGGACGGCGTGGGCACTCCCCGGGCGAGAGAGGGCTCCTGGGACCCGAGAGAGCCCCGGGGAGAGTCCGAGGCCTGGCCGCAGAGGCCTCCATTGCCTCCACGGGCTCCAACCATGGGGCCTGACCGTGCTCGCCCGAGGCCCAGATTCACCGCAGGTGAATGCCTTTTGCGGACGCCAAGGACAGGAGGTCGCCGATTCCCTCACAGAGGTGGTGGTTCGAGCTCTGGGGGACTGAGGTCGCAGCGGTCACACTCCATTTTTGGGTGGTTCCGCAGAGACTGGAGGGTTGAAGCGGCTGGGTCCAAGTCTGCCGCCTTGTGGCAGGGTGGGGGCTTTGCAGGCGAAGCAAGGCTCTTAGCCTCCCAGGCGGGGCACAGGCCAGACTCCCCAAGGGAGAACCAGTCTTGGTCGAGGGTCCCGCCCGCCCGCCCGGAACCGCTCCACCTGGCGCGGAACCGTGGCCGGCCCCTCTTCCAGGCACCAGGTCCCTAGTTCTTCCCTGGCACTCTGCCTCTGCGGGGGTGGGAATGTTGCTGGGAAGTGTGGTCCACGGGAAAACGCGCGGTCCTCTGGGTGGCAGGGAGGGCCTCCGTTAACTCTGACACCAGCCCAGGGACCCTGTGGACCTGGCCTGATATCTCAAGGGGGGGGCACGTTGCCCGGAGGGATGCTCTTGGGGTGGGGCCTGCTTGCGCCTGCGCGGCCCCGCCTCTTGGCCCGAAAACACCCAGCCGCGGCTCGGACAAAAGCCATCTCCTGGGGGCCTCCCCCCTGTTCTTCCATCCGTAAAGGGGGACCCCTTTACGGATGGAAGAACAGGGGGATCTTCGCAGTGGTGGGGACGGGACGGAGGGGTCTGCGGGTTTGCAGCCACGTAGGCCAGTTGCTCGCATCCCGGCCCCATGTGTCCCAGCTCCATGGACGAGGTGGGCGGCTTATGGCGGGATGCAGGCGTCCTGCGGGGGTCAGGGGACGACGTGGGCACTCCCTGGGCGAGAGAGGGCGCCTGGGACCCGAGAGAGCCCCGGGGAGAGTCCGAGGCCTGGCCGCAGAGGCCTCCATTGCCTCCCCGGGCTCCTACCATGGGGCCTGACCGTGCTCGCCCGAGGCCCAGGTTCACCGCAGGTGAATGCCTTTTGCGGACACCAGGGACCACAGGCCGCGGATCCCTTCACGGGCAGGGGGGGTTCGAGCTCTGTGGGACCCAGGTCGCAGCGCACACAGGCCCTTCTCGCAAAGTTCAGCCCAGACTTTAGAGAGTAGAAGCGTGTCGGTCCAAGTTTTCCGCCTCGGGGCAGGGTAGGGCCGTTTGAGCCAAGAGAGACTCTTAGCCCCCCAGGCAGGTCTCAGGCCTGAGACCCCCAGGGAGACCCGGTCCCTGGGCGTGGGTCCCGCCCGCCCGGGACCGCCCCACCTGGCCGGGAACCGTGGCCGGCCCCTCTTCCCGGCCCCATGTCCCTAGCTCTTCCCTGGCACTCTGCCTCTAGGGGTGGGAGACGGGCTGGCAAGTGTGGTCCACGGGAAAACGCGCGGTCCTCTGGGTGGCAGGGAGGGCCTCCGTTAACTCTGACACCAGCCCAGGGACCCTGTGGACCTGGCCTGATATCTCAAGGGGGGGGCACGTTGCCCGGAGGGATGCTCTTGGGGTGGGGCCTGCTTGCGCCTGCGCGGCCCCGCCTCTTGGCCCGAAACGACCCAGCCGCGGCACGGACAAAAGACATCTCCTGGGGGCCTCCCCCCTGTTCTTCCATCCGTAAAGGGGGACCCCTTTACGGATGGAAGAACAGGGGGATCTTCGCAGTGGTGGGGACGGGACGGAGGGGTCTGCGGGTTTGCAGCCACGTAGGCCAGTTGCTCGCACCCCGGCCCCATGTGTCCCAGCTCCATGGACGAGGTGGGCCGCTTATGGCGGGATGCAGGCGTCCTGCGGGGCTCAGGGGACGGCGTGGGCACTCCCCGGGCGAGAGAGGGCGCCTGGGACCCGAGAGAGTCCCGGGGAGAGTCCGAGGCCTGGCCGCAGAGGCCTCCATTGCCTCCCCGTGCTCCTACCATGGGGCCTGACCGTGCTCGCCCGAGGCCCAGGTTCACCGCAGGTGAATGCCTTTTGCGGACGCCAAGGACAGGAGGTCGCCGATTCCCTCACAGAGGTGGGGGTTCGAGCTCTGGGGGACTGAGGTCGCAGCGGTCACACTCCATTTTTGGGTGGTTCCGCAGAGACTGGAGGGTTGAAGCGGCTGGGTCCAAGTCTGCCGCCTTGTGGCAGGGTGGGGGCTTTGCAGGCGAAGCAAGGCTCTTAGCCTCCCAGGCGGGGCACAGGCCAGACTCCCCAAGGGAGAACCGGTCCTTGGTCGAGGGTCCCGCCCGCCCGCCCGGAACCGCTCCACCTGGCGCGGAACCGAGGCCGGCCCCTCTTCTCGGCCCCAGGTCCCTAGTTCTTCCCTTGCACTCTGCCTATGGCGGGGTGGGAGACGGGCGGCAAGTGTGGTCCACGGGAACACGCGCGGTCCTCTGGGTGGCAGGGAGGGCCTCCGTTAACTCTGACACAAGCCCAGGGACCCTGTGGACCTGGCCTGATATCTCAAGGGGGGGTCACGTTGCCCGGAGGGATGCTCTTGGGGTGGGGCCTGCTTGCGCCTGCGCGGCCCCGCCTCTTGGCCCGAAACCACCCAGCCGCGGCTCGGACAAAAGCCATCTCCTGGGGGCCTCCCCCCTGTTCTTCCATCCGTAAAGGGGGACCCCTTTACGGATGGAAGAACAGGGGGATCTTCGCAGTGGTGGGGACGGGACGGAGGGGTCTGCGGGTTTGCATCCACGTAGGCCAGTTGCTCGCACCCCGGCCCCATGTGTCCCAGCTCCATGGACGAGGTGGGCCGCTTATGGCGGGATGCAGGCGTCCTGCGGGGGTCAGGGGACGGCGTGGGCACTCCCCGGGCGAGAGAGGGCGCCTGGGACCCGAGAGAGCACCCGGGAAAATGCCCAGCCCTGGCAACCTTGGCTCCAGTGGCCTCCCCAGGCTCCTGCCGTGGGGCCTGGTCCCGCTCACCGGGGCCCAGGTTCTCCGCAGGTGAATGCCTTTTGCGGACACCAGGGACCACAGGCCGCGGATCCCTTCACGGGCAGGGGGGGTTCGAGCTCTGTGGGACCCAGGTCGCAGCGCACACAGTCCCTTCTCGCAAAGTTCAGCCCAGACTTTAGAGAGTAGAAGCGTGTCGGTCCAAGTTTTCCGCCTCGGGGCAGGGTGGGGCCGTTTGAGCCAAGAGAGACTCTTAGCCCCCCAGGCAGGTCTCAGGCCTGAGACCCCCAGGGAGACCCGGTCCCTGGGCGTGGGTCCCGCCTTCCCGGGACCGCCCTACCTGGCCGGGAACCGTGGCCGGCCCCTCTTCCCGGCCCCATGTCCCTAGCTCTTCCCTGGAACTCTGCCTCTAGGGGTGGGAGACGGGCTGGCAAGTGTGGTCCACGGGAAAACGCGCGGTCCTCTGGGTGGCAGGGAGGGCCTCCGTTAACTCTGACACCAGCCCAGGGACCCTGTGGACCTGGCCTGATATCTCAAGGGGGGGGCACGTTGCCCGGAGGGATGCTCTTGGGGTGGGGCCTGCTTGCGCCTGCGCGGCCCCGCCTCTTGGCCCGAAACGACCCAGCCGCGGCACGGACAAAAGACATCTCCTGGGGGCCTCCCCCCTGTTCTTCCATCCGTAAAGGGGGACCCCTTTACGGATGGAAGAACAGGGGGATCTTCGCAGTGGTGGGGACGGGACGGAGGGGTCTGCGGGTTTGCAGCCACATAGGCCAGTTGCTCGCACCCCGGCCCCATGTGTCCCAGCTCCATGGACGAGGTGGGCCGCTTATGGCGGGATGCAGGCGTCCTGCGGGGCTCAGGGGACGGCGTGGGCACTCCCCGGGCGAGAGAGGGCGCCTGGGACCCGAGAGAGCCCCGGGGAGAGTCCGAGGCCTGGCCGCAGAGGCCTCCATTGCCTCCCCGTGCTCCTACCATGGGGCCTGACCGTGCTCGCCCGAGGCCCAGGTTCACCGCAGGTGAATGCCTTTTGCGGACGCCAAGGACAGGAGGTCGCCGATTCCCTCACAGAGGTGGGGGTTCGAGCTCTGGGGGACTGAGGTCGCAGCGGTCACACTCCATTTTTGGGTGGTTCCGCAGAGACTGGAGGGTTGAAGCGGCTGGGTCCAAGTCTGCCGCCTTGTGGCAGGGTGGGGGCTTTGCAGGCGAAGCAAGGCTCTTAGCCTCCCAGGCGGGGCACAGGCCAGACTCCCCAAGGGAGAACCGGTCCTTGGTCGAGGGTCCCGCCCGCCCGCCCGGAACCGCCCACCTGGCGCGGAACCGTGGCCGGCCCCTCTTCTCGGACCCAGGTCCCTAGTTCTTCCCTTGCACTCTGCCTCTGGCGGGGTGGGAGACGGGCTGGCAAGTGTGGTCCACGGGAAAACGCGCGGTCCTCTGGGTGGCAGGGAGGGCCTCCGTTAACTCTGACACCAGCCCAGGGACCCTGTGGACCTGGCCTGATATCTCAAGGGGGGGGCACGTTGCCCGGAGGGATGCTCTTGGGGTGGGGCCTGCTTGCGCCTGCGCGGCCCCTTCCTCTTGGCCCGAAACCACCCAGCCGCGGCTCGGACAAAAGCCATCTCCTGGGGGCCTCCCCCCTGTTCTTCCATCCGTAAAGGGGGACCCCTTTACGGATGGAAGAACAGGGGGATCTTCGCAGTGGTGGGGACGGGACGGAGGGGTCTGCGGGTTTGCAGCCACGTAGGCCAGTTGCTCGCACCCCGGCCCCATGTGTCCCAGCTCCATGGACGAGGTGGGCCGCTTATGGCGGGATGCAGGCGTCCTGCGGGGCTCAGGGGACGGCGTGGGCACTCCCCGGGCGAGAGAGGGCGCCTGGGACCCGAGAGAGCCCCGGGGAGAGTAGGAGGCCTGGCCGCAGAGGCCTCCATTGCCTCCCCGGGCTCCTACCATGGGGCCTGACCGTGCTCGCCCGAGGCCCAGGTTCACCGCAGGTGAATGCCTTTTGCGGACGCCAAGGACAGGAGGTCGCCGATTCCCTCACAGAGGTGGGGGTTCGAGCTCTGGGGGACTGAGGTCGCAGCGGTCACACTCCATTTTTGGGTGGTTCCGCAGAGACTGGAGGATTGAAGCGGCTGGGTCCAAGTCTGCCGCCTTGTGGCAGGGTGGGGGCTTTGCAGGCGAAGCAAGGCTCTTAGCCTCCCAGGCGGGGCACAGGCCAGACTCCCCAAGGGAGAACCGGTCCTTGGTCGAGGGTCCCGCCCGCCCGCCCCGAACCGCTCCACCTGGCGCGGAACCGTGGCCGGCCCCTCTTCCAGGCACCAGTTCCCTAGTTCTTCCCTGGCACTCTGCCTATGGCGGGGTGGGAGACGGGCTGGCAAGTGTGGTCCACGGGAAAACGCGCGGTCCTCTGGGTGGCAGGGAGGGCCTCCGTTAACTCTGACACCAGCCCAGGGACCCTGTGGACCTGGCCTGATATCTCAAGGGGGGGGCACGTTGCCCGGAGGGATGCTCTTGGGGTGGGGCCTGCTTGCGCCTGCGCGGCCCCGCCTCTTGGCCCGAAACCACCCAGCCGCGGCTCGGACAAAAGCCATCTCCTGGGGGCCTCCCCCCTGTTCTTCCATCCGTAAAGGGGGACCCCTTTACGGATGGAAGAACAGGGGGATCTTCGCAGTGGTGGGGACGGGACGGAGGGGTCTGCGGGTTTGCAGCCACGTAGGCCAGTTGCTCGCACCCCGGCCCCATGTGTCCCAGCTCCATGGACGAGGTGGGCCGCTTATGGCGGGATGCAGGCGTCCTGCGGGGGTCAGGGGACGGCGTGGGCACTCCCCGGGCGAGAGAGGGCGCCTGGGACCCGAGAGAGCCCCGGGGAGAGTCCGAGGCCTGGCCGCAGAGGCCTCCATTGCCTCCCCGGGCTCCTACCATTTGGCCTGACCGTGCTCGCCCGAGGCCCAGATTCACCGCAGGTGAATGCCTTTTGCGGACGCCAAGGACAGGAGGTCGCCGATTCCCTCACAGAGGTGGGGGTTCGAGCTCTGGGGGACTGAGGTCGCAGCGGTCACAGTCCATTTTTGGGTGGTTCCGCAGAGACTGGAGGGTTGAAGCGGCTGGGTCCAAGTCTGCCGCCTTGTGGCAGGGTGGGGGCTTTGCAGGCGAAGCAAGGCTCTTAGCCTCCCAGGCCGGGCACAGGCCAGACTCCCCAAGGGAGAACCGATCCTTGGTCGAGGGTCCCGCCCGCTCGCCCGGAACCGCTCCACCTGGCGCGGAACCGTGGCCGGCCCCTCTTCCAGGCACCAGGTCCCTAGTTCTTCCCTGGCACTCTGCCTCTGCGGGCGTGGGAGAGCTGCTGGGAAGTGAGGTCCACGGGAAAACGCGCGGTCCTCTGGGTGGCAGGGAGGGCCTCCGTTAACTCTGACACCAGCCCAGGGACCCTGTGGACCTGGCGTGATATCTCAAGGGGGGGGGCACGTTGCCCGGAGGGATGCTCTTGGGGTGGGGCCTGCTTGCGCCTGCGCGGCCCCGCCTCTTGGCCCGAAACCAGCCAGCCGCGGCTCGGACAAAAGCCATCTCCTGGGGGCCTCCCCCCTGTTCTTCCATCCGTAAAGGGGGACCCCTTTACGGATGGAAGAACAGGGGGATCTTCGCAGTGGTGGGGACGGGACGGAGGGGTCTGCGGGTTTGCAGCCACGTAGGCCAGTTGCTCGCACCCCGGCCCCATGTGTCCCAGCTCCATGGACGAGGTGGGCCGCTTATGGCGGGATGCAGGCGTCCTGCGGGGGTCAGGGGACGGCGTGGGCACCTCCCGGGCGAGAGAGGGCGCTTGGGACCCGAGAGAGCCCCGGGGAGAGTAGGAGGCCTGGCCGCAGAGGCCTCCATTTTCTCCCCGGGCTCCTACCATGGGGCCTGACCGTGCTCGCCCGAGGCCCAGGTTCACCGCAGGTGAATGCCTTTTGCGGACGCCAAGGACAGGAGGTCGCCGATTCCCTCACAGAGGTGGGGGTTCGAGCTCTGGGGGACTGAGGTCGCAGCGGTCACACTCCATTTTTGGGTGGTTCCGCAGAGACTGGAGGATTGAAGCGGCTGGGTCCAAGTCTGCCGCCTTGTGGCAGGGTGGGGGCTTTGCAGGCGAAGCAAGGCTCTTAGCCTCCCAGGCGGGGCACAGGCCAGACTCCCCAAGGGAGAACCGGTCCTTGGTCGAGGGTCCCGCCCGCCCGCCCCGAACCGCTCCACCTGGCGCGGAACCGTGGCCGGCCCCTCTTCCAGGCACCAGTTCCCTAGTTCTTCCCTGGCACTCTGCCTATGGCGGGGTGGGAGACGGGCTGGCAAGTGTGGTCCACGGGAAAACGCGCGGTCCTCTGGGTGGCAGGGAGGGCCTCCGTTAACTCTGACACCAGCCCAGGGACCCTGTGGACCTGGCCTGATATCTCAAGGGGGGGGCACGTTGCCCGGAGGGATGCTCTTGGGGTGGGGCCTGCTTGCGCCTGCGCGGCCCCGCCTCTTCGCCCGAAACCACCCAGCCGCGGCTCGGACAAAAGCCATCTCCTGGGGGCCTCCCCCCTGTTCTTCCATCCGTAAAGGGGGACCCCTTTACGGATGGAAGAACAGGGGGATCTTCGCAGTGGCGGGGACGGGACGGAGGGGTCTGCGGGTTTGCAGCCACGTAGGCCAGTTGCTCGCACCCCGGCCCCATGTGTCCCAGCTCCATGGACGAGGTGGGCCGCTTATGGCGGGATGCAGGCGTCCTGCGGGGGTCAGGGGACGGCGTGGGCACTCCCCGGGCGAGAGAGGGCGCCTGGGACCCGAGAGAGCCCCGGGGAGAGTCCGAGGCCTGGCCGCAGAGGCCTCCATTGCCTCCCCGGGCTCCTACCATTTGGCCTGACCGTGCTCGCCCGAGGCCCAGATTCACCGCAGGTGAATGCCTTTTGCGGACGCCAAGGACAGGAGGTCGCCGATTCCCTCACAGAGGTGGGGGTTCGAGCTCTGGGGGACTGAGGTCGCAGCGGTCACAGTCCATTTTTGGGTGGTTCCGCAGAGACTGGAGGGTTGAAGCGGCTGGGTCCAAGTCTGCCGCCTTGTGGCAGGGTGGGGGCTTTGCAGGCGAAGCAAGGCTCTTAGCCTCCCAGGCCGGGCACAGGCCAGACTCCCCAAGGGAAAACCGATCCTTGGTCGAGGTTCCCGCCCGCTCGCCCGGAACCGCTCCACCTGGCGCGGAACCGTGGCCGGCCCCTCTTCCAGGCACCAGGTCCCTAGTTCTTCCCTGGCACTCTGCCTCTGCGGGCGTGGGAGAGCTGCTGGGAAGTGAGGTCCACGGGAAAACGCGCGGTCCTCTGGGTGGCAGGGAGGGCCTCCGTTAACTCAGACACCAGCACAGGGACCCTGTGGACCTGGCCTGATATCTCAAGGGGGGGGGCACGTTGCCCGGAGGGATGCTCTTGGGGTGGGGCCTGCTTGCGCCTGCGCGGCCCCGCCTCTTGGCCCGAAACCAGCCAGCCGCGGCTCGGACAAAAGCCATCTCCTGGGGGCCTCCCCCCTGTTCTTCCATCCGTAAAGGGGGACCCCTTTACGGATGGAAGAACAGGGGGATCTTCGCAGTGGTGGGGACGGGACGGAGGAGTCTGCGGGTTTGCAGCCACGTAGGCCAGTTGCTCGCACCCCGGCCCCATGTGTCCCAGCTCCATGGACGAGGTGGGCCGCTTATGGCGGGATGCAGGCGTCCTGCGGGGGTCAGGGGACGGCGTGGGCACTCCCCGCGCGAGAGAGGGCGCCTGGGACCCGAGAGAGCACCCGGGAAAATGCCCTGCCCTGGCCCCCGTGGCTCCAGTGGCCTCCCCAGGCTCCTGCCGTGGGGCCTGGTCCCGCTCACCGGGCCCAGGTCCTCCGCAGGTGAATGCCTTTTGAGGACACCAGGGACCACAGGCCGCGGATCCCTTCACGGGCAGGGGGGGTTCGAGCTCTTTGGGACCCAGGTCGCAGCGCACACAGTCCCTTCTCGCAAAGTTAAGCCCAGACTTTAGAGAGTAGAAGCGTCTCCGTCCAACTTTTCCGCCTCGGGGCAGGGTGGGGCCGTTTGAGCCAAGAGAGACTCTTAGCCCCCCAGGCAGTCCTCAGGCCCGAGACCCCCAGGGAGACCCGGTCCCTGGGCGTGGGTCCCGCCCGCCGAGGACCGCCCCACCTGGCCCGGAACCGTGGCCGGCCCCTCTTCCCGGCCCCATGTCCCTAGCTCTTCCCTGGCACTCTGCCTCTGGCGGGGTGGGAGACGGGCTGCCAAGTGTGGTCCACGGGAAAACGCGCGGTCCTCTGGGTGGCAGGGAGGGCCTCCGTTAACTCTGACACCAGCCCAGGGACCCTGTGGACCTGGCCTGATATCTCAAGGGGGGGGCACGTTGCCCGGAGGGATGCTCTTGGGGTGGGGCCTGCTTGCGCCTGCGCGGCCCCGCCTCTTGGCCCGAAACCACCCAGCCGCGGCTCGGACAAAAGCCATCTCCTGGGGGCCTCCCCCTGTTCTTCCATCCGTAAAGGGGGACCCCTTTACGGATGGAAGAACAGGGGGATCTTCGCAGTGGTGGGGACGGGACGGAGGGGTCTGCGGGTTTGCAGCCACGTAGGCCAGTTGCTCGCACCCCGGCCCCATGTGTCCCAGCTCCATGGACGAGGTGGGCCGCTTATGGCGGGATGCAGGCGTTCTGCGGGGCTCAGGGGACGGCGTGGGCACTTCCCGGGCGAGAGAGGGCGCCTGGGACCCGAGAAAGCCCCGGGGAGAGTCCGAGGCCTGGCCGCAGAGGCCTCCATTGCCTCCCCGGGCTCCTACCATGGGGCCTGACCGTGCTCGCCCGAGGCCCAGATTCACCGCACGTGAATGCCTTTTGCGGACGCCAAGGACAGGAGGTGGCCGATTCCCTCACAGAGGTGGGGGTTCGAGCTCTGGGGGACTGAGGTCGCAGCGGTCACACTCCATTTTTGGGTGGTTCCGCAGAGACTGGAGGGTTGAAGCGGCTGGGTCCAAGTCTGCCGCCTTGTGGCAGGGTGGGGGCTTTGCAGGCGAAGCAAGGCTCTTAGCCTCCGAGGCCGGGCACAGGCCAGACTCCCCAAGGGAGAACCGGTCCTTGGTCGAGGGTCCCGCCCGCTCGCCCGGAACCGCTCCACCTGGCGCGGAACCGTGGCCGGCCCCTCTTCCAGGCACCAGGTCCCTAGTTCTTCCCTGGCACTCTGCCTATGGCGGGGTGGGAGACGGGCTGGCACGTGTGGTCCACGGGAAAACGCGCGGTCCTCTGGGTGGCAGGGAGGGCCTCCGTTAACTCTGACACCAGCCCAGGGACCCTGTGGACCTGGCGTGATATCTCAAGGGGGGGGGCACGTTGCCCGGAGGGATGCTCTTGGGGTGGGGCCTGCTTGCGCCTGCGCGGCCCCGCCTCTTGGCCCGAAACCACCCAGCCGCGGCTCGGACAAAAGCCATCTCCTGGGGGCCTCCCCCTGTTCTTCCATCCGTAAAGGGGGACCCCTTTACGGATGGAAGAACAGGGGGATCTTCGCAGTGGTGGGGACGGGACGGAGGGGTCTGCGGGTTTGCAGCCACGTAGGCCAGTTGCTCGCACCCCGGCCCCATGTGTCCCAGCTCCATGGACGAGGTGGGCCGCTTATGGCGGGATGCAGGCGTCCTGCGGGGGTCAGGGGACGGCGTGGGCACTCCCCGGGCGAGAGAGGGCGCCTGGGACCCAAGAGAGCCCCGGGGAGAGTCCGAAGCCTGGCCGCAGAGGCCTCCATTGCCTCCCCGGGCTCCTACCTTGGGGCCTGACCGTGCTCGCCCGAGGCCCAGGTTCACCGCAGGTGAATGCCTTTTGCGGACGCCAAGCACAGGAGGTCGCCGATTCCCTCACAGAGGTGGGGGTTCGAGCACTGTGGGACCCAGGTCGCAGCGCACACAGTCCCTTCTCGCAAAGTTCAGCCCAGACTTTAGAGAGTAGAAGCGTTTCGGTCCAAGTTTTCCGCCTCGGGGCAGGGTGAGGCCGTTTGAGCCAAGAGAGACTCTTAGCCCCCCAGGCAGGTCTCAGGCCCGTGACCCCCAGGGAGACCCGGTCCCTGAGCGTGGGTCCCGCGCGCCCGGGACCGCCCCACGTGGCCCGGAACCGTGGCCGGCCCCTCTTCTCGGCCCCAGGTCCCTAGCTCTTCCCTGGCACTCTGCCTCTGGCGGGGTGGGAGACGGGCTGGCAAGTGTGGTCCACGGAAAAACGCGCGGTCCTCTGGGTGGCAGGGAGGGCCTCCGTTAACTCTGACACCAGCCCAGGGACCCTGTGGACCTGGCCTGATATCTCAAGGGGGGGGCACGTTGCCCGGAGGGATGCTCTTGGGGTGGGGCCTGCTTGCGCCTGCGCGGCCCCGCCTCTTGGCCCGAAACCCCCCAGCCGCGGCACCGACAAAAGCCATCTCCTGGGGGACTCCCCCCTGTTCTTCCATCCGTAAAGGGGGACCCCTTTACGGATGGAAGAACAGGGGGATCTTCGCAGTGGTGGGGACGGGACGGAGGGGTCTGCGGGTTTGCAGCCACGTAGGCCAGTTGCTCGCACCCCGGCCCCATGTGTCCCAGCTCCATGGACGAGGTGGGCCGCTTATGGCGGGATGCAGGCGTCCTGCGGGGCTCAGGGGACGGCGTGGGCACTCCCCGGGCGAGAGAGGGCGCCTGGGACCCAAGAGAGCCCCGGGGAGAGTCCGAAGCCTGGCCGCAGAGGCCTCCATTGCCTCCCCGGGCTCCTACCTTGGGGCCTGACCGTGCTCGCCCGAGGCCCAGGTTCACCGCAGGTGAATGCCTTTTGCGGACGCCAAGCACAGGAGGTCGCCGATTCCCTCACAGAGGTGGGGGTTCGAGCACTGTGGGACCCAGGTCGCAGCGCACACAGTCCCTTCTCGCAAAGTTCAGCCCAGACTTTAGAGAGTAGAAGCGTTTCGGTCCAAGTTTTCCGCCTCGGGGCAGGGTGAGGCCGTTTGAGCCAAGAGAGACTCTTAGCCCCCCAGGCAGGTCTCAGGCCCGTGACCCCCAGGGAGACCCGGTCCCTGAGCGTGGGTCCCGCGCGCCCGGGACCGCCCCACGTGGCCCGGAACCGTGGCCGGCCCCTCTTCTCAGCCCCAGGTCCCTAGCTCTTCCCTGGCACTCTGCCTCTGGCGGGGTGGGAGACGGGCTGGCAAGTGTGGTCCACGGAAAAACGCGCGGTCCTCTGGGTGGCAGGGAGGGCCTCCGTTAACTCTGACACCAGCCCAGGGACCCTGTGGACCTGGCCTGATATCTCAAGGGGGGGGCACGTTGCCCGGAGGGATGCTCTTGGGGTGGGGCCTGCTTGCGCCTGCGCGGCCCCGCCTCTTGGCCCGAAACCCCCCAGCCGCGGCACCGACAAAAGCCATCTCCTGGGGGACTCCCCCCTGTTCTTCCATCCGTAAAGGGGGACCCCTTTACGGATGGAAGAACAGGGGGATCTTCGCAGTGGTGGGGACGGGACGGAGGGGTCTGCGGGTTTGCAGCCACGTAGGCCAGTTGCTCGCACCCCGGCCCCATGTGTCCCAGCTCCATGGACGAGGTGGGCCGCTTATGGCGGGATGCAGGCGTCCTGCGGGGCTCAGGGGACGGCGTGGGCACTCCCCGGGCGAGAGAGGGCGCCTGGGACCCGAGAGAGCCCCGGGGAGTGTCCGAGGCCTGGCCGCAGAGGCCTCCATTGCCTCCCCGGGCTCCTACCTTGGGGCCTGACCGTGCTCGCCCGAGGCCCAGGTTCACCGCAGGTGAATGCCTTTTGCGGACGCCAAGGACAGGAGGTCGCCGATTCCCTCACAGAGGTGGGGGTTCGAGCTCTGTGGGACCCATGTCGCAGCGCACACAGTCCCTTCTCGCAAAGTTCAGCCCAGACTTTAGAGAGCAGAAGCGTTTCGGTCCAAGTTTTCCGCCTCGGGGCAGGGTGGGGCCGTTTGAGCCAAGAGAGACTCTTAGCCCCCCAGGCAGGTCTCAGGCCCGTGACCCCCAGGGAGACCCGGTCCCTGGGCGTGGGTCCCGCCCGCCCGGGACCGCCCCACGTGGCCCGGAACCGTGGCCGGCCCCTCTTCTCGGCCCCAGGTCCCTAGCTCTTCCCTGGCACTCTGCCTCTGGCGGGGTGGGAGACGGGCTGGCAAGTGTGGTCCACGGGAAAACGCGCGGTCCTCTGGGTGGCAGGGAGGGCCTCCGTTAACTCTGACACCAGCCCAGGGACCCTGTGGACCTGGCCTGATATCTCAAGGGGGGGGCACGTTACCCGGATGGATGCTCTTGGTGTGGGGCCTGCTTGCGCCTGCGCGGCCCCGCCTCTTGGCCCGAAACCACCCAGCCGCGGCTCGGACAAAAGCCATCTCCTTGGGGACTCCCCCCTGTTCTTCCATCCGTAAAGGGGGACCCCTTTACGGATGGAAGAACAGGGGGATCTTCGCAGTGGTGGGGACGGGACGGAGGGGTCTGCGGGTTTGCTGCCACGTAGGCCAGTTGCTCGCACCCCGGCCCCATGTGTGCGAGCTCCATGGAGGAGGTGGGCCGCTTATGGCGGGATGCAGGCGTCCTGCGGGGGTCAGGGGACGGCGTGGGCACTCCCCGGGCGAGAGAGGGCGCCTGGGACCCGAGAGAGCACCCGGGAAAATGCCCAGCCCTGGCCCCCGTGGCTCCAGTGGCCTCCCCAGGCTCCTGCCGTGGGGCCTGGTCCCGCTCACCGGGGCCCAGGCCCTCCGCAGGTGAATGCCTTTTGCGGACACCAGGGACCACAGGCCGCGGATCCCTTCACGGGCAGGGGGGGTTCGAGCTCTGTGGGACCCAGGTCGCAGCGCACACAGTCCCTTCTCGCAAAGTTCAGCCCAGACTTTAGAGAGTAGAAGCGTCTCGGTCCAAGTTTTCCGCCTCGGGGCAGGGTGGGGCCGTTTGAGCCAAGAGAGACTCTTAGCCCCCCAGGCAGTCCTCAGGCCCGAGACCCCCAGGGAGACCCGGTCCCTGGGCGTGGGTCCCGCCCGCCCGGGACCGCCCCACGTGGCCCGGAACCGTGGCCGGCCCCTCTTCTCGGCCCCAGGTCCCTAGCTCTTCCCTGGCACTCTGCCTCTGGCGGGGTGGGAGACGGGCTGGCAAGTGTGGTCCACGGGAAAACGCGCGGTCCTCTGGGTGGCAGGGAGGGCCTCCGTTAACTCTGACACCAGCCCAGGGACCCTGTGGACCTGGCCTGATATCTCAAGGGGGGGGCACGTTGCCCGGAGGGATGCTCTTGGGGTGGGGCCTGCTTGCGCCTGCGCGGCCCCGCCTCTTGGCCCGAAACCACCCAGCCGCGGCTCGGACAAAAGCCATCTCCTGGGGGCCTCCCCCCTGTTCTTCCATCCGTAAAGGGGGACCCCTTTACGGATGGAAGAACAGGGGGATCTTCGCAGTGGTGGGGACGGGACGGAGGGGTCTGCGGGTTTGCAGCCACGTAGGCCAGTTGCTCGCACCCCGGCCCCATGTGTCCCAGCTCCATGGACGAGGTGGGCCGCTTATGGCGGGATGCAGGCGTCCTGCGGGGGTCAGGGGACGGCGTGGGCACTCCCCGGGCGAGAGAGGGCGCCTGGGACCCGAGAGAGCCCCGGGGAGAGTCCGAGGCCTGGCCGCAGAGGCCTCCATTGCCTCCCCGGGCTCCTACCTTGGGGCCTGACCGTGCTCGCCCGAGGCCCAGGTTCACCGCAGGTGAATGCCTTTTGCGGACGCCAAGGACAGGAGGTCGCCGATTCCCTCACAGAGGTGGGGGTTCGAGCTCTGGGGGACTGAGGTCACAGCGGTCACAGTCCATTTTTGGGTGGTTCCGCAGAGACTGGAGGGTTGAAGCGGCTGGGTCCAAGTCTGCCGCCTTGTGGCAGGGTGGGGGCTTTGCAGGCGAAGCAAGGCTCTTAGCCTCCCAGGCGGGGCACAGGCCAGACTCCCCAAGGGAGAACCGGTCCTTGGTCGAGGGTCCCGCCCGCCCGCCCGGAACCGCTCCACCTGGCGCGGAACCGTGGCCGGCCCCTCTTCCAGGCACCAGGTCCCTAGTTCTTCCCTGGCACTCTGCCTATGGCGGGGTGGGAGACGGGCTGGCAAGTGTGGTCCACAGGAACAGGCGCGGTCCTCTGGGTGGCAGGGAGGGCCTCCGTTAACTCTGACACCAGCCCAGGGACCCTGTGGACCTGGCCTGATATCTCAAGGGGGGGGCACGTTGCCCGAAGGGATGCTCTTGGGGTGGGGCCTGCTTGCGCCTGCGCGGCCCCGCCTCTTGGCCCGAAACCAGCCAGGCGCGGCTCGGACAAAAGCCATCTCCTGGGGGCCTCCCCCCTGTTCTTCCATCCGTAAAGGGGGACCCCTTTACGGATGGAAGAACAGGGGGATCTTCGCAGTGGTGGGGACGGGACGGAGGGGTCTGCGGGTTTGCAGCCACGTAGGCCAGTTGCTCGCACCCCGGCCCCATGTGTCCCAGCTCCATGGACGAGGTGGGCCGCTTATGGCGGGATGCAGGCGTCCTGCGGGGGTCAGGGGACGGCGTGGGCACTCCCCGGGCGAGAGAGGGCGCCTGGGACCCGAGAGAGCCCCGGGGAGAGTCCGAGGCCTGGCCGCAGAGGCCTCCATTGCCTCCCCGGGCTCCTACCATGGGGCCTGACCGTGCTCGCCCGAGGCCCAGGTTCACTGCAGGTGAATGCCTTTTGCGGACGCCAAGGACAGGAGGTCGCCGATTCCCTCACAGAGGTGGGGGTTCGAGCTCTGGGGGACTGAGGTCGCAGCGGTCACACTCCATTTTTGGGTGGTTCCGCAGAGACTGGAGGGTTGAAGCGGCTGGGTCCAAGTCTGCCGCCTTGTGGCAGGGTGGGGGCTTTGCAGGCAAAGCAAGGCTCTTAGCCTCCCAGGCGGGGCACAGGCCAGACTCCCCAAGGGAGAACCGGTCCTTGGTCGAGGGTCCCGCCCGCCCGCCCCGAACCGCTCCACCTGGCGCGGAACCGTGGCCGGCCCCTCTTCCAGGCACCAGGTCCCTAGTTCTTTCCTGGCACTCTGCCTCTGCGGGGGTGGGAGAGCTGCTGGGAAGTGTGGTCCAAGGGAAAACGCGTGGTACTCTGGGTGGCAGGGAGGGCTTCCGTTAACTCTGACACCAGCCCAGGGACCCTGTGGACCTGGCCTGATATCTCAAGGGGGGGGCACGTTGCCCGGAGGGATGCTCTTGGGGTGGGGCCTGCTTGCGCCTGCGCGGCCCCGCCTCTTCGCCCGAAACCACCCAGCCGCGGCTCGGACAAAAGCCATCTCCTGGGGGCCTCCCCCCTGTTCTTCCATCCGTAAAGGGGGACCCCTTTACGGATGGAAGAACAGGGGGATCTTCGCAGTGGTGGGGACGGGACGGAGGGGTCTGCGGGTTTGCAGCCACGTAGGCCCGTTGCTCGCACCCCGGCCCCATGTGTCCCAGCTCCATGGACGAGGTGGGCCGCTTATGGCGGGATGCAGGCGTCCTGCGGGGGTCAGGGGACGGCGTGGGCACTCCCCGGGCGAGAGAGGGCGCCTGGGACCCGAGAGAGCACCCGGGAAAATGCCCAGCCCTGGCCCCCGTGGCTCCAGTGGCCTCCCCAGGCTCCTGCCGTGGGGCCTGGTCCCGCTCACCGGGCCCAGGTCCTCCGCAGGTGAATGCCTTTTGCGGACACCAGGGACCACAGGCCGCGGATCCCTTCACGGGCAGGGGGGGTTCGAGCTCTGTGGGACCCAGGTCGCAGCGCACACAGTCCCTTCTCGCAAAGTTCAGCCCAGACATTAGAGAGTAGAAGCGTCTCGGTCCAAGTTTTCCGCCTCGGGGCAGGGTGGGGCCGTTTGAGCCAAGAGAGACTCTTAGCCCCCGAGGCAGTCCTCAGGCCCGAGACCCCCAGGGAGACCCGGTCCCTGGGCGTGGGTCCCGCCCGCCCGGGACCGCCCCACCTGGCCGGGAACCGTGGCCGGCCCCTCTTCCCGGCCCCATGTCCCTAGCTCTTCCCTGGCACTCTGCCTCTGGCGGGGTGGGAGACGGGCTGGCAAGTGTGGTCCACGGGAAAACGCGCGGTCCTCTGGGTGGCAGGGAGGGCCTCCGTTAACTCTGACACCAGCCCAGGGACCCTGTGGACCTGGCCTGATATCTCAAGGGGGGGGCACGTTGCCCGGAGGGATGCTCTTGGGGTGGGGCCCCCTTGCGCCTGCGCTGCCCCGCCTCTTGGCCCGAAACCACCCAGCCGCGGCTCGGACAAAAGCCATCTCCTGGGGGCCTCCCCCCTGTTCTTCCATCCGTAAAGGGGGACCCCTTTACGGATGGAAGAACAGGGGGATCTTCGCAGTGGTGGGGACGGGACGGAGGGGTCTGCGGGTTTGCAGCCACGTAGGCCAGTTGCTCGCACCCCGGCCCCATGTGTCCCAGCTCCATGGACGAGGTGGGCCGCTTATGGCGGGATGCAGGCGTCCTGCGGGGCTCAGGGGACGGCGTGGGTACTCCCCGGGCGAGAGAGGGCGCCTGGGATCCGAGAGAGCCCCGGGGAGAGTCCGAGGCCTGGCCGCAGAGGCCTCCATTGCCTCCCCGGGCTCCTACCATGGGGCCTGACCGTGCTCGCCCGAGGCCCAGGTTCACCGCAGGTGAATGCCTTTTGCGGACGCCAAGGACAGGAGGTCGCCGATTCCCTCACAGAGGTGGGGGTTCGAGCTCTGGGGGACTGAGGTCGCAGCGGTCACACTCCATTTTTGGGTGGTTCCGCAGAGACTGGAGGGTTGAAGCGGCTGGGTCCAAGTCTGCCGCCTTGTGGCAGGGTGGGGGCTTTGCAGGCGAAGCAAGGCTCTTAGCCTCCCAGGTGGGGCACTGGCCAGACTCCCCAAGGGAGAACCGGTCCTTGGTCGAGGGTCCCGCCCGCCCGCCCGGAACCGCTCCACCTGGCGCGGAACCGTGGCCGGCCCCTCTTCCAGGCACCAGGTCCCTAGTTCTTCCCTGGCACTCTGCCTATGGCGGGGTGGGAGACGGGCTGGCAAGTGTGGTCCACGGGAAAACGCGCGGTCCTCTGGGTGGCAGGGAGGGCCTCCGTTAACTCTGACACCAGCCCCCGGACCCTGTGGACCTGGCCTGATATCTCAAGGGGGGGGCACGTTGCCCGGAGGGATGCTCTTGGGGTGGGGCCTGCTTGCGCCTGCGCGGCCCCGCCTCTTGGCCCGCAACCACCCAGCCGCGGCTCGGACAAAAGCCATCTCCTGGGGGCCTCCCCCCTGTTCTTCCATCCGTAAAGGGGGACCCCTTTACGGATGGAAGAACAGGGGGATCTTCGCAGTGGTGGGGACGGGACGGAGGGGTCTGCGGGTTTGCAGCCACGTAGGCCCGTTGCTCGCACCCCGGCCCCATGTGTCCCAGCTCCATGGACGAGGTGGGCCGCTTATGGCGGGATGCAGGCGTCCTGCGGGGGTCAGGGGACGGCGTGTGCACTCCCCGGGCGAGAGAGGGCGCCTGGGACCCGAGAGAGCACCCGGGAAAATGCCCAGCCCTGGCCCCCGTGGCTCCAGTGGCCTCCCCAGGCTCCTGCCGTGGGGCCTGGTCCCGCTCACCGGGCCCAGGTCCTCCGCAGGTGAATGCCTTTTGCGGACACCAGGGACCACAGGCCGCGGATCCCTTCACGGGCAGGGGGGGTTCGAGCTCTGTGGGACCCAGGTCGCAGCGCACACAGTCCCTTCTCGCAAAGTTCAGCCCAGACATTAGAGAGTAGAAGCGTCTCGGTCCAAGTTTTCCGCCTCGGGGCAGGGTGGGGCCGTTTGAGCCAAGAGAGACTCTTAGCCCCCGAGGCAGTCCTCAGGCCCGAGACCCCCAGGGAGACCCGGTCCCTGGGCGTGGGTCCCGCCCGCCCGGGACCGCCCCCCTGGCCGGGAACCGTGGCCGGCCCCTCTTCCCGGCCCCATGTCCCTAGCTCTTCCCTGGCACTCTGCCTCTGGCGGGGTGGGAGACGGGCTGGCAAGTGTGGTCCACGGGAAAACGCGCGGTCCTCTGGGTGGCAGGGAGGGCCTCCGTTAACTCTGACACCAGCCCAGGGACCCTGTGGACCTGGCCTGATATCTCAAGGGGGGGGCACGTTGCCCGGAGGGATGCTCTTGGGGTGGGGCCTCCTTGCGCCTGCGCTGCCCCGCCTCTTGGCCCGAAACCACCCAGCCGCGGCTCGGACAAAAGCCATCTCCTGGGGGCCTCCCCCCTGTTCTTCCATCCGTAAAGGGGGACCCCTTTACGGATGGAAGAACAGGGGGATCTTCGCAGTGGTGGGGACGGGACGGAGGGGTCTGCGGGTTTGCAGCCACGTAGGCCAGTTGCTCGCACCCCGGCCCCATGTGTCCCAGCTCCATGGACGAGGTGGGCCGCTTATGGCGGGATGCAGGCGTCCTGCGGGGCTCAGGGGACGGCGTGGGTACTCCCCGGGCGAGAGAGGGCGCCTGGGATCCGAGAGAGCCCCGGGGAGAGTCCGAGGCCTGGCCGCAGAGGCCTCCATTGCCTCCCCGGGCTCCTACCATGGGGCCTGACCGTGCTCGCCCGAGGCCCAGGTTCACCGCAGGTGAATGCCTTTTGCGGACGCCAAGGACAGGAGGTCGCCGATTCCCTCACAGAGGTGGGGGTTCGAGCTCTGGGGGACTGAGGTCGCAGCGGTCACACTCCATTTTTGGGTGGTTCCGCAGAGACTGGAGGGTTGAAGCGGCTGGGTCCAAGTCTGCCGCCTTGTGGCAGGGTGGGGGCTTTGCAGGCGAAGCAAGGCTCTTAGCCTCCCAGGTGGGGCACTGGCCAGACTCCCCAAGGGAGAACCGGTCCTTGGTCGAGGGTCCCGCCCGCCCGCCCGGAACCGCTCCACCTGGCGCGGAACCGTGGCCGGCCCCTCTTCCAGGCACCAGGTCCCTAGTTCTTCCCTGGCACTCTGCCTATGGCGGGGTGGGAGACGGGCTGGCAAGTGTGGTCCACGGGAAAACGCGCGGTCCTCTGGGTGGCAGGGAGGGCCTCCGTTAACTCTGACACCAGCCCCCGGACCCTGTGGACCTGGCCTGATATCTCAAGGGGGGGGCACGTTGCCCGGAGGGATGCTCTTGGGGTGGGGCCTGCTTGCGCCTGCGCGGCCCCGCCTCTTGGCCCGCAACCACCCAGCCGCGGCTCGGACAAAAGCCATCTCCTGGGGGCCTCCCCCCTGTTCTTCCATCCGTAAAGGGGGACCCCTTTACGGATGGAAGAACAGGGGGATCTTCGCAGTGGTGGGGACGGGACGGAGGGGTCTGCGGGTTTGCAGCCACGTAGGCCCGTTGCTCGCACCCCGGCCCCATGTGTCCCAGCTCCATGGACGAGGTGGGCCGCTTATGGCGGGATGCAGGCGTCCTGCGGGGGTCAGGGGACGGCGTGTGCACTCCCCGGGCGAGAGAGGGCGCCTGGGACCCGAGAGAGCACCCGGGAAAATGCCCAGCCCTGGCCCCCGTGGCTCCAGTGGCCTCCCCAGGCTCCTGCCGTGGGGCCTGGTCCCGCTCACCGGGCCCAGGTCCTCCGCAGGTGAATGCCTTTTGCGGACACCAGGGACCACAGGCCGCGGATCCCTTCACGGGCACGGGGGGTTCGAGCTCTGTGGGACCCAGGTCGCAGCGCACACAGTCCCTTCTCGCAAAGTTCAGCCCAGACATTAGAGAGTAGAAGCGTCTCGGTCCAAGTTTTCCGCCTCGGGGCAGGGTGGGGCCGTTTGAGCCAAGAGAGACTCTTAGCCCCCGAGGCAGTCCTCAGGCCCGAGACCCCCAGGGAGACCCGGTCCCTGGGCGTGGGTCCCGCCCGCCCGGGACCGCCCCCCTGGCCGGGAACCGTGGCCGGCCCCTCTTCCCGGCCCCATGTCCCTAGCTCTTCCCTGGCACTCTGCCTCTGGCGGGGTGGGAGACGGGCTGGCAAGTGTGGTCCACGGGAAAACGCGCGGTCCTCTGGGTGGCAGGGAGGGCCTCCGTTAACTCTGACACCAGCCCAGGGACCCTGTGGACCTGGCCTGATATCTCAAGGGGGGGGCACGTTGCCCGGAGGGATGCTCTTGGGGTGGGGCCTCCTTGCGCCTGCGCTGCCCCGCCTCTTGGCCCGAAACCACCCAGCCGCGGCTCGGACAAAAGCCATCTCCTGGGGGCCTCCCCCCTGTTCTTCCATCCGTAAAGGGGGACCCCTTTACGGATGGAAGAACAGGGGGATCTTCGCAGTGGTGGGGACGGGACGGAGGGGTCTGCGGGTTTGCAGCCACGTAGGCCAGTTGCTCGCACCCCGGCCCCATGTGTCCCAGCTCCATGGACGAGGTGGGCCGCTTATGGCGGGATGCAGGCGTCCTGCGGGGCTCAGGGGACGGCGTGGGTACTCCCCGGGCGAGAGAGGGCGCCTGGGATCCGAGAGAGCCCCGGGGAGAGTCCGAGGCCTGGCCGCAGAGGCCTCCATTGCCTCCCCGGGCTCCTACCATGGGGCCTGACCGTGCTCGCCCGAGGCCCAGGTTCACCGCAGGTGAATGCCTTTTGCGGACGCCAAGGACAGGAGGTCGCCGATTCCCTCACAGAGGTGGGGGTTCGAGCTCTGGGGGACTGAGGTCGCAGCGGTCACACTCCATTTTTGGGTGGTTCCGCAGAGACTGGAGGGTTGAAGCGGCTGGGTCCAAGTCTGCCGCCTTGTGGCAGGGTGGGGGCTTTGCAGGCGAAGCAAGGCTCTTAGCCTCCCAGGTGGGGCACTGGCCAGACTCCCCAAGGGAGAACCGGTCCTTGGTCGAGGGTCCCGCCCGCCCGCCCGGAACCGCTCCACCTGGCGCGGAACCGTGGCCGGCCCCTCTTCCAGGCACCAGGTCCCTAGCTCTTCCCTGGCACTCTGCCTCTGGCGGGGTGGGAGACGGGCTGGCAAGTGTGGTCCACGGGAAAACGCGCGGTCCTCTGGGTGGCAGGGAGGGCCTCCGTTAACTCTGACACCAGCCCAGGGACCCTGTGGACCTGGCCTGATATCTCAAGGGGGGGGCACGTTGCCCGGAGGGATGCTCTTGGGGTGGGGCCTGCTTGCGCCTGCGCGGCCCCGCCTCTTGGCCCGAAACCACCCAGCCGCGGCTCGGACAAAAGCCATCTCCTGGGGGCCTCCCCCCTGTTCTTCCATCCGTAAAGGGGGACCCCTTTACGGATGGAAGAACAGGGGGATCTTCGCAGTGGTGGGGACGGGACGGAGGGGTCTGCGGGTTTGCAGCCACGTAGGCCAGTTGCTCGCACCCCGGCCCCATGTGTCCCAGCTCCATGGACGAGGTGGGCCGCTTATGGCGGGATGCAGGCGTCCTGCGGGGCTCAGGGGACGGCGTGGGCACTCCCCGGGCGAGAGAGGGCGCCTGGGACCCGAGAGAGCCCCGGGGAGAGTCCGAGGCCTGGCCGCAGAGGCCTCCATTGCCTCCCCGGGCTCCTACCATGGGGCCTGACCGTGCTCGCCCGAGGCCCAGGTTCACCGCAGGTGAATGCCTTTTGCGGACGCCAAGGACAGGAGGTCGCCGATTCCCTCACAGAGGTGGGGGTTCGAGCTCTGGGGGACTGAGGTCGCAGCGGTCACACTCCATTTTTGGGTGGTTCCGCAGAGACTGGAGGGTTGAAGCGGCTGGGTCCAAGTCTGCCGCCTTGTGGCAGGGTGGGGGCTTTGCAGGCGAAGCAAGGCTCTTAGCCTCCCAGGCGGGGCACAGGCCAGACTCCCCAAGGGAGAACCGGTCCTTGGTCGAGGGTCCCGCCCGCCCGCCCGGAACCGCTCCACCTGGCCAGGAACCGTGGCCGGCCCCTCTTCCCGGCCCCATGTCCCTAGCTCTTCCCTGGCACTCTGCCTCTGGCGGCGTGGGAGACGGGCTGGCAAGTGTGGTCCACGGGAAAACGCGCGGTCCTCTGGGTGGCAGGGAGGGCTTCCGTTAACTCTGACCCCAGCCCAGGGACCCTGTGGACCTGGCCTGATATCTCAAGGGGGGGGCACGTTGCCCGGAGGGATGCTCTTGGGGTGGGGTCTGCTTGCGCCTGCGCGGCCCCGCCTCTTGGCCCGAAACCACCCAGCCGCGGCTCGGACAAAAGCCATCTCCTGGGGGACTCCCCCCTGTTCTTCCATCCCTAAAGGGGGACCCCTTTACGGATGGAAGAACAGGGGGATCTTCGCAGTGGTGGGGACGGGACGGAGGGGTCTGCGGGTTTGCAGCCACGTAGGCCAGTTGCTCGCACCCCGGCCCCATGTGTCCCAGCTCCATGGACGAGGTGGGCCGCTTATGGCGGGATGCAGGCGTCCTGCGGGACTCAGGGGACGGCGTGGGCACTCCCCGCGCGAGAGAGGGCGCCTGGGACCCGAGAGAGCCCCGGGGAGAGTCCGAGGCCTGGCCGCAGAGGCCTCCATTGCCTCCCCGGGCTCCTACCATGGGGCCTGACCGTGCTCGCCCGAGGCCCAGGTTCACCGCAGGTGAATGCCTTTTGCGGACGCCAAGGACAGGAGGTCGCCGATTCCCTCACAGAGGTGGGGGTTCGAGCTCTGGGGGACTGAGGTCGCAGCGGTCACACTCCATTTTTGGGTGGTTCCGCAGAGACTGGAGGGTTGAAGCGGCTGGGTCCAAGTCTGCCGCCTTGTGGCAGGGTGGGGGCTTTGCAGGCGAAGCAAGGCTCTTAGCCTCCCAGGCGGGGCACAGGCCAGACTCCCAAAGGGAGAACCGGTCCTTGGTCGAGGGTCCCGCCCGCCCGCCCCGAACCGCTCCACCTGGCGCGGAACCGTGGCCGGCCCCTCTTCCAGGCACCAGGTCCCTAGTTCTTTCCTGGCACTCTGCCTCTGCGGGGGTGGGAGAGCTGCTGGGAAGTGTGGTCCAAGGGAAAACGCGCGGTACTCTGGGTGGCAGGGAGGGCTTCCGTTAACTCTGACACCAGCCCAGGGACCCTGTGGACCTGGCCTGATATCTCAAGGGGGGGGCACGTTGCCCGGAGGCATGCTCTTGGGGTGGGGCCTGCTTGCGCCTGCGCGGCCCCGCCTCTTGGCCCGAAACCACCCAGCCGCGGCACGGACAAAAGCCATCTCCTGGGGGCCTACCCCCTGTTCTTCCATCCGTAAAGGGGGACCCCTTTACGGATGGAAGAACAGGGGGATCTTCGCAGTGGTGGGGACGGGACGGAGGGGTCTGCGGGTTTGCAGCCACGTAGGCCAGTTGCTCCCACCCCGGCCCCATGTGTCCCAGCTCCATGGACGAGGTGGGCCGCTTATGGCGGGATGCAGGCGTCCTGCGGGGCTCAGGGGACGGCGTGGGCACTCCCCGGGCGAGAGAGGGCGCCTGGGACCCGAGAGAGCCCCGGGGAGAGTCCGAGGCCTGGCCGCAGAGGCCTCCATTGCCTCCCCGTGCTCCTACCATGGGGCCTGACTGTGCTCGCCCGAGGCCCAGGTTCACCGCAGGTGAATGCCTTTTGCGGACGCCAAGGACAGGAGGTCGCCGATTCCCTCACAGAGGTGGGGGTTCGAGCTCTGGGGGACTGAGGTCGCAGCGGTCACACTCCATTTTTGGGTGGTTCCGCAGAGACTGGAGGGTTGAAGCGGCTGGGTCCAAGTCTGCCGCCTTGTGGCAGTGTGGGGGCTTTGCAGGCGAAGCAAGGCTCTTAGCCTCCCAGGCGGGGCACAGGCCAGACTCCCCAAGGGAGAACCGGTCCTTGGTCGAGGGTCCCGCCCGCCCGCCCGGAACCGCTCCACCTGGCGCGGAACCGTGGCCGGCCCCTCTTCTCGGCCCCAGGTCCCTAGTTCTTCCCTCGCACTCTGCCTATGGCGGGGTGGGAGACGGGCTGGCAAGTGTGGTCCACGGGAAAACGCGCGGTCCTCTGGGTGGCAGGGAGGGCCTCCGTTAACTCTGACACCAGCCCAGGGACCCTGTGGACCTGGCCTGATATCTCAAGGGGGGGGCACGTTGCCCGGAGGGATGCTCTTGGGGTGGGGCCTGCTTGCGCCTGCGCGGCCCCGCCTCTTGGCCCGAAACCAGCCAGCCGCGGCTCGGACAAAAGCCATCTCCTCAGGGACTCCCCCCTGTTCTTCCATCCGTAAAGGGGGACCCCTTTACGGATGGAAGAACAGGGGGATCTTCGCAGTGGTGGGGACGGGACGGAGGGGTCTGCGGGTTTGCAGCCACGTAGGCCAGTTGCTCGCACCCCGGCCCCATGTGTCCCAGCTCCATGGACGAGGTGGGCAGCTTATGGCGGGATGCAGGCGTCCTGCGGGGGTCAGGGGACGGCGTGGGCACTCCCCGGGCGAGAGAGGGCGCCTGGGACCCGAGAGAGCCCCGGGGAGAGTCCGAGGCCTGGCCGCAGAGGCCTCCATTGCCTCCCCGGGCTCCTACCATGGGGCCTGACCCTGCTCGCCCGAGGCCCAGATTCACCGCAGGTGAATGCCTTTTGAGGACGCCAAGGACAGGAGGTCGCCGATTCCCTCACAGAGGTGGGGGTTCGAGCTCTGGGGGACTGAGGTCGCAGCGGTCACACTCCATTTTTGGGTGGTTCCGCAGAGACTGGAGGGTTGAAGCGGCTGGGTCCAAGTCTGCCGCCTTGTGGCCGGGTGGGGGCTTTGCAGGCGAAGCAAGGCTCTTAGCCTCCCAGGCGGGGCACAGGCCAGACTCCCCAAGGGAGAACCGGTCCTTGGTCGAGGGTCCCGCCCGCCCGCCCGGAACCGCTCCACCTGGCGCGGAACCGTGGCCGGCCCCTCTTCCAGGCACCAGGTCCCTAGTTCTTCCCTGGCACTCTGCCTATGGCGGGGTGGGAGACGGGCTGGCAAGTGTGGTCCACGGGAACACGCGCGGTCCTCTGGGTGGCAGGGAGGGCCTCCGTTAACTCTGACACCAGCCCAGGGACCCTGTGGACCTGGCCTGATATCTCAAGGGGGGGGCACGTTGCCCGGAGGGATGCTCTTGGGGTGGGGCCTGCTTGCGCCTGCGCGGCCCCGCCTCTTGGCCCGAAACCACCCAGCCGCGGCTCGGACAAAAGCCATCTCCTGGGTGCCTCCCCCCTGTTCTTCCATCCGTAAAGGGGGACCCCTTTACGGATGGAAGAACAGGGGGATCTTCCCAGTGGTGGGGACGGGACGGAGGGGTCTGAGGGTTTGCAGCCACGTAGGCCAGTTGCTCGCACCCCGGCCCCATGTGTCCCAGCTCCATGGACGAGGTGGGCCGCTTATGGCGGGATGCAGGCGTCCTGCGGGGGTCAGGGGACGGCGTGGGCACTCCCCGGGCGAGAGAGGGCGCCTGGGACCCGAGAGAGCACCCGGGAAAATGCCCAGCCCTGGCCCCCGTGGCTCCAGTGGCCTCCCCAGGCTCCTGCCGTGGGGCCTGGTCCCGCTCACCGGGGCCCAGGTCCTCCGCAGGTGAATGCCTTTTGCGGACACCAGGGACCACAGGCCGCGGATCCCTTCACGGGCAGGGGGGGTTCGAGCTCTGTGGGACCCAGGTCGCAGCGCACACAGTCCCTTCTCGCAAAGTTCAGCCCAGACTTTAGAGAGTAGAAGCGTCTCGGTCCAAGTTTTCCGCCTCGGGGCAGGGTGGGGCCGTTTGAGCCAAGATAGACTCTTAGCCCCCCAGGCAGTCCTCAGGCCCGAGACCCCCAGGGAGACCCGGTCCCTGGGCGTGGGTCCCGCCCGCCCGGGACCGCCCCACCTGGCCCGGAACCGTGGCCGGCCCCTCTTCCCGGCCCCATGTCCCTAGTTCTTCCCTGGCACTCTGCCTATGGCGGGGTGGGAGACGGGCTGGCACGTGTGGTCCACGGGAAAACGCGCGGTCCTCTGGGTGGCAGGGAGGGCCTCCGTTAACTCTGACACCAGCCCAGGGACCCTGTGGACCTGGCCTGATATCTCAAGGGGGGGGCACGTTGCCCGGAGGGATGCTCTTGGGGTGGGGCCTGCTTAAGCCTGCGCGGCCCCGCCTCTTGGCCCGAAACCACCCAGCCGCGGCACCGACAAAAGCCATCTCCTGGGGGACTCCCCCCTGTTCTTCCATCCGTAAAGGGGGACCCCTTTACGGATGGAAGAACAGGGGGATCTTCGCAGTGGTGGGGACGGGACGGAGGGGTCTGCGGGTTTGCAGCCACGTAGGCCAGTTGCTCGCACCCCGGCCCCATGTGTCCCAGCTCCATGGACGAGGTGGGCCGCTTATGGCGGGATGCAGGCGTCCTGCGGGGCTCAGGGGACGGCGTGGGCACTCCCCGTGCGAGAGAGGGCGCCTGGGTCCCGAGAGAGCCCAGGGGAGAGTCCGAGGCCTGGCCGCAGAGGCCTCCATTGCCTCCCCGGGCTCCTACCATGGGGCCTGACCGTGCTCGCCCGAGGCCCAGATTCACCGCAGGTGAATGCCTTTTGCGGACGCCAAGGACAGGAGGTCGCCGATTCCCTCACAGAGGTGGGGGTTCGAGCTCTGGGGGACTGAGGTCGCAGCAGTCACACTCCATTTTTGGGTGGTTCCGCAGAGACTGGAGGGTTGAAGCGGCTGGGTCCAAGTCTGCCGCCTTGTGGCAGGGTGGGGGCTTTGCAGGCGAAGCAAGGCTCTTAGCCTCCCAGGCGGGGCACAGGCCAGACTCCCCAAGGGAGAACCGGTCCTTGGTCGAGGGTCCCGCCCGCCCGCCCCGAACCGCTCCACCTGGCGCGGAACCGTGGCCGGCCCCTCATCCAGGCACCAGGTCCCTAGCTCTTCCCTGGCACTCTGCCTCTGCGGGGGTGGGAATGCTGCTGGGAAGTGTGGTCCACGGGAAAACGCGTGGTCCTCTGGGTGGCAGGGAGGGCCTCCGTTAACTCTGACACCAGCCCAGGGACCCTGTGGACCTGGCCTGATATCTCAAGGGGGGGGCACGTTGCCCGGAGGGATGCTCTTGGGGTGGGGCCTGCTTGCGCCTGCGCGGCCCCGCCTCTTGGCCCGAAACCACCCAGCCGCGGCACCGACAAAAGCCATCTCCTGGGGGACTCCCCCCTGTTCTTCCATCCGTAAAGGGGGACCCCTTTACGGATGGAAGAACAGGGGGATCTTCGCAGTGGTGGGGACGGGACGGAGGGGTCTGCGGGTTTGCAGCCACGTAGGCCAGTTGCTCGCACCCCGGCCCCATGTGTCCCAGCTCCATGGACGAGGTGGGCCGCTTATGGCGGGATGCAGGCGTCCTGCGGGGCTCAGGGGACGGCGTGGGCACTCCCCGGGCGAGAGAGGGCGCCTGGGACCCGAGAGAGCCCCGGGGAGAGTCCGAGGCCTGGCCGCAGAGGCCTCCATTGCCTCCCCGGGCTCCTACCTTGGGGCCTGACCGTGCTCGCCCGAGGCCCAGGTTCACCGCAGGTGAATGCCTTTTGCGGACGCCAAGGACAGGAGGTCGCCGATTCCCTCACAGAGGTGGGGGTTCGAGCTCTGTGGGACCCATGTCGCAGCGCACACAGTCCCTTCTCGCAAAGTTCAGCCCAGACTTTAGAGAGCAGAAGCGTTTCGGTCCAAGTTTTCCGCCTCGGGGCAGGGTGGGGCCGTTTGAGCCAAGAGAGACTCTTAGCCCCCCAGGCAAGTCTCAGGCCCGTGACCCCCAGGGAGACCCGGTCCCTGGGCGTGGGTCCCGCCCGCCCGGGAC
This sequence comes from Desmodus rotundus, assembly GCF_022682495.2. Classification (NCBI taxonomy): domain Eukaryota; kingdom Metazoa; phylum Chordata; class Mammalia; order Chiroptera; family Phyllostomidae; genus Desmodus; species Desmodus rotundus. Next base: position 398,257 of record NW_026527236.1, on the reverse strand, counting down.
CGCCCCACGTGGCCCGGAACCGTGGCCGGCCCCTCTTCTCGGCCCCAGGTCCCTAGCTCTTCCCTGGTACTCTGCCTCTGGCGGGGTGGGAGACGGGCTGGCAAGTGTGGTCCACGGGAAAACGCGCGGTCCTCTGGGTGGCAGGGAGGGCCTCCGTTAACTCTGACACCAGCCCAGGGACCCTGTGGACCTGGCCTGATATCTCAAGGGGGGGGCACGTTGCCCGGATGGATGCTCTTGGGGTGGGGCCTGCTTGCGCCTGCGCGGCCCCGCCTCTTGGCCCGAAACCACCCAGCCGCGGCTCGGACAAAAGCCATCTCCTTGGGGACTCCCCCCTGTTCTTCCATCCGTAAAGGGGGACCCCTTTACGGATGGAAGAACAGGGGGATCTTCGCAGTGGTGGGGACGGGACGGAGGGGTCTGCGGGTTTGCTGCCACGTAGGTCAGTTGCTCGCACCCCGGCCCCATGTGTCCCAGCTCCATGGACGAGGTGGGCCGCTTATGGCGGGATGCAGGCGTCCTGCGGGGGTCAGGGGACGGCGTGGGCACTCCCCGGGCGAGAGAGGGCGCCTGGGACCCGAGAGAGCACCCGGGAAAATGCCCAGCCCTGGCCCCCGTGGCTCCAGTGGCCTCCCCAGGCTCCTGCCGTGGGGCCTGGTCCCGCTCACCGGGGCCCAGGTCCTCCGCAGGTGAATGCCTTTTGCGGACACCAGGGACCACAGGCCGCGGATCCCTTCACGGGCAGGGGGGGTTCGAGCTCTGTGGGACCCAGGTCGCAGCGCACACAGTCCCTTCTCGCAAAGTTCAGCCCAGACTTTAGAGAGTAGAAGCGTCTCGGTCCAAGTTTTCCGCCTCGGGGCAGGGTGGGGCCGTTTGAGCCAAGAGAGACTCTTAGCCCCCCAGGCAGTCCTCAGGCCCGAGACCCCCAGGGAGACCCGGTCCCTGGGCGTGGGTCCCGCCCGCCCGTGACCGCCCCACCTGGCCCGGAACCGTGGCCGGCCCCTCTTCCCGGCCCCATGTCCCTAGTTCTTCCCTGGCACTCTGCCTATGGCGGGGTGGGAGACGGGCTGGCACGTGTGGTCCACGGGAAAACGCGCGGTCCTCTGGGTGGCAGGGAGGGCCTCCGTTAACTCTGACACCAGCCCAGGGACCCTGTGGACCTGGCCTGATATCTCAAGGGGGGGGCACGTTGCCCGGAGGGATGCTCTTGGGGTGGGGCCTGCTTGCGCCTGCGCGGCCCCGCCTCTTGGCCCGAAACCACCCAGCCGCGGCTCGGACAAAAGCCATCCCCTGGGGGCCTCCCCCCTGTTCTTCCATCCGTAAAGGGGGACCCCTTTACGGATGGAAGAACAGGGGGATCTTCGCAGTGGTGGGGACGGGACGGAGGGGTCTGCGGGTTTGCAGCCACGTAGGCCAGTTGCTCGCACCCCGGCCCCATGTGTCCCAGCTCCATGGACGAGGTGGGCCGCTTATGGCGGGATGCAGGCGTCCTGCGGGGGTCAGGGGACGGCGTGGGCACTCCACGGGCGAGAGAGGGCGCCTGGGACCCGAGAGAGCCCCGGGGAGAGTAGGAGGCCTGGCCGCAGAGGCCTCCATTGCCTCCCCGGGCTCCTACCATGGGGCCTGACCGTGCTCGCCCGAGGCCCAGGTTCACCGCAGGTGAATGCCTTTTGCGGACGCCAAGGACAGGAGGTCGCCGATTCCCTCACTGAGGTGGGGGTTCGAGCTCTGGGGGACTGAGGTCGCAGCGGTCACACTCCATTTTTGGGTGGTTCCGCAGAGACTGGAGGATTGAAGCGGCTGGGTCCAAGTCTGCCGCCTTGTGGCAGGGTGGGGGCTTTGCAGGCGAAGCAAGGCTCTTAGCCTCCCAGGCGGGGCACAGGCCAGACTCCCCAAGGGAGAACCGGTCCTTGGTCGAGGGTCCCGCCCGCCCGCCCCGAACCGCTCCACCTGGCGCGGAACCGTGGCCGGCCCCTCTTCCAGGCACCAGTTCCCTAGTTCTTCCCTGGCACTCTGCCTATGGCGGGGTGGGAGACGGGTTGGCAAGTGTGGTCCACGGGAAAACGCGCGGTCCTCTGGGTGGCAGGGAGGGCCTCCGTTAACTCTGACACCAGCCCAGGGACCCTGTGGACCTGGCCTGATATCTCAAGGGGGGAGCACGTTGCCCGGAGGGATGCTCTTGGGGTGGGGCCTGCTTGCGCCTGCGCGGCCCCGCCTCTTCGCCCGAAACCACCCAGCCGCGGCTCGGACAAAAGCCATCTCCTGGGGGCCTCTCCCCTGTTCTTCCATCCGTAAAGGGGGACCCCTTTACGGATGGAAGAACAGGGGGATCTTCGCAGTGGTGGGGACGGGACGGAGGGGTCTGCGGGTTTGCAGCCACGTAGGCCAGTTGCTCGCACCCCGGCCCCATGTGTCCCAGCTCCATGGACGAGGTGGGCCGCTTATGGCGGGATGCAGGCGTCCTGCGGGGCTCAGGGGACGGCGTGGGCACTCCCCGGGCGAGAGAGGGCGCCTGGGACCCGAGAGAGCCCCGGGGAGAGTCCGAGGCCTGGCCGCAGAGGCCTCCATTGCCTCCCCGGGCTCCTACCATGGGGCCTGACCGTGCTCGCCCGAGGCCCAGATTCACCGCAGGTGAATGCCTTTTGAGGACGCCAAGGACAGGAGGTCGCCGATTCCCTCACAGAGGTGGGGGTTCGAGCTCTGGGGGACTGAGGTCGCAGCGGTCACACTCCATTTTTGGGTGGTTCCGCAGAGACTGGAGGGTTGAAGCGGCTGGGTCCAAGTCTGCCGCCTTGTGGCAGGGTGGGGGCTTTGCAGGCGAAGCAAGGCTCTTAGCCTCCCAGGCGGGGCACAGGCCAGACTCCCCAAGGGAGAACCGGTCCTTGGTCGAGGGTCCCGCCCGCCCGCCCGGAACCGCTCCACCTGGCGCGGAACCGTGGCCGGCCCCTCTTCCAGGCACCAGTTCCCTAGTTCTTCCCTGGCACTCTGCCTATGGCGGGGTGGGAGACGGGCTGGCAAGTGTGGTCCACGGGAACACGCGCGGTCCTCTGGGTGGCAGGGAGGGCCTCCGTTAACTCTGACACCAGCCCAGGGACCCTGTGGACCTGGCCTGATATCTCAAGGGGGGGGCACGTTGCCCGGAGGGATGCTCTTGGGGTGGGGCCTGCTTGCGCCTGCGCGGCCCCGCCTCTTGGCCCGAAACCACCCAGCCGCGGCTCGGACAAAAGCCATCTCCTGGGGGCCTCCCCCCTGTTCTTCCATCCGTAAAGGGGGACCCCTTTACGGATGGAAGAACAGGGGGATCTTCGCAGTGGTGGGGACGGGACGGAGGGGTCTGCGGGTTTGCAGCCACGTAGGCCAGTTGCTCGCACCCCGGCCCCATGTGTCCCAGCTCCATGGACGAGGTGGGCCGCTTATGGCGGGATGCAGGCGTCCTGCGGGGCTCAGGGGACGGCGTGGGCACTCCCCGGGCGAGAGAGGGCGCCTGGGACCCGAGAGAGCACCCGGGAAAATGCCCAGCCCTGGCCCCCGTGGCTCCAGTGGCCTCCCCAGGCTCCTGCCGTGGGGCCTGGTCCCGCTCACCGGGGCCCAGGTTCTCCGCAGGTGAATGCCTTTTGCGGACACCAGGGACCACAGGCCGCTGATCCCTTCACGGGCAGGGGGGGTTCGAGCTCTGTGGGACCCAGGTCGCAGCGCACACAGTCCCTTCTCGCAAAGTTCAGCCCAGACTTTAGAGAGTAGAAGCGTGTCGGTCCAAGTTTTCCGCCTCGGGGCAGGGTGGGGCCGTTTGAGCCAAGAGAGACTCTTAGCCCCCCAGGCAGGTCTCAGGCCTGAGACCCCCAGGGAGACCCGGTCCCTGGGCGTGGGTCCCGCCCGCCAGGGACCGCCCCACCTGGCCGGGAACCGTGGCCGGCCCCTCTTCCCGGCCCCATGTCCCTAGCTCTTCCCTGGCACTCTGCCTCTGGCGGGGTGGGAGACGGGCTGGCAAGTGTGGTCCACGGGAAAACGCGCGGTCCTCTGGGTGGCAGGGAGGGCCTCCGTTAACTCTGACACCAGCCCAGGGACCCTGTGGACCTGGCCTGATATCTCAAGGGGGGGGCACGTTGCCCGGAGGGATGCTCTTGGGGTGGGGCCTGCTTGCGCCTGCGCGGCCCCGCCTCTTGGCCCGAAACGACCCAGCCGCGGCACGGACAAAAGACATCTCCTGGGGGCCTCCCCCCTGTTCTTCCATCCGTAAAGGGGGACCCCTTTACGGATGGAAGAACAGGGGGATCTTCGCAGTGGTGGGGACGGGACGGAGGGGTCTGCGGGTTTGCAGCCACGTAGGCCAGTTGCTCGCACCCCGGCCCCATGTGTCCCAGCTCCATGGACGAGGTGGGCCGCTTATGGCGGGATGCAGGCGTCCTGCGGGGCTCAGGGGACGGCGTGGGCACTCCCCGGGCGAGAGAGGGCGCCTGGGACCCGAGAGAGCCCCGGGGAGAGTCCGAGGCCTGGCCGCAGAGGCCTCCATTGCCTCCCCGTGCTCCTACCATGGGGCCTGACCGTGCTCGCCCGAGGCCCAGGTTCACCGCAGGTGAATGCCTTTTGCGGACGCCAAGGACAGGAGGTCGCCGATTCCCTCACAGAGGTGGGGGTTCGAGCTCTGGGGGACTGAGGTCGCAGCGGTCACACTCCATTTTTGGGTGGTTCCGCAGAGACTGGAGGGTTGAAGCGGCTGGGTCCAAGTCTGCCGCCTTGTGGCAGGGTGGGGGCTTTGCAGGCGAAGCAAGGCTCTTAGCCTCCCAGGCGGGGCACAGGCCAGACTCCCCAAGGGAGAACCGGTCCTTGGTCGAGGGTCCCGCCCGCCCGCCCGGAACCGCTCCACCTGGCGCGGAACCGTGGCCGGCCCCTCTTCTCGGCCCCAGGTCCCTAGTTCTTCCCTTGCACTCTGCCTATGGCGGGGTGGGAGACGGGCTGGCAAGTGTGGTCCACGGGAAAACGCGCAGTCCTCTGGGTGGCAGGGAGGGCCTCCGTTAACTCTGACACCAGCCCAGGGACCCTGTGGACCTGGCCTGATATCTCAAGGGGGGGGCACGTTGCCCGGAGGGATGCTCTTGGGGTGGGGCCTGCTTGCGCCTGCGCGGCCCCGCCTCTTGGCCCGAAACCAGCCAGCCGCGGCTCGGACAAAAGCCATCTCCTCAGGGACTCCCCCCTGTTCTTCCATCCGTAAAGGGGGACCCCTTTACGGATGGAAGAACAGGGGGATCTTCGCAGTGGTGGGGACGGGACGGAGGGGTCTGCGGGTTTGCAGCCACGTAGGCCAGTTGCTCGCACCCCGGCCCCATGTGTCCCAGCTCCATGGACGAGGTGGGCCGCTTATGGCGGGATGCAGGCGTCCTGCGGGGGTCAGGGGACGGCGTGGGCACTCCCCGGGCGAGAGAGGGCGCCTGGGACCCGAGAGAGCACCCGGGAAAATGCCCAGCCCTGGCCCCCGTGGCTCCAGTGGCCTCCCCAGGCTCCTGCCGTGGGGCCTGGTCCCGCTCACCGGGCCCAGGTCCTCCGCAGGTGAATGCCTTTTGCGGACACCAGGGACCACAGGCCGCGGATCCCTTCACGGGCAGGGGGGGTTCGAGCTCTGTGGGACCCAGGTCGCAGCGCACACAGTCCCTTCTCGCAAAGTTCAGCCCAGACATTAGAGAGTAGAAGCGTCTCGGTCCAAGTTTTCCGCCTCGGGGCAGGGTGGGGCCGTTTGAGCCAAGAGAGACTCTTAGCCCCCCAGGCAGTCCTCAGGCCCGAGACCCCCAGGGAGACCCGGTCCCTGGGCGTGGGTCCCGCCCGCCCGGGACCGCCCCACCTGGCCGGGAACCGTGGCCGGCCCCTCTTCCCGGCCCCATGTCCCTAGCTCTTCCCTGGCACTCTGACTCTGGCGGGGTGGGAGACGGGCTGGCAAGTGTGGTCCACGGGAAAACGCGCGGTCCTCTGGGTGGCAGGGAGGGCTTCCGTTAACTCTGACACCAGCCCAGGGACCCTGTGGACCTGGCCTGATATCTCAAGGGGGGGGCACGTTGCCCGGAGGGATGCTCTTGGGGTGGGGCCTGCTTGCGCCTGCGCGGCCCCGCCTCTTGGCCCGAAACCACCCAGCCGCGGCACCGACAAAAGCCATCTCCTGGGGGACTCCCCCCTGTTCTTCCATCCGTAAAGGGGGACCCCTTTACGGATGGAAGAACAGGGGGATCTTCGCAGTGGTGGGGACGGGACGGAGGGGTCTGCGGGTTTGCAGCCACGTAGGCCAGTTGCTCGCACCCCGGCCCCATGTGTCCCAGCTCCATGGACGAGGTGGGCCGCTTATGGCGGGATGCAGGCGTCCTGCGGGGCTCAGGGGACGGCGTGGGCACTCCCCGGGCGAGAGAGGGCGCCTGGGACCCGAGAGAGCCCCGGGGAGAGTCCGAGGCTTGGCCGCAGAGGCCTCCATTGCCTCCCCGGGCTCCTACCTTGGGGCCTGACCGTGCTCGCCCGAGGCCCAGGTTCACCGCAGGTGAATGCCTTTTGCGGACGCCAAGGACAGGAGGTCGCCGATTCCCTCACAGAGGTGGGGGTTCGAGCTCTGTGGGACCCATGTCGCAGCGCACACAGTCCCTTCTCGCAAAGTTCAGCCCAGACTTTAGAGAGTAGAAGCGTCTCGGTCCAAGTTTTCCGCCTCGGGGCAGGGTGGGGCCGTTTGAGCCAAGAGAGACTCTTAGCCCCCCAGGCAGTCCTCAGGCCCGAGACCCCCAGGGAGACCCGGTCCCTGGGCGTGGGTCCCGCCCGCCCGTGACCGCCCCACCTGGCCCGGAACCGTGGCCGGCCCCTCTTCCCGGCCCCATGTCCCTAGTTCTTCCCTGGCACTCTGCCTATGGCGGGGTGGGAGACGGGCTGGCACGTGTGGTCCACGGGAAAACGCGCGGTCCTCTGGGTGGCAGGGAGGGCCTCCGTTAACTCTGACACCAGCCCAGGGACCCTGTGGACCTGGCCTGATATCTCAAGGGGGGGGCACGTTGCCCGGAGGGATGCTCTTGGGGTGGGGCCTGCTTGCGCCTGCGCGGCCCCGCCTCTTGGCCCGAAACCACCCAGCCGCGGCTCGGACAAAAGCCATCTCCTGGGGGCCTCCCCCCTGTTCTTCCATCCGTAAAGGGGGACCCCTTTACGGATGGAAGAACAGGGGGATCTTCGCAGTGGTGGGGACGGGACGGAGGGGTCTGCGGGTTTGCAGCCACGTAGGCCAGTTGCTCGCACCCCGGCCCCATGTGTCCCAGCTCCATGGACGAGGTGGGCCGCTTATGGCGGGATGCAGGCGTCCTGCGGGGGTCAGGGGACGGCGTGGGCACTCCACGGGCGAGAGAGGGCGCCTGGGACCCGAGAGAGCCCCGGGGAGAGTAGGAGGCCTGGCCGCAGAGGCCTCCATTGCCTCCCCGGGCTCCTACCATGGGGCCTGACCGTGCTCGCCCGAGGCCCAGGTTCACCGCAGGTGAATGCCTTTTGCGGACGCCAAGGACAGGAGGTCGCCGATTCCCTCACAGAGGTGGGGGTTCGAGCTCTGGGGGACTGAGGTCGCAGCGGTCACACTCCATTTTTGGGTGGTTCCGCAGAGACTGGAGGATTGAAGCGGCTGGGTCCAAGTCTGCCGCCTTGTGGCAGGGTGGGGGCTTTGCAGGCGAAGCAAGGCTCTTAGCCTCCCAGGCGGGGCACAGGCCAGACTCCCCAAGGGAGAACCGGTCCTTGGTCGAGGGTCCCGCCCGCCCGCCCCGAACCGCTCCACCTGGCGCGGAACCGTGGCCGGCCCCTCTTCCAGGCACCAGTTCCCTAGTTCTTCCCTGGCACTCTGCCTATGGCGGGGTGGGAGACGGGTTGGCAAGTGTGGTCCACGGGAAAACGCGCGGTCCTCTGGGTGGCAGGGAGGGCCTCCGTTAACTCTGACACCAGCCCAGGGACCCTGTGGACCTGGCCTGATATCTCAAGGGGGGGGCACGTTGCCCGGAGGGATGCTCTTGGGGTGGGGCCTGCTTGCGCCTGCGCGGCCCCGCCTCTTCGCCCGAAACCACCCAGCCGCGGCTCGGACAAAAGCCATCTCCTGGGGGCCTCTCCCCTGTTCTTCCATCCGTAAAGGGGGACCCCTTTACGGATGGAAGAACAGGGGGATCTTCGCAGTGGTGGGGACGGGACGGAGGGGTCTGCGGGTTTGCAGCCACGTAGGCCAGTTGCTCGCACCCCGGCCCCATGTGTCCCAGCTCCATGGACGAGGTGGGCCGCTTATGGCGGGATGCAGGCGTCCTGCGGGGCTCAGGGGACGGCGTGGGCACTCCCCGGGCGAGAGAGGGCGCCTGGGACCCGAGAGAGCCCCGGGGAGAGTCCGAGGCCTGGCCGCAGAGGCCTCCATTGCCTCCCCGGGCTCCTACCATGGGGCCTGACCGTGCTCGCCCGAGGCCCAGATTCACCGCAGGTGAATGCCTTTTGAGGACGCCAAGGACAGGAGGTCGCCGATTCCCTCACAGAGGTGGGGGTTCGAGCTCTGGGGGACTGAGGTCGCAGCGGTCACACTCCATTTTTGGGTGGTTCCGCAGAGACTGGAGGGTTGAAGCGGCTGGGTCCAAGTCTGCCGCCTTGTGGCAGGGTGGGGGCTTTGCAGGCGAAGCAAGGCTCTTAGCCTCCCAGGCGGGGCACAGGCCAGACTCCCCAAGGGAGAACCGGTCCTTGGTCGAGGGTCCCGCCCGCCCGCCCGGAACCGCTCCACCTGGCGCGGAACCGTGGCCGGCCCCTCTTCCAGGCACCAGTTCCCTAGTTCTTCCCTGGCACTCTGCCTATGGCGGGGTGGGAGACGGGCTGGCAAGTGTGGTCCACGGGAACACGCGCGGTCCTCTGGGTGGCAGGGAGGGCCTCCGTTAACTCTGACACCAGCCCAGGGACCCTGTGGACCTGGCCTGATATCTCAAGGGGGGGGCACGTTGCCCGGAGGGATGCTCTTGGGGTGGGGCCTGCTTGCGCCTGCGCGGCCCCGCCTCTTGGCCCGAAACCACCCAGCCGCGGCTCGGACAAAAGCCATCTCCTGGGGGCCTCCCCCCTGTTCTTCCATCCGTAAAGGGGGACCCCTTTACGGATGGAAGAACAGGGGGATCTTCGCAGTGGTGGGGACGGGACGGAGGGGTCTGCGGGTTTGCAGCCACGTAGGCCAGTTGCTCGCACCCCGGCCCCATGTGTCCCAGCTCCATGGACGAGGTGGGCCGCTTATGGCGGGATGCAGGCGTCCTGCGGGGCTCAGGGGACGGCGTGGGCACTCCCCGGGCGAGAGAGGGCGCCTGGGACCCGAGAGAGCACCCGGGAAAATGCCCAGCCCTGGCCCCCGTGGCTCCAGTGGCCTCCCCAGGCTCCTGCCGTGGGGCCTGGTCCCGCTCACCGGGGCCCAGGTTCTCCGCAGGTGAATGCCTTTTGCGGACACCAGGGACCACAGGCCGCTGATCCCTTCACGGGCAGGGGGGGTTCGAGCTCTGTGGGACCCAGGTCGCAGCGCACACAGTCCCTTCTCGCAAAGTTCAGCCCAGACTTTAGAGAGTAGAAGCGTGTCGGTCCAAGTTTTCCGCCTCGGGGCAGGGTGGGGCCGTTTGAGCCAAGAGAGACTCTTAGCCCCCCAGGCAGGTCTCAGGCCTGAGACCCCCAGGGAGACCCGGTCCCTGGGCGTGGGTCCCGCCCGCCAGGGACCGCCCCACCTGGCCGGGAACCGTGGCCGGCCCCTCTTCCCGGCCCCATGTCCCTAGCTCTTCCCTGGCACTCTGCCTCTGGCGGGGTGGGAGACGGGCTGGCAAGTGTGGTCCACGGGAAAACGCGCGGTCCTCTGGGTGGCAGGGAGGGCCTCCGTTAACTCTGACACCAGCCCAGGGACCCTGTGGACCTGGCCTGATATCTCAAGGGGGGGGCACGTTGCCCGGAGGGATGCTCTTGGGGTGGGGCCTGCTTGCGCCTGCGCGGCCCCGCCTCTTGGCCCGAAACGACCCAGCCGCGGCACGGACAAAAGACATCTCCTGGGGGCCTCCCCCCTGTTCTTCCATCCGTAAAGGGGGACCCCTTTACGGATGGAAGAACAGGGGGATCTTCGCAGTGGTGGGGACGGGACGGAGGGGTCTGCGGGTTTGCAGCCACGTAGGCCAGTTGCTCGCACCCCGGCCCCATGTGTCCCAGCTCCATGGACGAGGTGGGCCGCTTATGGCGGGATGCAGGCGTCCTGCGGGGCTCAGGGGACGGCGTGGGCACTCCCCGGGCGAGAGAGGGCGCCTGGGACCCGAGAGAGCCCCGGGGAGAGTCCGAGGCCTGGCCGCAGAGGCCTCCATTGCCTCCCCGTGCTCCTACCATGGGGCCTGACCGTGCTCGCCCGAGGCCCAGGTTCACCGCAGGTGAATGCCTTTTGCGGACGCCAAGGACAGGAGGTCGCCGATTCCCTCACAGAGGTGGGGGTTCGAGCTCTGGGGGACTGAGGTCGCAGCGGTCACACTCCATTTTTGGGTGGTTCCGCAGAGACTGGAGGGTTGAAGCGGCTGGGTCCAAGTCTGCCGCCTTGTGGCAGGGTGGGGGCTTTGCAGGCGAAGCAAGGCTCTTAGCCTCCCAGGCGGGGCACAGGCCAGACTCCCCAAGGGAGAACCGGTCCTTGGTCGAGGGTCCCGCCCGCCCGCCCGGAACCGCTCCACCTGGCGCGGAACCGTGGCCGGCCCCTCTTCTCGGCCCCAGGTCCCTAGTTCTTCCCTTGCACTCTGCCTATGGCGGGGTGGGAGACGGGCTGGCAAGTGTGGTCCACGGGAAAACGCGCGGTCCTCTGGGTGGCAGGGAGGGCTTCCGTTAACTCTGACACCAGCCCAGGGACCCTGTGGACCTGGCCTGATATCTCAAGGGGGGGGCACGTTGCCCGGAGGGATGCTCTTGGGGTGGGGCCTGCTTGCGCCTGCGCGGCCCCGCCTCTTGGCCCGAAACCACCCAGCCGCGGCTCGGACAAAAGCCATCTCCTGGGGGCCTCGCCCCTGTTCTTCCATCCGTAAAGGGGGACCCCTTTACGGATGGAAGAACAGGGGGATCTTCGCAGTGGTGGGGACGGGACGGAGGGGTCTGCGGGTTTGCAGCCACGTAGGCCAGTTGCTCGCACCCCGGCCCCATGTGTCCCAGCTCCATGGACGAGGTGGGCCGCTTATGGCGGGATGCAGGCGTCCTGCGGGGGTCAGGGGACGGCGTGGGCACTCCCCGGGCGAGAGAGGGCGCCTGGGACCCGAGAGAGCACCCGGGAAAATGCCCAGCCCTGGCCCCCGTGGCTCCAGTGGCCTCCCCAGGCTCCTGCCGTGGGGCCTGGTCCCGCTCACCGGGGCCCAGGTTCTCCGCAGGTGAATGCCTTTTGCGGACACCAGGGACCACAGGCCGCTGATCCCTTCACGGGCAGGGGGGGTTCGAGCTCTGTGGGACCCAGGTCGCAGCGCACACAGTCCCTTCTCGCAAAGTTCAGCCCAGACTTTAGAGAGTAGAAGCGTGTCGGTCCAAGTTTTCCGCCTCGGGGCAGGGTGGGGCCGTTTGAGCCAAGAGAGACTCTTAGCCCCCCAGGCAGGTCTCAGGCCTGAGACCCCCAGGGAGACCCGGTCCCTGGGCGTGGGTCCCGCCCGCCCGGGACCGCCCCACCTGGCCGGGAACCGTGGCCGGCCCCTCTTCCCGGCCCCATGTCCCTAGCTCTTCCCTGGCACTCTGCCTCTAGGGGTGGGAGACGGGCTGGCAAGTGTGGTCCACGGGAAAACGCGCGGTCCTCTGGGTGGCAGGGAGGGCCTCCGTTAACTCTGACACCAGCCCAGGGACCCTGTGGACCTGGCCTGATATCTCAAGGGGGGGGCACGTTGCCCGGAGGGATGCTCTTGGGGTGGGGCCTGCTTGCGCCTGCGCGGCCCCGCCTCTTGGCCCGAAACGACCCAGCCGCGGCACGGACAAAAGACATGTCCTGGGGGCCTCCCCCCTGTTCTTCCATCCGTAAAGGGGGACCCCTTTACGGATGGAAGAACAGGGGGATCTTCGCAGTGGTGGGGACGGGACGGAGGGGTCTGCGGGTTTGCAGCCACGTAGGCCAGTTGCTCGCACCCCGGCCCCATGTGTCCCAGCTCCATGGACGAGGTGGGCCGCTTATGGCGGGATGCAGGCGTCCTGCGGGGCTCAGGGGACGGCGTGGGCACTCCCCGGGCGAGAGAGGGCGCCTGGGACCCGAGAGAGCCCCGGGGAGAGTCCGAGGCCTGGCCGCAGAGGCCTCCATTGCCTCCCCGTGCTCCTACCATGGGGCCTGACCGTGCTCGCCCGAGGCCCAGGTTCACCGCAGGTGAATGCCTTTTGCGGACGCCAAGGACAGGAGGTCGCCGATTCCCTCACAGAGGTGGGGGTTCGAGCTCTGGGGGACTGAGGTCGCAGCGGTCACACTCCATTTTTGGGTGGTTCCGCAGAGACTGGAGGGTTGAAGCGGCTGGGTCCAAGTCTGCCGCCTTGTGGCAGGGTGGGGGCTTTGCAGGCGAAGCAAGGCTCTTAGCCTCCCAGGCGGGGCACAGGCCAGACTCCCCAAGGGAGAACCGGTCCTTGGTCGAGGGTCCCGCCCGCCCGCCCGGAACCGCTCCACCTGGCGCGGAACCGTGGCCGGCCCCTCTTCTCGGCCCCAGGTCCCTAGTTCTTCCCTTGCACTCTGCCTATGGCGGGGTGGGAGACGGGCTGGCAAGTGTGGTCCACGGGAAAACGCGCGGTCCTCTGGGTGGCAGGGAGGGCCTCCGTTAACTCTGACACCAGCCCAGGGACCCTGTGGACCTGGCCTGATATCTCAAGGGGGGGGCACGTTGCCCGGAGGGATGCTCTTGGGGTGGGGCCTGCTTGCGCCTGCGCGGCCCCGCCTCTTCGCCCGAAACCACCCAGCCGCGGCTCGGACAAAAGCCATCTCCTGGGGGCCTCTCCCCTGTTCTTCCATCCGTAAAGGGGGACCCCTTTACGGATGGAAGAACAGGGGGATCTTCGCAGTGGTGGGGACGGGACGGAGGGGTCTGCGGGTTTGCAGCCACGTAGGCCAGTTGCTCGCACCCCGGCCCCATGTGTCCCAGCTCCATGGACGAGGTGGGCCGCTTATGGCGGGATGCAGGCGTCCTGCGGGGCTCAGGGGACGGCGTGGGCACTCCCCGGGCGAGAGAGGGCGCCTGGGACCCGAGAGAGCACCCGGGAAAATGCCCAGCCCTAGCCCCCGTGGCTCCAGTGGCCTCCCCAGGCTCCTGCCGTGGGGCCTGGTCCCGCTCACCGGGCCCAGGTCCTCCGCAGGTGAATGCCTTTTGCGGACACCAGGGACCACAGGCCGCGGATCCCTTCACGGGCAGGGGGGGTTCGAGCTCTGTGGGACCCAGGTCGCAGCGCAAACAGTCCCTTCTCGCAAAGTTCAGCCCAGACATTAGAGAGTAGAAGCGTCTCGGTCCAAGTTTTCCGCCTCGGGGCAGGGTTGGGCCGTTTGAGCCAAGAGAGACTCTTAGCCCCCCAGGCATTCCTCAGGCCCGAGACCCCCAGGGAGACCCGGTCCCTGGGCGTGGGTACCGCCCGCCCGGGACCGCCCCACCTGGCCGGGAACCGTGGCCGGCCCCTCTTCCCGGCCCCATGTCCCTAGCTCTTCCCTGGCACTCTGACTCTGGCGGGGTGGGAGACGGGCTGGCAAGTGTGGTCCACGGGAAAACGCGCGGTCCTCTGGGTGGCAGGTAGGGCTTCCGTTAACTCTGACACCAACCCAGGGACCCTGTGGACCTGGACTGATATCTCAAGGGGGGGGCACGTTGCCCGGAGGGATGCTCTTGGGGTGGGGCCTGCTTGCGCCTGCGCGGCCCCGCCTCTTGGCCCGAAACCACCCAGCCGCGGCTCGGACAAAAGCCATCTCTTGGGGGCCTCCCCCCTGTTCTTCCATCCGTAAAGGGGGACCCCTTTACGGATGGAAGAACAGGGGGATCTTCGCAGTGGTGGGGACGGGACGGAGGGGTGTGCGGGTTTGCAGCCACGTAGGCCAGTTGCTCGCACCCCGGCCCCATGTGTCCCAGCTCCATGGACGAGGTGGGCCGCTTATGGCGGGATGCAGGCGTCCTGCGGGGCTCAGGGGACGGCGTGGGCACTCCCCGGGCGAGAGAGGGCGCCTGGGACCCGAGAGAGCCCCGGGGAGAGTAGGAGGCCTGGCCGCAGAGGCCTCCATTGCCTCCCCGGGCTCCTACCATGGGGCCTGACCGTGCTCGCCCGAGGCCCAGGTTCACCGCAGGTGAATGCCTTTTGCGGACGCCAAGGACAGGAGGTCGCCGATTCCCTCACAGAGGTGGGGGTTCGAGCTCTGGGGGACTGAGGTCGCAGCGGTCACACTCCATTTTTGGGTGGTTCCGCAGAGACTGGAGGATTGAAGCGGCTGGGTCCAAGTCTGCCGCCTTGTGGCAGGGTGGGGGCTTTGCAGGCGAAGCAAGGCTCTTAGCCTCCCAGGCGGGGCACAGGCCAGACTCCCCAAGGGAGAACCGGTCCTTGGTCGAGGGTCCCGCCCGCCCGCCCCGAACCGCTCCACCTGGCGCGGAACCGTGGCCGGCCCCTCTTCCAGGCACCAGTTCCCTAGTTCTTCCCTGGCACTCTGCCTATGGGGGGGTGGGAGACGGGTTGGCAAGTGTGGTCCACGGGAAAACGCGCGGTCCTCTGGGTGGCAGGGAGGGCCTCCGTTAACTCTGACACCAGCCCAGGGACCCTGTGGACCTGGCCTGATATCTCAAGGGGGGGGCACGTTGCCCGGAGGGATGCTCTTGGGGTGGGGCCTGCTTGCGCCTGCGCGGCCCCGCCTCTTCGCCCGAAACCACCCAGCCGCGGCTCGGACAAAAGCCATCTCCTGGGGGCCTCCCCCCTGTTCTTCCATCCGTAAAGGGGGACCCCTTTACGGATGGAAGAACAGGGGGATCTTCGCAGTGGTGGGGACGGGACGGAGGGGTCTGCGGGTTTGCAGCCACGTAGGCCAGTTGCTCGCACCCCGGCCCCATGTGTCCCAGCTCCATGGACGAGGTGGGCCGCTTATGGCGGGATGCAGGCGTCCTGCGGGGGTCATGGAACGGCGTGGGCACTCCCCGGGCGAGAGAGGGCGCCTGGGACCCGAGAGAGCCCCGGGGAGAGTCCGAGGCCTGGCCGCAGAGGCCTCCATTGCCTCCCCGCGCTCCTACCATTTGGCCTGACCGTGCTCGCCCGAGGCCCAGATTCACCGCAGGTGAATGCCTTTTGCGGACGCCAAGGACAGGAGGTCGCCGATTCCCTCACAGAGGTGGGGGTTCGAGCTCTGGGGGACTGAGGTCGCAGCGGTCACAGTCCATTTTTGGGTGGTTCCGCAGAGACTGGAGGGTTGAAGCGGCTGGGTCCAAGTCTGCCGCCTTGTGGCAGGGTGGGGGCTTTGCAGGCGAAGCAAGGCTCTTAGCCTCCCAGGCCGGGCACAGGCCAGACTCCCCAAGGGAGAACCGATCCTTGGTCGAGGGTCCCGCCCGCTCGCCCGGAACCGCTCCACCTGGCGCGGAACCGTGGCCGGCCCCTCTTCCAGGCACCAGGTCCCTAGTTCTTCCCTGGCACTCTGCCTCTGCGGGCGTGGGAGAGCTGCTGGGAAGTGTGGTCCACGGGAAAACGCGCGGTCCTCTGGGTGGCAGGGAGGGCCTCCGTTAACTCTGACACCAGCCCAGGGACCCTGTGGACCTGGCCTGATATCTCAAGGGGGGGGGCACGTTGCCCGGAGGGATGCTCTTGGGGTGGGGCCTGCTTGCGCCTGCGCGGCCCCGCCTCTTGGCCCGAAACCACCCAGCCGCGGCTCGGACAAAAGCCATCTCCTGGGGGCCTCCCCCCTGTTCTTCCATCCGTAAAGGGGGACCCCTTTACGGATGGAAGAACAGGGGGATCTTCGCAGTGGTGGGGACGGGACGGAGGGGTCTGCGGGTTTGCAGCCACGTAGGCCAGTTGCTCGCACCCCGGCCCCATGTGTCCCAGCTCCATGGACGAGGTGGGCCGCTTATGGCGGGATGCAGGCGTCCTGCGGGGGTCAGGGGACGGCGTGGGCACTCCCCGGGCGAGAGAGGGCGCCTGGGACCCGAGAGAGCACCCGGGAAAATGCCCAGCCCTGGCCCCCGTGGCTCCAGTGGCCTCCCCAGGCTCCTGCCGTGGGGCCTGGTCCCGCTCACCGGGCCCAGGTCCTCCGCAGGTGAATGCCTTTTGCGGACACCAGGGACCACAGGCCGCGGATCCCTTCACGGGCAGGGGGGGTTCGAGCTCTTTGGGACCCAGGTCGCAGCGCACACAGTCCCTTCTCGCAAAGTTCAGCCCAGACTTTAGAGAGTAGAAGCGTTTCGGTCCAAGTTTTCCGCCTCGGGGCAGGGTGGGGCCGTTTGAGCCAAGAGAGACTCTTAGCCCCCCAGGCAGGTCTCAGGCCCGTGACCCCCAGGGAGACCCGTTCCCTGAGCGTGGGTCCCGCGCGCCCGGGACCGCCCCACGTGGCCCGGAACCATGGCCGGCCCCTCTTCTCGGCCCCAGGTCCCTAGCTCTTCCCTGGCACTCTGCCTCTGGCGGGGTGGGAGACGGGCTGGCAAGTGTGGTCCACGGAAAAACGCGCGGTCCTCTGGGTGGCAGGGAGGGCCTCCGTTAACTCTGACACCAGCCCAGGGACCCTGTGGACCTGGCCTGATATCTCAAGGGGGGGGCACGTTGCCCGGAGGGATGCTCTTGGGGTGGGGCCTGCTTGCGCCTGCGCGGCCTTGCCTCTTGGCCCGAAACCACCCAGCCGCGGCTCGGACAAAAGCCATCTCCTGGGGGACTCCCCCCTGTTCTTCCATCCGTAAAGGGGGACCCCTTTACGGATGGAAGAACAGGGGGATCTTCGCAGTGGTGGGGACGGGACGGAGGGGTCTGCGGGTTTGCAGCCACGTAGGCCAGTTGCTCGCACCCCGGCCCCATGTGTCCCAGCTCCATGGACGAGGTGGGCCGCTTATGGCGGGATGCAGGCGTCCTGCGGGGGTCAGGGGACGACGTGGGCACTCCCCGGGCGAGAGAGGGCGCCTGGGACCCGAGAGAGCCCCGGAGAGAGTCCGAGGCCTGGCCGCAGAGGCCTCCATTGCCTCCCCGGGCTCCTACCATGGGGCCTGACCGTGCTCGCCCGAGGCCCAGGTTCACCGCAGGTGAATGACTTTTGCGGACGCCAAGGACAGGAGGTCGCCGATTCCCTCACAGAGGTGGGGGTTCGAGCTCTGGGGGACTGAGGTCACAGCGGTCACACTCCATTTTTGGGTGGTTCCGCAGAGACTGGAGGGTTGAAGCGGCTGGGTCCAAGTCTGCCGCCTTGTGGCAGGGTGGGGGCTTTGCAGGCGAAGCAAGGCTCTTAGCCTCCCAGGCGGGGCACAGGCCAGACTCCCCAAGGGAGAACCGGTCCTTGGTCGAGGGTCCCGCCCGCCCGCCCGGAACCGCTCCACCTGGCGCGGAACCGTGGCTGGCCCCTCTTCCAGGCACCAGGTCCCTAGTTCTTCCCTGGCACTCTGCCTATGGCGGGGTGGGAGACGGGCTGGCAAGTGTGGTCCACAGGAACACGCGCGGTCCTCTGGGTGGCAGGGAGGGCCTCCGTTAACTCTGACACCAGCCCAGGGACCCTTTGGACCTGGCCTGATATCTCAAGGGGGGGGCACGTTGCCCGAAGGGATGCTCTTGGGGTGGGGCCTGCTTGCGCCTGCGCGGCCCCGCCTCTTGGCCCGAAACCACCCAGCCGCGGCTCGGACAAAAGCCATCTCCTGGGGGCCTCCCCCCTGTTCTTCCATCCGTAAAGGGGGACCCCTTTACGGATGGAAGAACAGGGGGATCTTCGCAGTGGTGGGGACGGGACAGAGGGGTCTGAGGGTTTGCAGCCACGTAGGCCAGTTGCTCGCACCCCGGCCCCATGTGTCCCAGCTCCATGGACGAGGTGGGCCGCTTATGGCGGGATGCAGGCGTCCTGCGGGGGTCAGGGGACGGCGTGGGCACTCCCCGGGCGAGAGAGGCGCCTGGGACCCGAGAGAGCACCCGGGAAAATGCCCAGCCCTGGCCCCCGTGGCTCCAGTGGCCTCCCCAGGCTCCTGCCGTGGGGCCTGGTCCCGCTCACCGGGGCCCAGGTTCTCCGCAGGTGAATGCCTTTTGCGGACACCAGGGACCACAGGCCGCGGATCCCTTCACGGGCAGGGGGGGTTCGAGCTCTGTGGGACCCAGGTCGCAGCGCACACAGTCCCTTCTCGCAAAGTTCAGCCCAGACTTTAGAGAGTAGAAGCGTGTCGGTCCAAGTTTTCCGCCTCGGGGCAGGGTGGGGCCGTTTGAGCCAAGAGAGACTCTTAGCCCCCCAGGCAGGTCTCAGGCCTGAGACCCCCAGGGAGACCCGGTCCCTGGGCGTGGGTCCCGCCCGCCCGGGACCGCCCCACCTGGCCGGGAACCGTGGCCGGCCCCTCTTCCCGGCCCCATGTCCCTAGCTCTTCCCTGGCACTCTGCCTCTGGCGGGGTGGGAGACGGGCTGGCAAGTGTGGTCCACGGGAAAACGCGCGGTCCTCTGGGTGGCAGGGAGGGCCTCCGTTAACTCTGACACCAGCCCAGGGACCCTGTGGACCTGGCCTGATATCTCAAGGGGGGGGCACGTTGCCCGGAGGGATGCTCTTGGGGTGGGGCCTGCTTGCGCCTGCGCGGCCCCGCCTCTTCGCCCGAAACCACCCAGCCGCGGCTCGGACAAAAGCCATCTCCTGGGGGCCTCCCCCCTGTTCTTCCATCCGTAAAGGGGGACCCCTTTACGGATGGAAGAACAGGGGGATCTTCGCAGTGGTGGGGACGGGACGGAGGGGTCTGCGGGTTTGCAGCCACGTAGGCCAGTTGCTCGCACCCCGGCCCCATGTGTCCCAGCTCCATGGACGAGGTGGGCCGCTTATGGCGGGATGCAGGCGTCCTGCGGGGCTCAGGGGACGGCGTGGGCACTCCCCGGGCGAGAGAGGGCGCCTGGGACCCGAGAGAGCCCCGGGGAGAGTCCGAGGCCTGGCCGCAGAGGCCTCCATTGCCTCCCCGGGCTCCTACCATGGGGCCTGACCGTGCTCGCCCGAGGCCCAGGTTCACCGCAGGTGAATGCCTTTTGCGGACGCCAAGGACAGGAGGTCGCCGATTCCCTCACAGAGGTGGGGGTTCGAGCTCTGGGGGACTGAGGTCGCAGCGGTCACACTCCATTTTTGGGTGGTTCCGCAGAGACTGGAGGGTTGAAGCGGCTGGGTCCAAGTCTGCCGCCTTGTGGCAGGGTGGGGGCTTTGCAGGCGAAGCAAGGCTCTTAGCCTCCCAGGCGGGGCACAGGCCAGACTCCCCAAGGGAGAACCGGTCCTTGGTCGAGGGTCCCGCCCGCCCGCCCGGAACCGCTCCACCTGGCCCGGAACCGTGGCCGGCCCCTCTTCCCGGCCCCATGTCCCTAGCTCTTCCCTGGCACCTGCCTCTGGCGGCGAGGGAGACGGGCTGGCAAGTGTGGTCCACGGGAAAACGCGCGGTCCTCTGGGTGGCAGGGAGGGCTTCCGTTAACTCTGACCCCAGCCCAGGGACCCTGTGGACCTGGCCTGATATCTCAAGGGGGGGGCACGTTGCCCGGAGGGATGCTCTTGGGGTGGGGCCTGCTTGCGCCTGCGCGGCCCCGCCTCTTGGCCCGAAACCACCCAGTCGCGGCTCGGACAAAAGCCATCTCCTGGGGGACTCCCCCCTGTTCTTCCATCCGTAAAGGGGGACCCCTTTACGGATGGAAGAACAGGGGGATCTTCGCAGTGGTGGGGACGGGACGGAGGGGTCTGCGGGTTTGCAGCCACGTAGGCCAGTTGCTCGCACCCCGGCCCCATGTGTCCCAGCTCCATGGACGAGGTGGGCCGCTTATGGCGGGATGCAGGCGTCCTGCGGGGCTCAGGGGACGGCGTGGGCACTCCCCGGGCGAGAGAGGGCTCCTGGGACCCGAGAGAGCCCCGGGGAGAGTCCGAGGCCTGGCCGCTGAGGCCTCCATTGCCTCCTCGGGCTCCTACCATGGGGCCTGACCTTGCTCGCCCGAGGCCCAGATTCACCGCAGGTGAATGCCTTTTGCGGACGCCAAGGACAGGAGGTCGCCGATTCCCTCACAGAGGTGGGGGTTCGAGCTCTGGGGGACTGAGGTCGCAGCGGTCACACTCCATTTTTGGGTGGTTCCGCAGAGACTGGAGGGTTGAAGCGGCTGGGTCCAAGTCTGCCGCCTTGTGGCAGGGTGGGGGCTTTGCAGGCGAAGCAAGGCTCTTAGCCTCCCAGGCGGGGCACAGGCCAGACTCCCCAAGGGAGAACCAGTCTTGGTCGAGGGTCCCGCCCGCCCGCCCGGAACCGCTCCACCTGGCCCGGAACCGTGGCCGGCCCCTCTTCCAGGCACCAGGTCCCTAGTTCTTCCCTGGCACTCTGCCTCTGCGGGGGTGGGAATGTTGCTGGGAAGTGTGGTCCACGGGAAAACGCGCGGTCCTCTGGGTGGCAGGGAGGGCCTCCGTTAACTCTGACACCAGCCCAGGGACCCTGTGGACCTGGCCTGATATCTCATGGGGGCGGCACGTTGCCCGGAGGGATGCTCTTGGGGTGGGGCCTGCTTGCGCCTGCGCGGCCCCGCCTCTTGGCCCGAAAACACCCAGCCGCGGCTCGGACAAAAGCCATCTCCTGGGGGCCTCCCCCCTGTTCTTCCATCCGTAAAGGGGGACCCCTTTACGGATGGAAGAACAGGGGGATGTTCGCAGTGGTGGGGACGGGACGGAGGGGTCTGCGGGTTTGCAGCCACGTAGGCCAGTTGCTCGCATCCCGGCCCCATGTGTCCCAGCTCCATGGACGAGGTGGGCGGCTTATGGCGGGATGCAGGCGTCCTGCGGGGGTCAGGGGACGACGTGGGCACTCTCTGGGCGAGAGAGGGCGCCTGGGACCCGAGAGAGCCCCGGGGAGAGTCCGAGGCCTGGCCGCAGAGGCCTCCATTGCCTCCCCGGGCTCCTACCATGGGGCCTGACCGTGCTCGCCCGAGGCCCAGGTTCACCGCAGGTGAATGCCTTTTGCGGACCCCAAGGACAGGAGGTCGCCGATTCCCTCACAGAGGTGGGGGTTCGAGCTCTGGGGGACTTAGGTCACAGCGGTCACACTCCATTTTTGGGTGGTTCCGCAGAGACTGGAGGGTTGAAGCGGCTGGGTCCAAGTCTGCCGCCTTGTGGCAGGGTGGGGGCTTTGCAGGCAAAGCAAGGCTCTTAGCCTCCCAGGCGGGGCACAGGCCAGACTCCCCAAGGGAGAACCGGTCCTTGGTCGAGGGTCCCGCCCGCCCGCCCCGAACCGCTCCACCTGGCGCGGAACCGTGGCCGGCCCCTCTTCCAGGCACCAGGTCCCTAGTTCTTTCCTGGCACTCTGCCTCTGCGGGGGTGGGAGAACTGCTGGGAAGTGTGGTCCACGGGAAAACGCGCGGTCCTCTGGGTGGCAGGGAGAGCTTCCGTTAACTCTGACACCAGCCCAGGGACCCTGTGGACCTGGCCTGATATCTCAAGGGGGGGGCACGTTGCCCGGAGGGATGCTCTTGGGGTGGGGCCTGCTTGCGCCTGCGCGGCCCCGCCTCTTGGCCCGAAACCACCCAGCCGCGGCTCGGACAAAAGCCATCTCCTGGGGGACTCCCCCCTGTTCTTCCATCCGTAAAGGGGGACCCCTTTACGGATGGAAGAACAGAGGCATCTTCGCAGTGGTGGGGACGGGACGGAGGGGTCTGCGGGTTTGCAGCCACGTAGGCCAGTTGCTCGCACCCCGGCCCCATGTGTCCCAGCTCCATGGACGAGGTGGGCCGCTTATGGCGGGATGCAGGCGTCCTACGGGGCTCAGGGGACGGCGTGGGCACTCCCCGGGCGAGAGAGGGCGCCTGGGCCCCGAGAGAGCCCCGGGGAGAGTCCGAGGCCTGGCCGCAGAGGCCTCCATTGCCTCCCCGGGCTCCTACCATGGGGCCTGACCGTGCTCGCCCGAGGCCCAGATTCACCGCAGGTGAATGCCTTTTGCGGACGCCAAGGACAGGAGGTCGCCGATTCCCTCACAGAGGTGGGGGTTCGAGCTCTGGGGGACTGAGGTCGCAGCAGTCACACTCCATTTTTGGGTGGTTCCGCAGAGACTGGAGGGTTGAAGCGGCTGGGTCCAAGTCTGCCGCCTTGTGGCAGGGTGGGGGCTTTGCAGGCGAAGCAAGGCTCTTAGCCTCCCAGGCGGGGCACAGGCCAGACTCCCCAAGGGAGAACCGGTCCTTGGTCGAGGGTCCCGCCCGCCCGCCCCGAACCGCTCCACCTGGCGCGGAACCGTGGCCGGCCCCTCATCCAGGCACCAGGTCCCTAGCTCTTCCCTGGCACTCTGCCTCTGCGGGGGTGGGAATGCTGCTGGGAAGTGTGGTCCACGGGAAAACGCGCGGTCCTCTGGGTGGCAGGGAGGGCCTCCGTTAACTCTGACACCAGCCCAGGGACCCTGTGGACCTGGCCTGATATCTCAAGGGGGGGGCACGTTGCCCGGAGGGATGCTCTTGGGGTGGGGCCTGCTTGCGCCTGCGCGGCCCCGCCTCTTGGCCCGAAACCACCCAGCCGCGGCTCGGACAAAAGCCATCTCCTGGGGGCCTCCCCCCTGTTCTTCCATCCGTAAAGGGGGACCCCTTTACGGATGGAAGAACAGGGGGATCTTCGCAGTGGTGGGGACGGGACGGAGGGGTCTGCGGGTTTGCAGCCACGTAGGCCAGTTGCTCGCACCCCGGCCCCATGTGTCCCAGCTCCATGGACGAGGTGGGCCGCTTATGGCGGGATGCAGGCGTCCTGCGGGGGTCAGGGGACGGCGTGGGCACTCCCCGGGCGAGAGAGGGCGCCTGGGACCCGAGAGAGCCCCGGGGAGAGTCCGAGGCCTGGCCGCAGAGGCCTCCATTGCCTCCCCGGGCTCCTACCATGGGGCCTGACCGTGCTCGCCCGAGGCCCAGGTTCACCGCAGGTGAATGCCTTTTGCGGACGCCAAGGACAGGAGGTCGCCGATTCCCTCACAGAGGTGGGGGTTCGAGCTCTGGGGGACTGAGGTCGCAGCGGTCACACTCCATTTTTGGGTGGTTCCGCAGAGACTGGAGGGTTGAAGCGGCTGGGTCCAAGTCTGCCGCCTTGTGGCAGGGTGGGGGCTTTGCAGGCGAAGCAAGGCTCTTAGCGTCCCAGGCGGGGCACAGGCCAGACTCCCCAAGGGAGAACCGGTCCTTGGTCGAGGGTCCCGCCCGCCCGCCCCGAACCGCTCCACCTGGCGCGGAACCGTGGCCGGCCCCTCATCCAGGCACCAGGTCCCTAGCTCTTCCCTGGCACTCTGCCTCTGGCGGGGTGGGAGACGGGCTGGCAAGTGTGGTCCACGGGAAAACGCGCGGTCCTCTGGGTGGCAGGGAGGGCCTCCGTTAACTCTGACACCAGCCCAGGGACCCTGTGGACCTGGCCTGATATCTCAAGGGGGGGGCACGTTGCCCGGAGGGATGCTCTTGGGGTGGGGCCTGCTTGCGCCTGCGCGGCCCCGCCTCTTGGCCCGAAAACACCCAGCCGCGGCTCGGACAAAAGCCATCTCCTGGGGGCCTCCCCCCTGTTCTTCCATCCGTAAAGGGGGACCCCTTTACGGATGGAAGAACAGGGGGATCTTCGCAGTGGTGGGGACGGGACGGAGGGGTCTGCGGGTTTGCAGCCACGTAGGCCAGTTGCTCGCATCCCGGCCCCATGTGTCCCAGCTCCATGGACGAGGTGGGCGGCTTATGGCGGGATGCAGGCGTCCTGCGGGGGTCAGGGGACGACGTGGGCACTCCCTGGGCGAGAGAGGGCGCCTGGGACCCGAGAGAGCCCCGGAGAGAGTCCGAGGCCTGGCCGCAGAGGCCTCCATTGCCTCCCCGGGCTCCTACCATGGGGCCTGACCGTGCTCGCCCGAGGCCCAGGTTCACCGCAGGTGAATGACTTTTGCGGACGCCAAGGACAGGAGGTCGCCGATTCCCTCACAGAGGTGGGGGTTCGAGCTCTGGGGGACTGAGGTCACAGCGGTCACACTCCATTTTTGGGTGGTTCCGCAGAGACTGGAGGGTTGAAGCGGCTGGGTCCAAGTCTGCCGCCTTGTGGCAGGGTGGGGGCTTTGCAGGCGAAGCAAGGCTCTTAGCCTCCCAGGCGGGGCACAGGCCAGACTCCCCAAGGGAGAACCGGTCCTTGGTCGAGGGTCCCGCCCGCCCGCCCGGAACCGCTCCACCTGGTGCGGAACCGTGGCTGGCCCCTCTTCCAGGCACCAGGTCCCTAGTTCTTCCCTGGCACTCTGCCTATGGCGGGGTGGGAGACGGGCTGGCAAGTGTGGTCCACAGGAACACGCGCGGTCCTCTGGGTGGCAGGGAGGGCCTCCGTTAACTCTGACACCAGCCCAGGGACCCTGTGGACCTGGCCTGATATCTCAAGGGGGGGGCACGTTGCCCGAAGGGATTCTCTTGGGGTGGGGCCTGCTTGCGCCTGCGCGGCCCCGCCTCTTGGCCCGCAACCACCCAGCCGCGGCTCGGACAAAAGCCATCTCCTGGGGGCCTCCCCCCTGTTCTTCCATCCGTAAAGGGGGACCCCTTTACGGATGGAAGAACAGGGGGATCTTCGCAGTGGTGGGGACGGGACGGAGGGGTCTGCGGGTTTGCAGCCACGTAGGCCAGTTGCTCGCACCCCGGCCCCATGTGTCCCAGCTCCATGGACGAGGTGGGCCGCTTATGGCGGGATGCAGGCGTCCTGCGGGGCTCAGGGGACGGCGTGGGCACTCCCCGGGCGAGAGAGGGCGCCTGGGACCCGAGAGAGCCCCGGGGAGAGTCCGAGGCCTGGCCGCAGAGGCCTCCATTGCCTCCCCGGGCTCCTACCATGGGGCCTGACCGTGCTCGCCCGAGGCCCAGATTCACCGCAGGTGAATGCCTTTTGAGGACGCCAAGGACAGGAGGTCGCCGATTCCCTCACAGAGGTGGGGGTTCGAGCTCTGGGGGACTGAGGTCGCAGCGGTCACACTCCATTTTTGGGTGGTTCCGCAGAGACTGGAGGGTTGAAGCGGCTGGGTCCAAGTCTGCCGCCTTGTGGCAGGGTGGGGGCTTTGCAGGCGAAGCAAGGCTCTTAGCCTCCCAGGCGGGGCACAGGCCAGACTCCCCAAGGGAGAACCGGTCCTTGGTCGAGGGTCCCGCCCGCCCGCCCGGAACCGCTCCACCTGGCGCGGAACCGTGGCCGGCCCCTCTTCCAGGCACCAGTTCCCTAGTTCTTCCCTGGCACTCTGCCTATGGCGGGGTGGGAGACGGGCTGGCAAGTGTGGTCCACGGGAACACGCGCGGTCCTCTGGGTGGCAGGGAGGGCCTCCGTTAACTCTGACACCAGCCCAGGGACCCTGTGGACCTGGCCTGATATCTCAAGGGGGGGGCACGTTGCCCGGAGGGATGCTCTTGGGGTGGGGCCTGCTTGCGCCTGCGCGGCCCCGCCTCTTGGCCCGAAACCACCCAGCCGCGGCTCGGACAAAAGCCATCTCCTGGGGGCCTCCCCCCTGTTCTTCCATCCGTAAAGGGGGACCCCTTTACGGATGGAAGAACAGGGGGATCTTCGCAGTGGTGGGGACGGGACGGAGGGGTCTGCGGGTTTGCAGCCACGTAGGCCAGTTGCTCGCACCCCGGCCCCATGTGTCCCAGCTCCATGGACGAGGTGGGCCGCTTATGGCGGGATGCAGGCGTCCTGCGGGGCTCAGGGGACGGCGTGGGCACTCCCCGGGCGAGAGAGGGCGCCTGGGACCCGAGAGAGCACCCGGGAAAATGCCCAGCCCTGGCCCCCGTGGCTCCAGTGGCCTCCCCAGGCTCCTGCCGTGGGGCCTGGTCCCGCTCACCGGGGCCCAGGTTCTCCGCAGGTGAATGCCTTTTGCGGACACCAGGGACCACAGGCCGCTGATCCCTTCACGGGCAGGGGGGGTTCGAGCTCTGTGGGACCCAGGTCGCAGCGCACACAGTCCCTTCTCGCAAAGTTCAGCCCAGACTTTAGAGAGTAGAAGCGTGTCGGTCCAAGTTTTCCGCCTCGGGGCAGGGTGGGGCCGTTTGAGCCAAGAGAGACTCTTAGCCCCCCAGGCAGGTCTCAGGCCTGAGACCCCCAGGGAGACCCGGTCCCTGGGCGTGGGTCCCGCCCGCCAGGGACCGCCCCACCTGGCCGGGAACCGTGGCCGGCCCCTCTTCCCGGCCCCATGTCCCTAGCTCTTCCCTGGCACTCTGCCTCTGGCGGGGTGGGAGACGGGCTGGCAAGTGTGGTCCACGGGAAAACGCGCGGTCCTCTGGGTGGCAGGGAGGGCCTCCGTTAACTCTGACACCAGCCCAGGGACCCTGTGGACCTGGCCTGATATCTCAAGGGGGGGGCACGTTGCCCGGAGGGATGCTCTTGGGGTGGGGCCTGCTTGCGCCTGCGCGGCCCCGCCTCTTGGCCCGAAACGACCCAGCCGCGGCACGGACAAAAGACATCTCCTGGGGGCCTCCCCCCTGTTCTTCCATCCGTAAAGGGGGACCCCTTTACGGATGGAAGAACAGGGGGATCTTCGCAGTGGTGGGGACGGGACGGAGGGGTCTGCGGGTTTGCAGCCACGTAGGCCAGTTGCTCGCACCCCGGCCCCATGTGTCCCAGCTCCATGGACGAGGTGGGCCGCTTATGGCGGGATGCAGGCGTCCTGCGGGGCTCAGGGGACGGCGTGGGCACTCCCCGGGCGAGAGAGGGCGCCTGGGACCCGAGAGAGCCCCGGGGAGAGTCCGAGGCCTGGCCGCAGAGGCCTCCATTGCCTCCCCGTGCTCCTACCATGGGGCCTGACCGTGCTCGCCCGAGGCCCAGGTTCACCGCAGGTGAATGCCTTTTGCGGACGCCAAGGACAGGAGGTCGCCGATTCCCTCACAGAGGTGGGGGTTCGAGCTCTGGGGGACTGAGGTCGCAGCGGTCACACTCCATTTTTGGGTGGTTCCGCAGAGACTGGAGGGTTGAAGCGGCTGGGTCCAAGTCTGCCGCCTTGTGGCAGGGTGGGGGCTTTGCAGGCGAAGCAAGGCTCTTAGCCTCCCAGGCGGGGCACAGGCCAGACTCCCCAAGGGAGAACCGGTCCTTGGTCGAGGGTCCCGCCCGCCCGCCCGGAACCGCTCCACCTGGCGCGGAACCGTGGCCGGCCCCTCTTCTCGGCCCCAGGTCCCTAGTTCTTCCCTTGCACTCTGCCTATGGCGGGGTGGGAGACGGGCTGGCAAGTGTGGTCCACGGGAAAACGCGCGGTCCTCTGGGTGGCAGGGAGGGCCTCCGTTAACTCTGACACCAGCCCAGGGACCCTGTGGACCTGGCCTGATATCTCAAGGGGGGGGCACGTTGCCCGGAGGGATGCTCTTGGGGTGGGGCCTGCTTGCGCCTGCGCGGCCCCGCCTCTTGGCCCGAAACCAGCCAGCCGCGGCTCGGACAAAAGCCATCTCCTCAGGGACTCCCCCCTGTTCTTCCATCCGTAAAGGGGGACCCCTTTACGGATGGAAGAACAGGGGGATCTTCGCAGTGGTGGGGACGGGACGGAGGGGTCTGCGGGTTTGCAGCCACGTAGGCCAGTTGCTCGCACCCCGGCCCCATGTGTCCCAGCTCCATGGACGAGGTGGGCCGCTTATGGCGGGATGCAGGCGTCCTGCGGGGGTCAGGGGACGGCGTGGGCACTCCCCGGGCGAGAGAGGGCGCCTGGGACCCGAGAGAGCACCCGGGAAAATGCCCAGCCCTGGCCCCCGTGGCTCCAGTGGCCTCCCCAGGCTCCTGCCGTGGGGCCTGGTCCCGCTCACCGGGCCCAGGTCCTCCGCAGGTGAATGCCTTTTGCGGACACCAGGGACCACAGGCCGCGGATCCCTTCACGGGCAGGGGGGGTTCGAGCTCTGTGGGACCCAGGTCGCAGCGCACACAGTCCCTTCTCGCAAAGTTCAGCCCAGACATTAGAGAGTAGAAGCGTCTCGGTCCAAGTTTTCCGCCTCGGGGCAGGGTGGGGCCGTTTGAGCCAAGAGAGACTCTTAGCCCCCCAGGCAGTCCTCAGGCCCGAAACCCCCAGGGAGACCCGGTCCCTGGGCGTGGGTCCCGCCCGCCCGGGACCGCCCCACCTGGCCGGGAACCGTGGCCGGCCCCTCTTCCCGGCCCCATGTCCCTAGCTCTTCCCTGGCACTCTGACTCTGGCGGGGTGGGAGACGGGCTGGCAAGTGTGGTCCACGGGAAAACGCGCGGTCCTCTGGGTGGCAGGGAGGGCTTCCGTTAACTCTGACACCAGCCCAGGGACCCTGTGGACCTGGCCTGATATCTCAAGGGGGGGGCACGTTGCCCGGAGGGATGCTCTTGGGGTGGGGCCTGCTTGCGCCTGCGCGGCCCCGCCTCTTG
The DNA here is from genome assembly GCF_022682495.2 of Desmodus rotundus. NCBI lineage: Eukaryota > Metazoa > Chordata > Mammalia > Chiroptera > Phyllostomidae > Desmodus > Desmodus rotundus. Next base: position 369,821 of record NW_026527236.1, on the reverse strand, counting down.
GCCCGAAACCACCCAGCCGCGGCACCGACAAAAGCCATCTCCTGGGGGACTCCCCCCTGTTCTTCCATCCGTAAAGGGGGACCCCTTTACGGATGGAAGAACAGGGGGATCTTCGCAGTGGTGGGGACGGGACGGAGGGGTCTGCGGGTTTGCAGCCACGTAGGCCAGTTGCTCGCACCCCGGCCCCATGTGTCCCAGCTCCATGGACGAGGTGGGCCGCTTATGGCGGGATGCAGGCGTCCTGCGGGGCTCAGGGGACGGCGTGGGCACTCCCCGGGCGAGAGAGGGCGCCTGGGACCCGAGAGAGCCCCGGGGAGAGTCCGAGGCCTGGCCGCAGAGGCCTCCATTGCCTCCCCGGGCTCCTACCTTGGGGCCTGACCGTGCTCGCCCGAGGCCCAGGTTCACCGCAGGTGAATGCCTTTTGCGGACGCCAAGGACAGGAGGTCGCCGATTCCCTCACAGAGGTGGGGGTTCGAGCTCTGTGGGACCCATGTCGCAGCGCACACAGTCCCTTCTCGCAAAGTTCAGCCCAGACTTTAGAGAGCAGAAGCGTTTCGGTCCAAGTTTTCCGCCTCGGGGCAGGGTGGGGCCGTTTGAGCCAAGAGAGACTCTTAGCCCCCCAGGCAAGTCTCAGGCCCGTGACCCCCAGGGAGACCCGGTCCCTGGGCGTGGGTCCCGCCCGCCCGGGACCGCCCCACGTGGCCCGGAACCGTGGCCGGCCCCTCTTCTCGGCCCCAGGTCCCTAGCTCTTCCCTGGTACTCTGCCTCTGGCGGGGTGGGAGACGGGCTGGCAAGTGTGGTCCACGGGAAAACGCGCGGTCCTCTGGGTGGCAGGGAGGGCCTCCGTTAACTCTGACACCAGCCCAGGGACCCTGTGGACCTGGCCTGATATCTCAAGGGGGGGGCACGTTGCCCGGATGGATGCTCTTGGGGTGGGGCCTGCTTGCGCCTGCGCGGCCCCGCCTCTTGGCCCGAAACCACCCAGCCGCGGCTCGGACAAAAGCCATCTCCTTGGGGACTCCCCCCTGTTCTTCCATCCGTAAAGGGGGACCCCTTTACGGATGGAAGAACAGGGGGATCTTCGCAGTGGTGGGGACGGGACGGAGGGGTCTGCGGGTTTGCTGCCACGTAGGTCAGTTGCTCGCACCCCGGCCCCATGTGTCCCAGCTCCATGGACGAGGTGGGCCGCTTATGGCGGGATGCAGGCGTCCTGCGGGGGTCAGGGGACGGCGTGGGCACTCCCCGGGCGAGAGAGGGCGCCTGGGACCCGAGAGAGCACCCGGGAAAATGCCCAGCCCTGGCCCCCGTGGCTCCAGTGGCCTCCCCAGGCTCCTGCCGTGGGGCCTGGTCCCGCTCACCGGGGCCCAGGTCCTCCGCAGGTGAATGCCTTTTGCGGACACCAGGGACCACAGGCCGCGGATCCCTTCACGGGCAGGGGGGGTTCGAGCTCTGTGGGACCCAGGTCGCAGCGCACACAGTCCCTTCTCGCAAAGTTCAGCCCAGACTTTAGAGAGTAGAAGCGTCTCGGTCCAAGTTTTCCGCCTCGGGGCAGGGTGGGGCCGTTTGAGCCAAGAGAGACTCTTAGCCCCCCAGGCAGTCCTCAGGCCCGAGACCCCCAGGGAGACCCGGTCCCTGGGCGTGGGTCCCGCCCGCCCGTGACCGCCCCACCTGGCCCGGAACCGTGGCCGGCCCCTCTTCCCGGCCCCATGTCCCTAGTTCTTCCCTGGCACTCTGCCTATGGCGGGGTGGGAGACGGGCTGGCACGTGTGGTCCACGGGAAAACGCGCGGTCCTCTGGGTGGCAGGGAGGGCCTCCGTTAACTCTGACACCAGCCCAGGGACCCTGTGGACCTGGCCTGATATCTCAAGGGGGGGGCACGTTGCCCGGAGGGATGCTCTTGGGGTGGGGCCTGCTTGCGCCTGCGCGGCCCCGCCTCTTGGCCCGAAACCACCCAGCCGCGGCTCGGACAAAAGCCATCTCCTGGGGGCCTCCCCCCTGTTCTTCCATCCGTAAAGGGGGACCCCTTTACGGATGGAAGAACAGGGGGATCTTCGCAGTGGTGGGGACGGGACGGAGGGGTCTGCGGGTTTGCAGCCACGTAGGCCAGTTGCTCGCACCCCGGCCCCATGTGTCCCAGCTCCATGGACGAGGTGGGCCGCTTATGGCGGGATGCAGGCGTCCTGCGGGGGTCAGGGGACGGCGTGGGCACTCCACGGGCGAGAGAGGGCGCCTGGGACCCGAGAGAGCCCCGGGGAGAGTAGGAGGCCTGGCCGCAGAGGCCTCCATTGCCTCCCCGGGCTCCTACCATGGGGCCTGACCGTGCTCGCCCGAGGCCCAGGTTCACCGCAGGTGAATGCCTTTTGCGGACGCCAAGGACAGGAGGTCGCCGATTCCCTCACAGAGGTGGGGGTTCGAGCTCTGGGGGACTGAGGTCGCAGCGGTCACACTCCATTTTTGGGTGGTTCCGCAGAGACTGGAGGATTGAAGCGGCTGGGTCCAAGTCTGCCGCCTTGTGGCAGGGTGGGGGCTTTGCAGGCGAAGCAAGGCTCTTAGCCTCCCAGGCGGGGCACAGGCCAGACTCCCCAAGGGAGAACCGGTCCTTGGTCGAGGGTCCCGCCCGCCCGCCCCGAACCGCTCCACCTGGCGCGGAACCGTGGCCGGCCCCTCTTCCAGGCACCAGTTCCCTAGTTCTTCCCTGGCACTCTGCCTATGGCGGGGTGGGAGACGGGTTGGCAAGTGTGGTCCACGGGAAAACGCGCGGTCCTCTGGGTGGCAGGGAGGGCCTCCGTTAACTCTGACACCAGCCCAGGGACCCTGTGGACCTGGCCTGATATCTCAAGGGGGGGGCACGTTGCCCGGAGGGATGCTCTTGGGGTGGGGCCTGCTTGCGCCTGCGCGGCCCCGCCTCTTCGCCCGAAACCACCCAGCCGCGGCTCGGACAAAAGCCATCTCCTGGGGGCCTCTCCCCTGTTCTTCCATCCGTAAAGGGGGACCCCTTTACGGATGGAAGAACAGGGGGATCTTCGCAGTGGTGGGGACGGGACGGAGGGGTCTGCGGGTTTGCAGCCACGTAGGCCAGTTGCTCGCACCCCGGCCCCATGTGTCCCAGCTCCATGGACGAGGTGGGCCGCTTATGGCGGGATGCAGGCGTCCTGCGGGGCTCAGGGGACGGCGTGGGCACTCCCCGGGCGAGAGAGGGCGCCTGGGACCCGAGAGAGCCCCGGGGAGAGTCCGAGGCCTGGCCGCAGAGGCCTCCATTGCCTCCCCGGGCTCCTACCATGGGGCCTGACCGTGCTCGCCCGAGGCCCAGATTCACCGCAGGTGAATGCCTTTTGAGGACGCCAAGGACAGGAGGTCGCCGATTCCCTCACAGAGGTGGGGGTTCGAGCTCTGGGGGACTGAGGTCGCAGCGGTCACACTCCATTTTTGGGTGGTTCCGCAGAGACTGGAGGGTTGAAGCGGCTGGGTCCAAGTCTGCCGCCTTGTGGCAGGGTGGGGGCTTTGCAGGCGAAGCAAGGCTCTTAGCCTCCCAGGCGGGGCACAGGCCAGACTCCCCAAGGGAGAACCGGTCCTTGGTCGAGGGTCCCGCCCGCCCGCCCCGAACCGCTCCACCTGGCGCGGAACCGTGGCCGGCCCCTCTTCCAGGCACCAGTTCCCTAGTTCTTCCCTGGCACTCTGCCTATGGCGGGGTGGGAGACGGGTTGGCAAGTGTGGTCCACGGGAAAACGCGCGGTCCTCTGGGTGGCAGGGAGGGCCTCCGTTAACTCTGACACCAGCCCAGGGACCCTGTGGACCTGGCCTGATATCTCAAGGGGGGGGCACGTTGCCCGGAGGGATGCTCTTGGGGTGGGGCCTGCTTGCGCCTGCGCGGCCCCGCCTCTTCGCCCGAAACCACCCAGCCGCGGCTCGGACAAAAGCCATCTCCTGGGGGCCTCTCCCCTGTTCTTCCATCCGTAAAGGGGGACCCCTTTACGGATGGAAGAACAGGGGGATCTTCGCAGTGGTGGGGACGGGACGGAGGGGTCTGCGGGTTTGCAGCCACGTAGGCCAGTTGCTCGCACCCCGGCCCCATGTGTCCCAGCTCCATGGACGAGGTGGGCCGCTTATGGCGGGATGCAGGCGTCCTGCGGGGCTCAGGGGACGGCGTGGGCACTCCCCGGGCGAGAGAGGGCGCCTGGGACCCGAGAGAGCCCCGGGGAGAGTCCGAGGCCTGGCCGCAGAGGCCTCCATTGCCTCCCCGGGCTCCTACCATGGGGCCTGACCGTGCTCGCCCGAGGCCCAGATTCACCGCAGGTGAATGCCTTTTGAGGACGCCAAGGACAGGAGGTCGCCGATTCCCTCACAGAGGTGGGGGTTCGAGCTCTGGGGGACTGAGGTCGCAGCGGTCACACTCCATTTTTGGGTGGTTCCGCAGAGACTGGAGGGTTGAAGCGGCTGGGTCCAAGTCTGCCGCCTTGTGGCAGGGTGGGGGCTTTGCAGGCGAAGCAAGGCTCTTAGCCTCCCAGGCGGGGCACAGGCCAGACTCCCCAAGGGAGAACCGGTCCTTGGTCGAGGGTCCCGCCCGCCCGCCCGGAACCGCTCCACCTGGCGCGGAACCGTGGCCGGCCCCTCTTCCAGGCACCAGTTCCCTAGTTCTTCCCTGGCACTCTGCCTATGGCGGGGTGGGAGACGGGCTGGCAAGTGTGGTCCACGGGAACACGCGCGGTCCTCTGGGTGGCAGGGAGGGCCTCCGTTAACTCTGACACCAGCCCAGGGACCCTGTGGACCTGGCCTGATATCTCAAGGGGGGGGCACGTTGCCCGGAGGGATGCTCTTGGGGTGGGGCCTGCTTGCGCCTGCGCGGCCCCGCCTCTTGGCCCGAAACCACCCAGCCGCGGCTCGGACAAAAGCCATCTCCTGGGGGCCTCCCCCCTGTTCTTCCATCCGTAAAGGGGGACCCCTTTACGGATGGAAGAACAGGGGGATCTTCGCAGTGGTGGGGACGGGACGGAGGGGTCTGCGGGTTTGCAGCCACGTAGGCCAGTTGCTCGCACCCCGGCCCCATGTGTCCCAGCTCCATGGACGAGGTGGGCCGCTTATGGCGGGATGCAGGCGTCCTGCGGGGCTCAGGGGACGGCGTGGGCACTCCCCGGGCGAGAGAGGGCGCCTGGGACCCGAGAGAGCACCCGGGAAAATGCCCAGCCCTGGCCCCCGTGGCTCCAGTGGCCTCCCCAGGCTCCTGCCGTGGGGCCTGGTCCCGCTCACCGGGGCCCAGGTTCTCCGCAGGTGAATGCCTTTTGCGGACACCAGGGACCACAGGCCGCTGATCCCTTCACGGGCAGGGGGGGTTCGAGCTCTGTGGGACCCAGGTCGCAGCGCACACAGTCCCTTCTCGCAAAGTTCAGCCCAGACTTTAGAGAGTAGAAGCGTCTCGGTCCAAGTTTTCCGCCTCGGGGCAGGGTGGGGCCGTTTGAGCCAAGAGAGACTCTTAGCCCCCCAGGCAGTCCTCAGGCCCGAGACCCCCAGGGAGACCCGGTCCCTGGGCGTGGGTCCCGCCCGCCCGTGACCGCCCCACCTGGCCCGGAACCGTGGCCGGCCCCTCTTCCCGGCCCCATGTCCCTAGTTCTTCCCTGGCACTCTGCCTATGGCGGGGTGGGAGACGGGCTGGCACGTGTGGTCCACGGGAAAACGCGCGGTCCTCTGGGTGGCAGGGAGGGCCTCCGTTAACTCTGACACCAGCCCAGGGACCCTGTGGACCTGGCCTGATATCTCAAGGGGGGGGCACGTTGCCCGGAGGGATGCTCTTGGGGTGGGGCCTGCTTGCGCCTGCGCGGCCCCGCCTCTTGGCCCGAAACCACCCAGCCGCGGCTCGGACAAAAGCCATCTCCTGGGGGCCTCCCCCCTGTTCTTCCATCCGTAAAGGGGGACCCCTTTACGGATGGAAGAACAGGGGGATCTTCGCAGTGGTGGGGACGGGACGGAGGGGTCTGCGGGTTTGCAGCCACGTAGGCCAGTTGCTCGCACCCCGGCCCCATGTGTCCCAGCTCCATGGACGAGGTGGGCCGCTTATGGCGGGATGCAGGCGTCCTGCGGGGGTCAGGGGACGGCGTGGGCACTCCACGGGCGAGAGAGGGCGCCTGGGACCCGAGAGAGCCCCGGGGAGAGTAGGAGGCCTGGCCGCAGAGGCCTCCATTGCCTCCCCGGGCTCCTACCATGGGGCCTGACCGTGCTCGCCCGAGGCCCAGGTTCACCGCAGGTGAATGCCTTTTGCGGACGCCAAGGACAGGAGGTCGCCGATTCCCTCACAGAGGTGGGGGTTCGAGCTCTGGGGGACTGAGGTCGCAGCGGTCACACTCCATTTTTGGGTGGTTCCGCAGAGACTGGAGGATTGAAGCGGCTGGGTCCAAGTCTGCCGCCTTGTGGCAGGGTGGGGGCTTTGCAGGCGAAGCAAGGCTCTTAGCCTCCCAGGCGGGGCACAGGCCAGACTCCCCAAGGGAGAACCGGTCCTTGGTCGAGGGTCCCGCCCGCCCGCCCCGAACCGCTCCACCTGGCGCGGAACCGTGGCCGGCCCCTCTTCCAGGCACCAGTTCCCTAGTTCTTCCCTGGCACTCTGCCTATGGCGGGGTGGGAGACGGGTTGGCAAGTGTGGTCCACGGGAAAACGCGCGGTCCTCTGGGTGGCAGGGAGGGCCTCCGTTAACTCTGACACCAGCCCAGGGACCCTGTGGACCTGGCCTGATATCTCAAGGGGGGGGCACGTTGCCCGGAGGGATGCTCTTGGGGTGGGGCCTGCTTGCGCCTGCGCGGCCCCGCCTCTTCGCCCGAAACCACCCAGCCGCGGCTCGGACAAAAGCCATCTCCTGGGGGCCTCTCCCCTGTTCTTCCATCCGTAAAGGGGGACCCCTTTACGGATGGAAGAACAGGGGGATCTTCGCAGTGGTGGGGACGGGACGGAGGGGTCTGCGGGTTTGCAGCCACGTAGGCCAGTTGCTCGCACCCCGGCCCCATGTGTCCCAGCTCCATGGACGAGGTGGGCCGCTTATGGCGGGATGCAGGCGTCCTGCGGGGCTCAGGGGACGGCGTGGGCACTCCCCGGGCGAGAGAGGGCGCCTGGGACCCGAGAGAGCCCCGGGGAGAGTCCGAGGCCTGGCCGCAGAGGCCTCCATTGCCTCCCCGGGCTCCTACCATGGGGCCTGACCGTGCTCGCCCGAGGCCCAGATTCACCGCAGGTGAATGCCTTTTGAGGACGCCAAGGACAGGAGGTCGCCGATTCCCTCACAGAGGTGGGGGTTCGAGCTCTGGGGGACTGAGGTCGCAGCGGTCACACTCCATTTTTGGGTGGTTCCGCAGAGACTGGAGGGTTGAAGCGGCTGGGTCCAAGTCTGCCGCCTTGTGGCAGGGTGGGGGCTTTGCAGGCGAAGCAAGGCTCTTAGCCTCCCAGGCGGGGCACAGGCCAGACTCCCCAAGGGAGAACCGGTCCTTGGTCGAGGGTCCCGCCCGCCCGCCCGGAACCGCTCCACCTGGCGCGGAACCGTGGCCGGCCCCTCTTCCAGGCACCAGTTCCCTAGTTCTTCCCTGGCACTCTGCCTATGGCGGGGTGGGAGACGGGCTGGCAAGTGTGGTCCACGGGAACACGCGCGGTCCTCTGGGTGGCAGGGAGGGCCTCCGTTAACTCTGACACCAGCCCAGGGACCCTGTGGACCTGGCCTGATATCTCAAGGGGGGGGCACGTTGCCCGGAGGGATGCTCTTGGGGTGGGGCCTGCTTGCGCCTGCGCGGCCCCGCCTCTTGGCCCGAAACCACCCAGCCGCGGCTCGGACAAAAGCCATCTCCTGGGGGCCTCCCCCCTGTTCTTCCATCCGTAAAGGGGGACCCCTTTACGGATGGAAGAACAGGGGGATCTTCGCAGTGGTGGGGACGGGACGGAGGGGTCTGCGGGTTTGCAGCCACGTAGGCCAGTTGCTCGCACCCCGGCCCCATGTGTCCCAGCTCCATGGACGAGGTGGGCCGCTTATGGCGGGATGCAGGCGTCCTGCGGGGCTCAGGGGACGGCGTGGGCACTCCCCGGGCGAGAGAGGGCGCCTGGGACCCGAGAGAGCACCCGGGAAAATGCCCAGCCCTGGCCCCCGTGGCTCCAGTGGCCTCCCCAGGCTCCTGCCGTGGGGCCTGGTCCCGCTCACCGGGGCCCAGGTTCTCCGCAGGTGAATGCCTTTTGCGGACACCAGGGACCACAGGCCGCTGATCCCTTCACGGGCAGGGGGGGTTCGAGCTCTGTGGGACCCAGGTCGCAGCGCACACAGTCCCTTCTCGCAAAGTTCAGCCCAGACTTTAGAGAGTAGAAGCGTGTCGGTCCAAGTTTTCCGCCTCGGGGCAGGGTGGGGCCGTTTGAGCCAAGAGAGACTCTTAGCCCCCCAGGCAGGTCTCAGGCCTGAGACCCCCAGGGAGACCCGGTCCCTGGGCGTGGGTCCCGCCCGCCAGGGACCGCCCCACCTGGCCGGGAACCGTGGCCGGCCCCTCTTCCCGGCCCCATGTCCCTAGCTCTTCCCTGGCACTCTGCCTCTGGCGGGGTGGGAGACGGGCTGGCAAGTGTGGTCCACGGGAAAACGCGCGGTCCTCTGGGTGGCAGGGAGGGCCTCCGTTAACTCTGACACCAGCCCAGGGACCCTGTGGACCTGGCCTGATATCTCAAGGGGGGGGCACGTTGCCCGGAGGGATGCTCTTGGGGTGGGGCCTGCTTGCGCCTGCGCGGCCCCGCCTCTTGGCCCGAAACGACCCAGCCGCGGCACGGACAAAAGACATCTCCTGGGGGCCTCCCCCCTGTTCTTCCATCCGTAAAGGGGGACCCCTTTACGGATGGAAGAACAGGGGGATCTTCGCAGTGGTGGGGACGGGACGGAGGGGTCTGCGGGTTTGCAGCCACGTAGGCCAGTTGCTCGCACCCCGGCCCCATGTGTCCCAGCTCCATGGACGAGGTGGGCCGCTTATGGCGGGATGCAGGCGTCCTGCGGGGCTCAGGGGACGGCGTGGGCACTCCCCGGGCGAGAGAGGGCGCCTGGGACCCGAGAGAGCCCCGGGGAGAGTCCGAGGCCTGGCCGCAGAGGCCTCCATTGCCTCCCCGTGCTCCTACCATGGGGCCTGACCGTGCTCGCCCGAGGCCCAGGTTCACCGCAGGTGAATGCCTTTTGCGGACGCCAAGGACAGGAGGTCGCCGATTCCCTCACAGAGGTGGGGGTTCGAGCTCTGGGGGACTGAGGTCGCAGCGGTCACACTCCATTTTTGGGTGGTTCCGCAGAGACTGGAGGGTTGAAGCGGCTGGGTCCAAGTCTGCCGCCTTGTGGCAGGGTGGGGGCTTTGCAGGCGAAGCAAGGCTCTTAGCCTCCCAGGCGGGGCACAGGCCAGACTCCCCAAGGGAGAACCGGTCCTTGGTCGAGGGTCCCGCCCGCCCGCCCGGAACCGCTCCACCTGGCGCGGAACCGTGGCCGGCCCCTCTTCTCGGCCCCAGGTCCCTAGTTCTTCCCTTGCACTCTGCCTATGGCGGGGTGGGAGACGGGCTGGCAAGTGTGGTCCACGGGAAAACGCGCGGTCCTCTGGGTGGCAGGGAGGGCCTCCGTTAACTCTGACACCAGCCCAGGGACCCTGTGGACCTGGCCTGATATCTCAAGGGGGGGGCACGTTGCCCGGAGGGATGCTCTTGGGGTGGGGCCTGCTTGCGCCTGCGCGGCCCCGCCTCTTGGCCCGAAACCAGCCAGCCGCGGCTCGGACAAAAGCCATCTCCTCAGGGACTCCCCCCTGTTCTTCCATCCGTAAAGGGGGACCCCTTTACGGATGGAAGAACAGGGGGATCTTCGCAGTGGTGGGGACGGGACGGAGGGGTCTGCGGGTTTGCAGCCACGTAGGCCAGTTGCTCGCACCCCGGCCCCATGTGTCCCAGCTCCATGGACGAGGTGGGCCGCTTATGGCGGGATGCAGGCGTCCTGCGGGGGTCAGGGGACGGCGTGGGCACTCCCCGGGCGAGAGAGGGCGCCTGGGACCCGAGAGAGCACCCGGGAAAATGCCCAGCCCTGGCCCCCGTGGCTCCAGTGGCCTCCCCAGGCTCCTGCCGTGGGGCCTGGTCCCGCTCACCGGGCCCAGGTCCTCCGCAGGTGAATGCCTTTTGCGGACACCAGGGACCACAGGCCGCGGATCCCTTCACGGGCAGGGGGGGTTCGAGCTCTGTGGGACCCAGGTCGCAGCGCACACAGTCCCTTCTCGCAAAGTTCAGCCCAGACATTAGAGAGTAGAAGCGTCTCGGTCCAAGTTTTCCGCCTCGGGGCAGGGTGGGGCCGTTTGAGCCAAGAGAGACTCTTAGCCCCCCAGGCAGTCCTCAGGCCCGAGACCCCCAGGGAGACCCGGTCCCTGGGCGTGGGTCCCGCCCGCCCGGGACCGCCCCACCTGGCCGGGAACCGTGGCCGGCCCCTCTTCCCGGCCCCATGTCCCTAGCTCTTCCCTGGCACTCTGACTCTGGCGGGGTGGGAGACGGGCTGGCAAGTGTGGTCCACGGGAAAACGCGCGGTCCTCTGGGTGGCAGGGAGGGCTTCCGTTAACTCTGACACCAGCCCAGGGACCCTGTGGACCTGGCCTGATATCTCAAGGGGGGGGCACGTTGCCCGGAGGGATGCTCTTGGGGTGGGGCCTGCTTGCGCCTGCGCGGCCCCGCCTCTTGGCCCGAAACCACCCAGCCGCGGCTCGGACAAAAGCCATCTCCTGGGGGCCTCGCCCCTGTTCTTCCATCCGTAAAGGGGGACCCCTTTACGGATGGAAGAACAGGGGGATCTTCGCAGTGGTGGGGACGGGACGGAGGGGTCTGCGGGTTTGCAGCCACGTAGGCCAGTTGCTCGCACCCCGGCCCCATGTGTCCCAGCTCCATGGACGAGGTGGGCCGCTTATGGCGGGATGCAGGCGTCCTGCGGGGGTCAGGGGACGGCGTGGGCACTCCCCGGGCGAGAGAGGGCGCCTGGGACCCGAGAGAGCACCCGGGAAAATGCCCAGCCCTGGCCCCCGTGGCTCCAGTGGCCTCCCCAGGCTCCTGCCGTGGGGCCTGGTCCCGCTCACCGGGGCCCAGGTTCTCCGCAGGTGAATGCCTTTTGCGGACACCAGGGACCACAGGCCGCTGATCCCTTCACGGGCAGGGGGGGTTCGAGCTCTGTGGGACCCAGGTCGCAGCGCACACAGTCCCTTCTCGCAAAGTTCAGCCCAGACTTTAGAGAGTAGAAGCGTGTCGGTCCAAGTTTTCCGCCTCGGGGCAGGGTGGGGCCGTTTGAGCCAAGAGAGACTCTTAGCCCCCCAGGCAGGTCTCAGGCCTGAGACCCCCAGGGAGACCCGGTCCCTGGGCGTGGGTCCCCGCCCGCCCGGGACCGCCCCACCTGGCCGGGAACCGTGGCCGGCCCCTCTTCCCGGCCCCATGTCCCTAGCTCTTCCCTGGCACTCTGCCTCTAGGGGTGGGAGACGGGCTGGCAAGTGTGGTCCACGGGAAAACGCGCGGTCCTCTGGGTGGCAGGGAGGGCCTCCGTTAACTCTGACACCAGCCCAGGGACCCTGTGGACCTGGCCTGATATCTCAAGGGGGGGGCACGTTGCCCGGAGGGATGCTCTTGGGGTGGGGCCTGCTTGCGCCTGCGCGGCCCCGCCTCTTGGCCCGAAACGACCCAGCCGCGGCACGGACAAAAGACATGTCCTGGGGGCCTCCCCCCTGTTCTTCCATCCGTAAAGGGGGACCCCTTTACGGATGGAAGAACAGGGGGATCTTCGCAGTGGTGGGGACGGGACGGAGGGGTCTGCGGGTTTGCAGCCACGTAGGCCAGTTGCTCGCACCCCGGCCCCATGTGTCCCAGCTCCATGGACGAGGTGGGCCGCTTATGGCGGGATGCAGGCGTCCTGCGGGGCTCAGGGGACGGCGTGGGCACTCCCCGGGCGAGAGAGGGCGCCTGGGACCCGAGAGAGCCCCGGGGAGAGTCCGAGGCCTGGCCGCAGAGGCCTCCATTGCCTCCCCGTGCTCCTACCATGGGGCCTGACCGTGCTCGCCCGAGGCCCAGGTTCACCGCAGGTGAATGCCTTTTGCGGACGCCAAGGACAGGAGGTCGCCGATTCCCTCACAGAGGTGGGGGTTCGAGCTCTGGGGGACTGAGGTCGCAGCGGTCACACTCCATTTTTGGGTGGTTCCGCAGAGACTGGAGGGTTGAAGCGGCTGGGTCCAAGTCTGCCGCCTTGTGGCAGGGTGGGGGCTTTGCAGGCGAAGCAAGGCTCTTAGCCTCCCAGGCGGGGCACAGGCCAGACTCCCCAAGGGAGAACCGGTCCTTGGTCGAGGGTCCCGCCCGCCCGCCCGGAACCGCTCCACCTGGCGCGGAACCGTGGCCGGCCCCTCTTCTCGGCCCCAGGTCCCTAGTTCTTCCCTTGCACTCTGCCTATGGCGGGGTGGGAGACGGGCTGGCAAGTGTGGTCCACGGGAAAACGCGCGGTCCTCTGGGTGGCAGGGAGGGCCTCCGTTAACTCTGACACCAGCCCAGGGACCCTGTGGACCTGGCCTGATATCTCAAGGGGGGGGCACGTTGCCCGGAGGGATGCTCTTGGGGTGGGGCCTGCTTGCGCCTGCGCGGCCCCGCCTCTTGGCCCGAAACCAGCCAGCCGCGGCTCGGACAAAAGCCATCTACTCAGGGACTCACCCCTGTTCTTCCAGCCGTAAAGGGGGACCCCTTTACGGATGGAAGAACAGGGGGATCTTCGCAGTGGTGGGGACGGGACGGAGGGGTCTGCGGGTTTGCAGCCACGTAGGCCAGTTGCTCGCACCCCGGCCCCATGTGTCCCAGCTCCATGGACGAGGTGGGCCGCTTATGGCGGGATGCAGGCGTCCTGCGGGGGTCAGGGGACGGCGTGGGCACTCCCCGGGCGAGAGAGGGCGCCTGGGACCCGAGAGAGCACCCGGGAAAATGCCCAGCCCTAGCCCCCGTGGCTCCAGTGGCCTCCCCAGGCTCCTGCCGTGGGGCCTGGTCCCGCTCACCGGGCCCAGGTCCTCCGCAGGTGAATGCCTTTTGCGGACACCAGGGACCACAGGCCGCGGATCCCTTCACGGGCAGGGGGGGTTCGAGCTCTGTGGGACCCAGGTCGCAGCGCAAACAGTCCCTTCTCGCAAAGTTCAGCCCAGACATTAGAGAGTAGAAGCGTCTCGGTCCAAGTTTTCCGCCTCGGGGCAGGGTTGGGCCGTTTGAGCCAAGAGAGACTCTTAGCCCCCCAGGCATTCCTCAGGCCCGAGACCCCCAGGGAGACCCGGTCCCTGGGCGTGGGTCCCGCCCGCCCGGGACCGCCCCACCTGGCCGGGAACCGTGGCCGGCCCCTCTTCCCGGCCCCATGTCCCTAGCTCTTCCCTGGCACTCTGACTCTGGCGGGGTGGGAGACGGGCTGGCAAGTGTGGTCCACGGGAAAACGCGCGGTCCTCTGGGTGGCAGGTAGGGCTTCCGTTAACTCTGACACCAGCCCAGGGACCCTGTGGACCTGGCCTGATATCTCAAGGGGGGGGCACGTTGCCCGGAGGGATGCTCTTGGGGTGGGGCCTGCTTGCGCCTGCGCGGCCCCGCCTCTTGGCCCGAAACCACCCAGCCGCGGCTCGGACAAAAGCCATCTCTTGGGGGCCTCCCCCCTGTTCTTCCATCCGTAAAGGGGGACCCCTTTACGGATGGAAGAACAGGGGGATCTTCGCAGTGGTGGGGACGGGACGGAGGGGTGTGCGGGTTTGCAGCCACGTAGGCCAGTTGCTCGCACCCCGGCCCCATGTGTCCCAGCTCCATGGACGAGGTGGGCCGCTTATGGCGGGATGCAGGCGTCCTGCGGGGCTCAGGGGACGGCGTGGGCACTCCCCGGGCGAGAGAGGGCGCCTGGGACCCGAGAGAGCCCCGGGGAGAGTAGGAGGCCTGGCCGCAGAGGCCTCCATTGCCTCCCCGGGCTCCTACCATGGGGCCTGACCGTGCTCGCCCGAGGCCCAGGTTCACCGCAGGTGAATGCCTTTTGCGGACGCCAAGGACAGGAGGTCGCCGATTCCCTCACAGAGGTGGGGGTTCGAGCTCTGGGGGACTGAGGTCGCAGCGGTCACACTCCATTTTTGGGTGGTTCCGCAGAGACTGGAGGATTGAAGCGGCTGGGTCCAAGTCTGCCGCCTTGTGGCAGGGTGGGGGCTTTGCAGGCGAAGCAAGGCTCTTAGCCTCCCAGGCGGGGCACAGGCCAGACTCCCCAAGGGAGAACCGGTCCTTGGTCGAGGGTCCCGCCCGCCCGCCCCGAACCGCTCCACCTGGCGCGGAACCGTGGCCGGCCCCTCTTCCAGGCACCAGTTCCCTAGTTCTTCCCTGGCACTCTGCCTATGGGGGGGTGGGAGACGGGTTGGCAAGTGTGGTCCACGGGAAAACGCGCGGTCCTCTGGGTGGCAGGGAGGGCCTCCGTTAACTCTGACACCAGCCCAGGGACCCTGTGGACCTGGCCTGATATCTCAAGGGGGGGGCACGTTGCCCGGAGGGATGCTCTTGGGGTGGGGCCTGCTTGCGCCTGCGCGGCCCCGCCTCTTCGCCCGAAACCACCCAGCCGCGGCTCGGACAAAAGCCATCTCCTGGGGGCCTCCCCCCTGTTCTTCCATCCGTAAAGGGGGACCCCTTTACGGATGGAAGAACAGGGGGATCTTCGCAGTGGTGGGGACGGGACGGAGGGGTCTGCGGGTTTGCAGCCACGTAGGCCAGTTGCTCGCACCCCGGCCCCATGTGTCCCAGCTCCATGGACGAGGTGGGCCGCTTATGGCGGGATGCAGGCGTCCTGCGGGGGTCATGGAACGGCGTGGGCACTCCCCGGGCGAGAGAGGGCGCCTGGGACCCGAGAGAGCCCCGGGGAGAGTCCGAGGCCTGGCCGCAGAGGCCTCCATTGCCTCCCCGCGCTCCTACTATTTGGCCTGACCGTGCTCGCCCGAGGCCCAGATTCACCGCAGGTGAATGCCTTTTGCGGACGCCAAGGACAGGAGGTCGCCGATTCCCTCACAGAGGTGGGGGTTCGAGCTCTGGGGGACTGAGGTCGCAGCGGTCACAGTCCATTTTTGGGTGGTTCCGCAGAGACTGGAGGGTTGAAGCGGCTGGGTCCAAGTCTGCCGCCTTGTGGCAGGGTGGGGGCTTTGCAGGCGAAGCAAGGCTCTTAGCCTCCCAGGCCGGGCACAGGCCAGACTCCCCAAGGGAGAACCGATCCTTGGTCGAGGGTCCCGCCCGCTCGCCCGGAACCGCTCCACCTGGCGCGGAACCGTGGCCGGCCCCTCTTCCAGGCACCAGGTCCCTAGTTCTTCCCTGGCACTCTGCCTCTGCGGGCGTGGGAGAGCTGCTGGGAAGTGTGGTCCACGGGAAAACGCGCGGTCCTCTGGGTGGCAGGGAGGGCCTCCGTTAACTCTGACACCAGCCCAGGGACCCTGTGGACCTGGCCTGATATCTCAAGGGGGGGGGCACGTTGCCCGGAGGGATGCTCTTGGGGTGGGGCCTGCTTGCGCCTGCGCGGCCCCGCCTCTTGGCCCGAAACCACCCAGCCGCGGCTCGGACAAAAGCCATCTCCTGGGGGCCTCCCCCCTGTTCTTCCATCCGTAAAGGGGGACCCCTTTACGGATGGAAGAACAGGGGGATCTTCGCAGTGGTGGGGACGGGACGGAGGGGTCTGCGGGTTTGCAGCCACGTAGGCCAGTTGCTCGCACCCCGGCCCCATGTGTCCCAGCTCCATGGACGAGGTGGGCCGCTTATGGCGGGATGCAGGCGTCCTGCGGGGGTCAGGGGACGGCGTGGGCACTCCCCGGGCGAGAGAGGGCGCCTGGGACCCGAGAGAGCCCCGGAGAGAGTCCGAGGCCTGGCCGCAGAGGCCTCCATTGCCTCCCCGGGCTCCTACCATGGGGCCTGACCGTGCTCGCCCGAGGCCCAGGTTCACCGCAGGTGAATGACTTTTGCGGACGCCAAGGACAGGAGGTCGCCGATTCCCTCACAGAGGTGGGGGTTCGAGCTCTGGGGGACTGAGGTCACAGCGGTCACACTCCATTTTTGGGTGGTTCCGCAGAGACTGGAGGGTTGAAGCGGCTGGGTCCAAGTCTGCCGCCTTGTGGCAGGGTGGGGGCTTTGCAGGCGAAGCAAGGCTCTTAGCCTCCCAGGCGGGGCACAGGCCAGACTCCCCAAGGGAGAACCGGTCCTTGGTCGAGGGTCCCGCCCGCCCGCCCGGAACCGCTCCACCTGGCGCGGAACCGTGGCTGGCCCCTCTTCCAGGCACCAGGTCCCTAGTTCTTCCCTGGCACTCTGCCTATGGCGGGGTGGGAGACGGGCTGGCAAGTGTGGTCCACAGGAACACGCGCGGTCCTCTGGGTGGCAGGGAGGGCCTCCGTTAACTCTGACACCAGCCCAGGGACCCTGTGGACCTGGCCTGATATCTCAAGGGGGGGGCACGTTGCCCGAAGGGATGCTCTTGGGGTGGGGCCTGCTTGCGCCTGCTCGGCCCCGCCTCTTGGCCCGAAACCACCCAGCCGCGGCTCGGACAAAAGCCATCTCCTGGGGGCCTCCCCCCTGTTCTTCCATCCGTAAAGGGGGACCCCTTTACGGATGGAAGAACAGGGGGATCTTCGCAGTGGTGGGGACGGGACGGAGGGGTCTGAGGGTTTGCAGCCACGTAGGCCAGTTGCTCGCACCCCGGCCCCATGTGTCCCAGCTCCATGGACGAGGTGGGCCGCTTATGGCGGGATGCAGGCGTCCTGCGGGGGTCAGGGGACGGCGTGGGCACTCCCCGGGCGAGAGAGGCGCCTGGGACCCGAGAGAGCACCCGGGAAAATGCCCAGCCCTGGCCCCCGTGGCTCCAGTGGCCTCCCCAGGCTCCTGCCGTGGGGCCTGGTCCCGCTCACCGGGGCCCAGGTTCTCCGCAGGTGAATGCCTTTTGCGGACACCAGGGACCACAGGCCGCGGATCCCTTCACGGGCAGGGGGGGTTCGAGCTCTGTGGGACCCAGGTCGCAGCGCACACAGTCCCTTCTCGCAAAGTTCAGCCCAGACTTTAGAGAGTAGAAGCGTGTCGGTCCAAGTTTTCCGCCTCGGGGCAGGGTGGGGCCGTTTGAGCCAAGAGAGACTCTTAGCCCCCCAGGCAGGTCTCAGGCCTGAGACCCCCAGGGAGACCCGGTCCCTGGGCGTGGGTCCCGCCCGCCCGGGACCGCCCCACCTGGCCGGGAACCGTGGCCGGCCCCTCTTCCCGGCCCCATGTCCCTAGCTCTTCCCTGGCACTCTGCCTCTGGCGGGGTGGGAGACGGGCTGGCAAGTGTGGTCCACGGGAAAACGCGCGGTCCTCTGGGTGGCAGGGAGGGCCTCCGTTAACTCTGACACCAGCCCAGGGACCCTGTGGACCTGGCCTGATATCTCAAGGGGGGGGCACGTTGCCCGGAGGGATGCTCTTGGGGTGGGGCCTGCTTGCGCCTGCGCGGCCCCGCCTCTTCGCCCGAAACCACCCAGCCGCGGCTCGGACAAAAGCCATCTCCTGGGGGCCTCCCCCCTGTTCTTCCATCCGTAAAGGGGGACCCCTTTACGGATGGAAGAACAGGGGGATCTTCGCAGTGGTGGGGACGGGACGGAGGGGTCTGCGGGTTTGCAGCCACGTAGGCCAGTTGCTCGCACCCCGGCCCCATGTGTCCCAGCTCCATGGACGAGGTGGGCCGCTTATGGCGGGATGCAGGCGTCCTGCGGGGCTCAGGGGACGGCGTGGGCACTCCCCGGGCGAGAGAGGGCGCCTGGGACCCGAGAGAGCCCCGGGGAGAGTCCGAGGCCTGGCCGCAGAGGCCTCCATTGCCTCCCCGGGCTCCTACCATGGGGCCTGACCGTGCTCGCCCGAGGCCCAGGTTCACCGCAGGTGAATGCCTTTTGCGGACGCCAAGGACAGGAGGTCGCCGATTCCCTCACAGAGGTGGGGGTTCGAGCTCTGGGGGACTGAGGTCGCAGCGGTCACACTCCATTTTTGGGTGGTTCCGCAGAGACTGGAGGGTTGAAGCGGCTGGGTCCAAGTCTGCCGCCTTGTGGCAGGGTGGGGGCTTTGCAGGCGAAGCAAGGCTCTTAGCCTCCCAGGCGGGGCACAGGCCAGACTCCCCAAGGGAGAACCGGTCCTTGGTCGAGGGTCCCGCCCGCCCGCCCGGAACCGCTCCACCTGGCCCGGAACCGTGGCCGGCCCCTCTTCCCGGCCCCATGTCCCTAGCTCTTCCCTGGCACCTGCCTCTGGCGGCGAGGGAGACGGGCTGGCAAGTGTGGTCCACGGGAAAACGCGCGGTCCTCTGGGTGGCAGGGAGGGCTTCCGTTAACTCTGACCCCAGCCCAGGGACCCTGTGGACCTGGCCTGATATCTCAAGGGGGGGGCACGTTGCCCGGAGGGATGCTCTTGGGGTGGGGCCTGCTTGCGCCTGCGCGGCCCCGCCTCTTGGCCCGAAACCACCCAGTCGCGGCTCGGACAAAAGCCATCTCCTGGGGGACTCCCCCCTGTTCTTCCATCCGTAAAGGGGGACCCCTTTACGGATGGAAGAACAGGGGGATCTTCGCAGTGGTGGGGACGGGACGGAGGGGTCTGCGGGTTTGCAGCCACGTAGGCCAGTTGCTCGCACCCCGGCCCCATGTGTCCCAGCTCCATGGACGAGGTGGGCCGCTTATGGCGGGATGCAGGCGTCCTGCGGGGCTCAGGGGACGGCGTGGGCACTCCCCGGGCGAGAGAGGGCTCCTGGGACCCGAGAGAGCCCCGGGGAGAGTCCGAGGCCTGGCCGCTGAGGCCTCCATTGCCTCCTCGGGCTCCTACCATGGGGCCTGACCTTGCTCGCCCGAGGCCCAGATTCACCGCAGGTGAATGCCTTTTGCGGACGCCAAGGACAGGAGGTCGCCGATTCCCTCACAGAGGTGGGGGTTCGAGCTCTGGGGGACTGAGGTCGCAGCGGTCACACTCCATTTTTGGGTGGTTCCGCAGAGACTGGAGGGTTGAAGCGGCTGGGTCCAAGTCTGCCGCCTTGTGGCAGGGTGGGGGCTTTGCAGGCGAAGCAAGGCTCTTAGCCTCCCAGGCGGGGCACAGGCCAGACTCCCCAAGGGAGAACCAGTCTTGGTCGAGGGTCCCGCCCGCCCGCCCGGAACCGCTCCACCTGGCCCGGAACCGTGGCCGGCCCCTCTTCCAGGCACCAGGTCCCTAGTTCTTCCCTGGCACTCTGCCTCTGCGGGGGTGGGAATGTTGCTGGGAAGTGTGGTCCACGGGAAAACGCGCGGTCCTCTGGGTGGCAGGGAGGGCCTCCGTTAACTCTGACACCAGCCCAGGGACCCTGTGGACCTGGCCTGATATCTCATGGGGGCGGCACGTTGCCCGGAGGGATGCTCTTGGGGTGGGGCCTGCTTGCGCCTGCGCGGCCCCGCCTCTTGGCCCGAAAACACCCAGCCGCGGCTCGGACAAAAGCCATCTCCTGGGGGCCTCCCCCCTGTTCTTCCATCCGTAAAGGGGGACCCCTTTACGGATGGAAGAACAGGGGGATGTTCGCAGTGGTGGGGACGGGACGGAGGGGTCTGCGGGTTTGCAGCCACGTAGGCCAGTTGCTCGCATCCCGGCCCCATGTGTCCCAGCTCCATGGACGAGGTGGGCGGCTTATGGCGGGATGCAGGCGTCCTGCGGGGGTCAGGGGACGACGTGGGCACTCTCTGGGCGAGAGAGGGCGCCTGGGACCCGAGAGAGCCCCGGGGAGAGTCCGAGGCCTGGCCGCAGAGGCCTCCATTGCCTCCCCGGGCTCCTACCATGGGGCCTGACCGTGCTCGCCCGAGGCCCAGGTTCACCGCAGGTGAATGCCTTTTGCGGACCCCAAGGACAGGAGGTCGCCGATTCCCTCACAGAGGTGGGGGTTCGAGCTCTGGGGGACTTAGGTCACAGCGGTCACACTCCATTTTTGGGTGGTTCCGCAGAGACTGGAGGGTTGAAGCGGCTGGGTCCAAGTCTGCCGCCTTGTGGCAGGGTGGGGGCTTTGCAGGCAAAGCAAGGCTCTTAGCCTCCCAGGCGGGGCACAGGCCAGACTCCCCAAGGGAGAACCGGTCCTTGGTCGAGGGTCCCGCCCGCCCGCCCCGAACCGCTCCACCTGGCGCGGAACCGTGGCCGGCCCCTCTTCCAGGCACCAGGTCCCTAGTTCTTTCCTGGCACTCTGCCTCTGCGGGGGTGGGAGAACTGCTGGGAAGTGTGGTCCACGGGAAAACGCGCGGTCCTCTGGGTGGCAGGGAGAGCTTCCGTTAACTCTGACACCAGCCCAGGGACCCTGTGGACCTGGCCTGATATCTCAAGGGGGGGGCACGTTGCCCGGAGGGATGCTCTTGGGGTGGGGCCTGCTTGCGCCTGCGCGGCCCCGCCTCTTGGCCC
Organism: Desmodus rotundus; assembly: GCF_022682495.2. NCBI lineage: Eukaryota > Metazoa > Chordata > Mammalia > Chiroptera > Phyllostomidae > Desmodus > Desmodus rotundus. Next base: position 349,427 of record NW_026527236.1, on the reverse strand, counting down.
GAAACCACCCAGCCGCGGCTCGGACAAAAGCCATCTCCTGGGGGACTCCCCCCTGTTCTTCCATCCGTAAAGGGGGACCCCTTTACGGATGGAAGAACAGAGGCATCTTCGCAGTGGTGGGGACGGGACGGAGGGGTCTGCGGGTTTGCAGCCACGTAGGCCAGTTGCTCGCACCCCGGCCCCATGTGTCCCAGCTCCATGGACGAGGTGGGCCGCTTATGGCGGGATGCAGGCGTCCTACGGGGCTCAGGGGACGGCGTGGGCACTCCCCGTGCGAGAGAGGGCGCCTGGGCCCCGAGAGAGCCCCGGGGAGAGTCCGAGGCCTGGCCGCAGAGGCCTCCATTGCCTCCCCGGGCTCCTACCATGGGGCCTGACCGTGCTCGCCCGAGGCCCAGATTCACCGCAGGTGAATGCCTTTTGCGGACGCCAAGGACAGGAGGTCGCCGATTCCCTCACAGAGGTGGGGGTTCGAGCTCTGGGGGACTGAGGTCGCAGCAGTCACACTCCATTTTTGGGTGGTTCCGCAGAGACTGGAGGGTTGAAGCGGCTGGGTCCAAGTCTGCCGCCTTGTGGCAGGGTGGGGGCTTTGCAGGCGAAGCAAGGCTCTTAGCCTCCCAGGCGGGGCACAGGCCAGACTCCCCAAGGGAGAACCGGTCCTTGGTCGAGGGTCCCGCCCGCCCGCCCCGAACCGCTCCACCTGGCGCGGAACCGTGGCCGGCCCCTCATCCAGGCACCAGGTCCCTAGCTCTTCCCTGGCACTCTGCCTCTGCGGGGGTGGGAATGCTGCTGGGAAGTGTGGTCCACGGGAAAACGCGCGGTCCTCTGGGTGGCAGGGAGGGCCTCCGTTAACTCTGACACCAGCCCAGGGACCCTGTGGACCTGGCCTGATATCTCAAGGGGGGGGCACGTTGCCCGGAGGGATGCTCTTGGGGTGGGGCCTGCTTGCGCCTGCGCGGCCCCGCCTCTTGGCCCGAAACCACCCAGCCGCGGCTCGGACAAAAGCCATCTCCTGGGGGCCTCCCCCCTGTTCTTCCATCCGTAAAGGGGGACCCCTTTACGGATGGAAGAACAGGGGGATCTTCGCAGTGGTGGGGACGGGACGGAGGGGTCTGCGGGTTTGCAGCCACGTAGGCCAGTTGCTCGCACCCCGGCCCCATGTGTCCCAGCTCCATGGACGAGGTGGGCCGCTTATGGCGGGATGCAGGCGTCCTGCGTGGGTCAGGGGACGGCGTGGGCACTCCCCGGGCGAGAGAGGGCGCCTGGGACCCGAGAGAGCCCCGGGGAGAGTCCGAGGCCTGGCCGCAGAGGCCTCCATTGCCTCCCCGGGCTCCTACCATGGGGCCTGACCGTGCTCGCCCGAGGCCCAGGTTCACCGCAGGTGAATGCCTTTTGCGGACGCCAAGGACAGGAGGTCGCCGATTCCCTCACAGAGGTGGGGGTTCGAGCTCTGGGGGACTGAGGTCGCAGCGGTCACACTCCATTTTTGGGTGGTTCCGCAGAGACTGGAGGGTTGAAGCGGCTGGGTCCAAGTCTGCCGCCTTGTGGCAGGGTGGGGGCTTTGCAGGCGAAGCAAGGCTCTTAGCGTCCCAGGCGGGGCACAGGCCAGACTCCCCAAGGGAGAACCGGTCCTTGGTCGAGGGTCCCGCCCGCCCGCCCCGAACCGCTCCACCTGGCGCGGAACCGTGGCCGGCCCCTCATCCAGGCACCAGGTCCCTAGCTCTTCCCTGGCACTCTGCCTCTGGCGGGGTGGGAGACGGGCTGGCAAGTGTGGTCCACGGGAAAACGCGCGGTCCTCTGGGTGGCAGGGAGGGCCTCCGTTAACTCTGACACCAGCCCAGGGACCCTGTGGACCTGGCCTGATATCTCAAGGGGGGGGCACGTTGCCCGGAGGGATGCTCTTGGGGTGGGGCCTGCTTGCGCCTGCGCGGCCCCGCCTCTTGGCCCGAAAACACCCAGCCGCGGCTCGGACAAAAGCCATCTCCTGGGGGCCTCCCCCCTGTTCTTCCATCCGTAAAGGGGGACCCCTTTACGGATGGAAGAACAGGGGGATCTTCGCAGTGGTGGGGACGGGACGGAGGGGTCTGCGGGTTTGCAGCCACGTAGGCCAGTTGCTCGCATCCCGGCCCCATGTGTCCCAGCTCCATGGACGAGGTGGGCGGCTTATGGCGGGATGCAGGCGTCCTGCGGGGGTCAGGGGACGACGTGGGCACTCCCTGGGCGAGAGAGGGCGCCTGGGACCCGAGAGAGCCCCGGAGAGAGTCCGAGGCCTGGCCGCAGAGGCCTCCATTGCCTCCCCGGGCTCCTACCATGGGGCCTGACCGTGCTCGCCCGAGGCCCAGGTTCACCGCAGGTGAATGACTTTTGCGGACGCCAAGGACAGGAGGTCGCCGATTCCCTCACAGAGGTGGGGGTTCGAGCTCTGGGGGACTGAGGTCACAGCGGTCACACTCCATTTTTGGGTGGTTCCGCAGAGACTGGAGGGTTGAAGCGGCTGGGTCCAAGTCTGCCGCCTTGTGGCAGGGTGGGGGCTTTGCAGGCGAAGCAAGGCTCTTAGCCTCCCAGGCGGGGCACAGGCCAGACTCCCCAAGGGAGAACCGGTCCTTGGTCGAGGGTCCCGCCCGCCCGCCCGGAACCGCTCCACCTGGCGCGGAACCGTGGCTGGCCCCTCTTCCAGGCACCAGGTCCCTAGTTCTTCCCTGGCACTCTGCCTATGGCGGGGTGGGAGACGGGCTGGCAAGTGTGGTCCACAGGAACACGCGCGGTCCTCTGGGTGGCAGGGAGGGCCTCCGTTAACTCTGACACCAGCCCAGGGACCCTGTGGACCTGGCCTGATATCTCAAGGGGGGGGCACGTTGCCCGAAGGGATGCTCTTGGGGTGGGGCCTGCTTGCGCCTGCGCGGCCCCGCCTCTTGGCCCGCAACCACCCAGCCGCGGCTCGGACAAAAGCCATCTCCTGGGGGCCTCCCCCCTGTTCTTCCATCCGTAAAGGGGGACCCCTTTACGGATGGAAGAACAGGGGGATCTTCGCAGTGGTGGGGACGGGACGGAGGGGTCTGAGGGTTTGCAGCCACGTAGGCCAGTTGCTCGCACCCCGGCCCCATGTGTCCCAGCTCCATGGACGAGGTGGGCCGCTTATGGCGGGATGCAGGCGTCCTGCGGGGGTCAGGGGACGGCGTGGGCACTCCCCGGGCGAGAGAGGGCGCCTGGGACCCGAGAGAGCACCCGGGAAAATGCCCAGCCCTGGCCCCCGTGGCTCCAGTGGCCTCCCCAGGCTCCTGCCGTGGGGCCTGGTCCCGCTCACCGGGGCCCAGGTTCTCCGCAGGTGAATGCCTTTTGCGGACACCAGGGACCACAGGCCGCGGATCCCTTCACGGGCAGGGGGGGGTTCGAGCTCTGTGGGACCCAGGTCGCAGCGCACACAGTCCCTTCTCGCAAAGTTCAGCCCAGACTTTAGAGAGTAGAAGCGTGTCGGTCCAAGTTTTCCGCCTCGGGGCAGGGTGGGGCCGTTTGAGCCAAGAGAGACTCTTAGCCCCCCAGGCAGGTCTCAGGCCTGAGACCCCCAGGGAGACCCGGTCCCTGGGCGTGGGTCCCGCCCGACCGGGACCGCCCCACCTGGCCGGGAACCGTGGCCGGCCCCTCTTCCCGGCCCCATGTCCCTAGCTCTTCCCTGGCACTCTGCCTCTGGCGGGGTGGGAGACGGGCTGGCAAGTGTGGTCCACGGGAAAACGCGCGGTCCTCTGGGTGGCAGGGAGGGCCTCCGTTAACTCTGACACCAGCCCAGGGACCCTGTGGACCTGGCCTGATATCTCAAGGGGGGGGGCACGTTGCCCGGAGGGATGCTCTTGGGGTGGGGCCTGCTTGCGCCTGCGCGGCCCCTCCTCTTGGCCCGAAACCACCCAGCCGCGGCTCGGACAAAAGCCATCTCCTGGGGGCCTCCCCCCTGTTCTTCCATCCGTAAAGGGGGACCCCTTTACGGATTGAAGAACAGGGGGATCTTCGCAGTGGTGGGGACGGGACGGAGGTGTCTGCGGGTTTGCAGCCACGTAGGCCAGTTGCTCGCACCCCGGCCCCATGTGTCCCAGCTCCATGGACGAGGTGGGCCGCTTATGGCGGGATGCAGGCGTCCTGCGGGGCTCAGGGGACGGCGTGGGCACTCCCCGGGCGAGAGAGGGCGCCTGGGACCCGAGAGAGCCCCGGGGAGAGTCCGAGGCCTGGCCGCAGAGGCCTCCATTGCCTCCCCGTGCTCCTACCATGGGGCCTGACCGTGCTCGCCCGAGGCCCAGGTTCACCGCAGGTGAATGCCTTTTGCGGACGCCAAGGACAGGAGGTCGCCGATTCCCTCACAGAGGTGGGGGTTCGAGCTCTGGGGGACTGAGGTCGCAGCGGTCACAGTCCATTTTTGGGTGGTTCCGCAGAGACTGGAGGGTTGAAGCGGCTGGGTCCAAGTCTGCCGCCTTGTGGCAGGGTGGGGGCTTTGCAGGCGAAGCAAGGCTCTTAGCCTCCCAGGCCGGGCACAGGCCAGACTCCCCAAGGGAGAACCGATCCTTGGTCGAGGGTCCCGCCCGCTCGCCCGGAACCGCTCCACCTGGCGCGGAACCGTGGCCGGCCCCTCTTCCAGGCACCAGGTCCCTAGTTCTTCCCTGGCACTCTGCCTCTGCGGGCGTGGGAGAGCTGCTGGGAAGTGAGGTCCACGGGAAAACGCGCGGTCCTCTGGGTGGCAGGGAGGGCCTCCGTTAACTCTGACACCAGCCCAGGGACCCTGTGGACCTGGCCTGATATCTCAAGGGGGGGGGCACGTTGCCCGGAGGGATGCTCTTGGGGTGGGGCCTGCTTGCGCCTGCGCGGCCCCGCCTCTTGGCCCGAAACCAGCCAGCCGCGGCTCGGACAAAAGCCATCTCCTGGGGGCCTCCCCCCTGTTCTTCCATCCGTAAAGGGGGACCCCTTTACGGATGGAAGAACAGGGGGATCTTCGCAGTGGTGGGGACGGGACGGAGGGGTCTGCGGGTTTGCAGCCACGTAGGCCAGTTGCTCGCACCCCGGCCCCATGTGTCCCAGCTCCATGGACGAGGTGGGCCGCTTATGGCGGGATGCAGGCGTCCTGCGGGGGTCAGGGGACGGCGTGGGCACTCCCCGGGCGAGAGAGGGCGCCTGGGACCCGAGAGAGCCCCGGGGAGAGTAGGAGGCCTGGCCGCAGAGGCCTCCATTTTCTCCCCGGGCTCCTACCATGGGGCCTGACCGTGCTCGCCCGAGGCCCAGGTTCACCGCAGGTGAATGCCTTTTGCGGACGCCAAGGACAGGAGGTCGCCGATTCCCTCACAGAGGTGGGGGTTCGAGCTCTGGGGGACTGAGGTCGCAGCGGTCACACTCCATTTTTGGGTGGTTCCGCAGAGACTGGAGGATTGAAGCGGCTGGGTCCAAGTCTGCCGCCTTGTGGCCGGGTGGGGGCTTTGCAGGCGAAGCAAGGCTCTTAGCCTCCCAGGCGGGGCACAGGCCAGACTCCCCAAGGGAGAACCGGTCCTTGGTCGAGGGTCCCGCCCGCCCGCCCCGAACCGCTCCACCTGGCGCGGAACCGTGGCCGGCCCCTCTTCCAGGCACCAGGTCCCTAGTTCTTCCCTGGCACTCTGCCTCTGCGGGCGTGGGAGAGCTGCTGGGAAGTGAGGTCCTCGGGAAAACGCGCGGTCCTCTGGGTGGCAGGGAGGGCCTCCGTTACCTCTGACACCAGCCCAGGGACCCTGTGGACCTGGCCTGATATCTCAAGGGGGGGGGCACGTTGCCCGGAGGGATGCTCTTGGGGTGGGGCCTGCTTGCGCCTGCGCGGCCCCGCCTCTTGGCCCGAAACCAGCCAGCCGCGGCTCGGACAAAAGCCATCTCCTGGGGGCCTCCCCCCTGTTCTTCCATCCGTAAAGGGGGACCCCTTTACGGATGGAAGAACAGGGGGATCTTCGCAGTGGTGGGGACGGGACGGAGGAGTCTGCGGGTTTGCAGCCACGTAGGCCAGTTGCTCGCACCCCGGCCCCATGTGTCCCAGCTCCATGGACGAGGTGGGCCGCTTATGGCGGGATGCAGGCGTCCTGCGGGGGTCAGGGGACGGCGTGGGCACTCCCCGCGCGAGAGAGGGCGCCTGGGACCCGAGAGAGCACCCGGGAAAATGCCCAGCCCTGGCCCCCGTGGCTCCAGTGGCCTCCCCAGGCTCCTGCCGTGGGGCCTGGTCCCGCTCACCGGGCCCAGGTCCTCCGCAGGTGAATGCCTTTTGCGGACACCAGGGACCACAGGCCGCGGATCCCTTCACGGGCAGGGGGGGTTCGAGCTCTTTGGGACCCAGGTCGCAGCGCACACAGTCCCTTCTCGCAAAGTTAAGCCCAGACTTTAGAGAGTAGAAGCGTCTCCGTCCAACTTTTCCGCCTCGGGGCAGGGTGGGGCCGTTTGAGCCAAGAGAGACTCTTAGCCCCCCAGGCAGTCCTCAGGCCCGAGACCCCCAGGGAGACCCGGTCCCTGGGCGTGGGTCCCGCCCGCCGAGGACCGCCCCACCTGGCCCGGAACCGTGGCCGGCCCCTCTTCCCGGCCCCATGTCCCTAGCTCTTCCCTGGCACTCTGCCTCTGGCGGGGTGGGAGACGGGCTGGCAAGTGTGGTCCACGGGAAAACGCGCGGTCCTCTGGGTGGCAGGGAGGGCCTCCGTTAACTCTGACACCAGCCCAGGGACCCTGTGGACCTGGCCTGATATCTCAAGGGGGGGGCACGTTGCCCGGAGGGATGCTCTTGGGGTGGGGCCTGCTTGCGCCTGCGCGGCCCCTTCCTCTTGGCCCGAAACCACCCAGCCGCGGCTCGGACAAAAGCCATCTCCTGGGGGCCTCCCCCCTGTTCTTCCATCCGTAAAGGGGGACCCCTTTACGGATGGAAGAACAGGGGGATCTTCGCAGTGGTGGGGACGGGACGGAGGGGTCTGCGGGTTTGCAGCCACGTAGGCCAGTTGCTCGCACCCCGGCCCCATGTGTCCCAGCTCCATGGACGAGGTGGGCCGCTTATGGCGGGATGCAGGCGTCCTGCGGGGGTCAGGGGACGGCGTGGGCACTCCCCGGGCGAGAGAGGGCGCCTGGGACCCGAGAGAGCCCCGGGGAGAGTAGGAGGCCTGGCCGCAGAGGCCTCCTTTGCCTCCCCGGGCTCCTACCATGGGGCCTGACCGTGCTCGCCCGAGGCCCAGGTTCACCGCAGGTGAATGCCTTTTGCGGACGCCAAGGACAGGAGGTCGCCGATTCCCTCACAGAGGTGGGGGTTTGAGCTCTGGGGGACTGAGGTCGCAGCGGTCACACTCCATTTTTGGGTGGTTCCGCAGAGACTGGAGGATTGAAGCGGCTGGGTCCAAGTCTGCCGCCTTGTGGCAGGGTGGGGGCTTTGCAGGCGAAGCAAGGCTCTTAGCCTCCCAGGCGGGGCACAGGCCAGACTCCCCAAGGGAGAACCGGTCCTTGGTCGAGGGTCCCGCCCGCCCGCCCCGAACCGCTCCACCTGGCGCGGAACCGTGGCCGGCCCCTCTTCCAGGCACCAGTTCCCTAGTTCTTCCCTGGCACTCTGCCTATGGCGGGGTGGGAGACGGGCTGGCAAGTGTGGTCCACGGGAAAACGCGCGGTCCTCTGGGTGGCAGGGAGGGCCTCCGTTAACTCTGACACCAGCCCAGGGACCCTGTGGACCTGGCCTGATATCTCAAGGGGGGGGCACGTTGCCCGGAGGGATGCTCTTGGGGTGGGGCCTGCTTGCGCCTGCGCGGCCCCGCCTCTTCGCCCGAAACCACCCAGCCGCGGCTCGGACAAAAGCCATCTCCTGGGGGACTCCCCCCTGTTCTTCCATCCGTAAAGGGGGACGCCTTTACGGATGGAAGAACAGAGGCATCTTCGCAGTGGTGGGGACGGGACGGAGGGGTCTGCGGGTTTGCAGCCACGTAGGCCAGTTGCTCGCACCCCGGCCCCATGTGTCCCAGCTCCATGGACGAGGTGGGCCGCTTATGGCGGGATGCAGGCGTCCTGCGGGGCTCAGGGGACGGCGTGGGCACTCCCCGGGCGAGAGAGGGCGCCTGGGACCCGAGAGAGCCCCGGGGAGAGTCCGAGGCCTGGCCGCAGAGGCCTCCATTGCCTCCCCGGGCTCCTACCATGGGGCCTGACCGTGCTCGCCCGAGGCCCAGATTCACCGCAGGTGAATGCCTTTTGCGGACGCCAAGGACAGGAGGTCGCCGATTCCCTCACAGAGGTGGGGGTTCGAGCTCTGGGGGACTGAGGTCGCAGCGGTCACACTCCATTTTTGGGTGGTTCCGCAGAGACTGGAGGGTTGAAGCGGCTGGGTCCAAGTCTGCCGCCTTGTGGCAGGGTGGGGGCTTTGCAGGCGAAGCAAGGCTCTTAGCCTCCCAGGCGGGGCACAGGCCAGACTCCCCAAGGGAGAACCGGTCCTTGGTCGAGGGTCCCGCCCGCCCGCCCGGAACCGCTCCACCTGGCGCGGAACCGTGGCCGGCCCCTCTTCCAGGCACCAGGTCCCTAGTTCTTCCCTGGCACTCTGCCTATGGCGGGGTGGGAGACGGGCTGGCAAGTGTGGTCCACGGGAACACGCGCGGTCCTCTGGGTGGCAGGGAGGGCCTCCGTTAACTCTGACACCAGCCCAGGGACCCTGTGGACCTGGCCTGATATCTCAAGGGGGGGGCACGTTGCCCGGAGGGATGCTCTTGGGGTGGGGCCTGCTTGCGCCTGCGCGGCCCCGCCTCTTGGCCCGAAACCCCCCAGCCGCGGCACCGACAAAAGCCATCTCCTGGGGGACTCCCCCCTGTTCTTCCATCCGTAAAGGGGGACCCCTTTACGGATTGAAGAACAGGGGGATCTTCGCAGTGGTGGGGACGGGACGGAGGTGTCTGCGGGTTTGCAGCCACGTAGGCCAGTTGCTCGCACCCCGGCCCCATGTGTCCCAGCTCCATGGACGAGGTGGGCCGCTTATGGCGGGATGCAGGCGTCCTGCGGGGCTCAGGGGACGGCGTGGGCACTCCCCGGGCGAGAGAGGGCGCCTGGGACCCGAGAGAGCCCCGGGGAGAGTCCGAGGCCTGGCCGCAGAGGCCTCCATTGCCTCCCCGTGCTCCTACCATGGGGCCTGACCGTGCTCGCCCGAGGCCCAGGTTCACCGCAGGTGAATGCCTTTTGCGGACGCCAAGGACAGGAGGTCGCCGATTCCCTCACAGAGGTGGGGGTTCGAGCTCTGGGGGACTGAGGTCGCAGCGGTCACACTCCATTTTTGGGTGGTTCCGCAGAGACTGGAGGGTTGAAGCGGCTGGGTCCAAGTCTGCCGCCTTGTGGCAGGGTGGGGGCTTTGCAGGCGAAGCAAGGCTCTTAGCCTCCCAGGCGGGGCACAGGCCAGACTCCCCAAGGGAGAACCGGTCCTTGGTCGAGGGTCCCGCCCGCCCGCCCGGAACCGCTCCACCTGGCGCGGAACCGTGGCCGGCCCCTCTTCTCGGACCCAGGTCCCTAGTTCTTCCCTTGCACTCTGCCTCTGGCGGGGTGGGAGACGGGCTGGCAAGTGTGGTCCACGGGAAAACGCGCGGTCCTCTGGGTGGCAGGGAGGGCCTCCGTTAACTCTGACACCAGCCCAGGGACCCTGTGGACCTGGCCTGATATCTCAAGGGGGGGGCACGTTGCCCGGAGGGATGCTCTTGGGGTGGGGCCTGCTTGCGCCTGCGCGGCCCCTTCCTCTTGGCCCGAAACCACCCAGCCGCGGCTCAGACAAAAGCCATCTCCTGGGGGCCTCCCCCCTGTTCTTCCATCCGTAAAGGGGGACCCCTTTACGGATGGAAGAACAGGGGGATCTTCGCAGTGGTGGGGACGGGACGGAGGGGTCTGCGGGTTTGCAGCCACGTAGGCCAGTTGCTCGCACCCCGGCCCCATGTGTCCCAGCTCCATGGACGAGGTGGGCCGCTTATGGCGGGATGCAGGCGTCCTGCGGGGGTCAGGGGACGGCGTGGGCACTCCCCGGGCGAGAGAGGGCGCCTGGGACCCGAGAGAGCCCCGGGGAGAGTAGGAGGCCTGGCCGCAGAGGCCTCCTTTGCCTCCCCGGGCTCCTACCATGGGGCCTGACCGTGCTCGCCCGAGGCCCAGGTTCACCGCAGGTGAATGCCTTTTGCGGACGCCAAGGACAGGAGGTCGCCGATTCCCTCACAGAGGTGGGGGTTTGAGCTCTGGGGGACTGAGGTCGCAGCGGTCACACTCCATTTTTGGGTGGTTCCGCAGAGACTGGAGGATTGAAGCGGCTGGGTCAAAGTCTGCCGCCTTGTGGCAGGGTGGGGGCTTTGCAGGCGAAGCAAGGCTCTTAGCCTCCCAGGCGGGGCACAGGCCAGACTCCCCAAGGGAGAACCGGTCCTTGGTCGAGGGTCCCGCCCGCCCGCCCCGAACCGCTCCACCTGGCGCGGAACCGTGGCCGGCCCCTCTTCCAGGCACCAGTTCCCTAGTTCTTCCCTGGCACTCTGCCTATGGCGGGGTGGGAGACGGGCTGGCAAGTGTGGTCCACGGGAAAACGCGCGGTCCTCTGGGTGGCAGGGAGGGCCTCCGTTAACTCTGACACCAGCCCAGGGACCCTGTGGACCTGGCCTGATATCTCAAGGGGGGGGCACGTTGCCCGGAGGGATGCTCTTGGGGTGGGGCCTGCTTGCGCCTGCGCGGCCCCGCCTCTTCGCCCGAAACCACCCAGCCGCGGCTCGGACAAAAGCCATCTCCTGGGGGCCTCCCCCCTGTTCTTCCATCCGTAAAGGGGGACCCCTTTACGGATGGAAGAACAGGGGGATCTTCGCAGTGGTGGGGACGGGACGGAGGGGTCTGCGGGTTTGCAGCCACGTAGGCCAGTTGCTCGCACCCCGGCCCCATGTGTCCCAGCTCCATGGACGAGGTGGGCCGCTTATGGCGGGATGCAGGCGTCCTGCGGGGGTCAGGGGACGGCGTGGGCACTCCCCGGGCGAGAGAGGGCGCCTGGGACCCG